>NW_015090995.1:4247500-4260311 GCF_001431845.1 Calidris pugnax
CCCCCCCGCCACCACCATATTTTACCGGCACGATTTCCTCCTTTGGCACCGGTGACGGGAGCGGGGGCGGAGATGGGGGGAGCCCCCGGGGAGGAGGAGGAGGGAGGGAGCGGGGGAGACACGAATGTGTGACTGCAGCATCCTTACTCTCACAGCCCGCATCCCTCGCGCCTCCTCACCGTTGCCTTGGCAACCTCCTATCGATGGGGTATTTATAGAGGAGACGAACGTGTACGGAGGTGGCGGGGGGGGGACCGGGACTGGGTGGGCGTCTGCTCGGTCAAGCCTCCAGCTCCAGGCTTCTCTTGGCATCCATGGCTCTGCGGGGGCAGGAGGGAGGGATGCTGCTCGCCTCCTCGGCGTCAGAACCTGCCGTGGTCCAGCTTTTCCTGCTCGTGGGAGCCCGGGCAGGGGGGGAAAGAGGTTGGGGAATTTGCAGGTGGAAATAAAAATACGTGTCTGGGATGCCTGCCCTTCTCGCAGGTGTCGCTCCTGCTCCTGGGCTTGGGTTAGACCTTGGCTTGTTGTTGTTGCACTGGAATAAAGCGTCTCCGAGCTCTGACACTGGGTGTTTTGCTATTTGGGGAAAAAAAAAAAAAAAAAAAGTGAAAAGATAAAATCTTCCTGACGCATTGAATGTGTTGCCTGATGTATGACGTGGGTTACGGAGCTGGGGGTCCTGACAAATCTGGTCTTGAATATCGTTGTTTCTGTATCCCTGCCCTCCTGTCTATTAAAGGAGGAGAATGCCTGTGACGAGCAATACAGAGGTGGTGTGTGGAAGCTGTGTCAAGTTTTCCATGCCGTGTGCTCTTTTATCCTGTGGGTTTGGGTCTCTTTGTGAAGACTGATGATAACAAAAGCAGGTCAGGTAGTCCTTGCTCAGAGCTGAGGTAGCCTGTGGGGCAACGCGTGGGTCTGGAGGCCTCTCAGATGGTCTCGCATCCCCCAGAGCAGCTCAGAATAGAGGAGTTGGGCACACAATTTCTCGAGAAAAGTCCTCCCAGTGTGGGCCGTGGGGCACAGAAGGCGGCAGACCCCTCCTGTGTTATTCTAGTGCTCTGCTGCTTTCCCTCAGTCGTGCCTGAACTCCAGGCTGAGGTTTGCAAACTGTTGGAAAGAAGCTGCTTTCTGCCTCTGGAGACAGCTCCGGGCTTCTTTGGCCTCTTGCCGCTTCTGGGGCAGGAACCTCAGAAACCACAGGAAACCTGCTGTTGGCCCAGGAGAGGTGGTAGATTTACTGAGAAGGTGGCTCTGGGTGAGGTGAGGTGGTGCCCGCTGTGGTGGTGTGTACCAGCCCTTCTGTGCCTCTGGATTCCTGCCTTTGACATGAAATGAGAAATGAGTTTCTAGCCCCCGCTGTCCCTGTTCATGGTGGCCCTGTGCTGTCCCTGAGCCCGCTCTAGCTGAGCGGATTCAAGTGCTTTTGGGATAACTTTGAATATCTGAAGTCCTGGATCAGTTCCTGCTGCTTCTGAGCGGGTTTGCTCCTTCATCTGCAATAAATCCCTGTAGGTTAGTCCTGTCCCCTCTGTTTCCTGATGTCACACAAGGTGAGAGGAGATGAGTTTGCCCAGGGTAGTCTGGTCGGTGGGCATCGAGCACAGGGAGAAGACAAAGCATGAAAAACAAGTGAGTGAAACCCCTCCTGCGAGCAGAGAGGGATATACTCTGCTTCTGCAGGACTTTGCTTTACTCTTGTGGGGTTTTGTTTACTTCAGTTTTGTTTTTGAAGCACAAAAGGTGCTTTTCCAGCTGGATAGCTGTTGTCCTGGCTGTGCAGGGAGCTCTGGCACTCTTGCTGCTGCCCTTAGCTTGGCCCAGCAACCTTTAGGAGATGCATATGATGCTTTTCTTTCTGGCTTTATGGCAGTGAAGAAAACAGTATGGCCCTGTGTATTGCAGATTGTGGGTAGGAGTTGCAGAAGTGAGAACGGGCACGGCTGTGAAATGTATTTAAAACGGGATGACAGTTTTACCTGTATCCATCAATCTCTTCTGGAAGGGAAGAGGACCTGGCTGCTCCCAGCAGCTTCTGATGTGCAGGTCTTCTCCTCTGCTGATGAGATTCAGGGACTCTCCCTCATCCAGTTCTTCCCTTCCTGCTTCCCTTGTCTGCAACCACCCTCTGGGCTTCTTGGGCAGGGTCCTGGCTCCCCTTGGGCTGGTGCAGCACAAGGGTGGCAGAAACCTGCCCCAGACTTTCACAGAGCTGAGGGTGCCCCAAGTCCCTCCAGCCAGAGTCCTTGGCTCTCTGAAGAGGCACTGCTTGGCTGGGGACTGTCCCTTCTTTCTGCCTGAATCTGACCCTGGGAAATGGAGGTCTTGGGCTTCAAGGGGGTGAAATTTAAGCTGTCGGTGACTCTCCTGTTTTCTTCCCTGCAGGTAGGCAGGAGCACCCCCGTAGCCGAGTGAGGCAGCATGGCAAGTAAGTGTTCCACAGTCCAGACGGAGAGGTGGTGGAGGTGGTGCTGCAGAAAGAGCCTTGAAACCCACAGGGTGGAAGAGGGCTTGGGCACCATCAGCATGGCAGGACCTGCAGGGTCAGTGGCTGAGCTGCTGCTGAAGCCTTGCTATTGTTCAAAGGACCCACAACCATTTATTTTTGTTAAGACAATTATTCTATCACACTATGACACCTCCCACACAAGAAAGAGAATTGGGGAAAAAAAAAAAAAAAAAAAGTGAAAAGATAAAATCTTCCTGACGCATTGAATGTGTTGCCTGATGTATGACGTGGGTTACGGAGCTGGGGGTCCTGACAAATCTGGTCTTGAATATCGTTGTTTCTGTATCCCTGCCCTCCTGTCTATTAAAGGAGGAGAATGCCTGTGACGAGCAATACAGAGGTGGTGTGTGGAAGCTGTGTCAAGTTTTTCATGCCATGTGCTCTTTTATCCTGTGGGTTTGGGTCTCTTTGTGAAGACTGATGATAACAAAAGCAGGTCAGGTAGTCCTTGCTCAGAGCTGAGGCAGCCTGTGGGGCAACATGTGGGTCCGGAGGCCTCTCAGATGCTCTCACATCCCCCAGAGCAGCTCAGAAAAGAGGAGTTGGGCGCACAGTTTCTTGAGAAAAGTCCTCCCGGTGTGGGCTGTGGGGCGCAGAAGGTGACAGACCCCTCCTGTGTAATTCCGGTGCTCTGCTGCTTTCCCTCAGTCCTGCCTGAACTCCAGGCTGAGGTTTGCAAACTGTTGGAAAGAAGCTGCTTTCTGCCTCTGGAGACAGCTCCGGGCTTCTTTGGCCTCTTGCCGCTTCTGGGGCAGGAACCTCAGAAACCACAGAAAACCTGCTGTTGGCCAGGAGAGGTGGTAGATTTACTGAGAGGGTGGCTCTAGGTGAGGTGGTGCCCGCTGTGGTGGTGTGTACCAGCCCTTCTGTGCCTCTGGATTCCTGCCTTTGACATGAAATGAGAAATGAGTTTCTAGCCCCCGCTGTCCCTGTTCATGGTGGCCCTGTGCTGTCCCTGACCCTGCTCCAGCTGAGCAGATTCAAGTGCTTTTGGGATAACTTTGAATATCTGAAGTCCTGGATCAGTTCCTGCTGCTTCTGAGCGGGTTTGCTCCTTCATCTGCAATAAATCCCTGTAGGTTAGTCCTGTCCCCTCTGTTTCCTGATGTCACACAAGGTGAGAGGAGATGAGTTTGCCCAGGGTAGTCTGGTCGGTGGGCATCGAGCACAGGGAGAAGACAAAGCATGAAAAACAAACAAGTGAGTGAAACCCCTCCTGTGAGCAGAGAGGGATATACTCTGCTTCTGCAGGACTTTGCTTTACTCTTGTGGGGTTTTGTTTACTTCAGTTTTGTTTTTGAAGCACAAAAGGTGCTTTTCCAGCTGGATAGCTGTTGTCCTGGCTGTGCAGGGAGCTCTGGCACTCTTGCTGCTGCCCTTAGCTTGGCCCAGCAACCTTTAGGAGATGCATATGATGCTTTTCTTTCTGGCTTTATGGCAGTGAAGAAAACAGTATGGCCCTGTGTATTGCAGATTGTGGGTAGGAGTTGCAGAAGTGAGAACGGGCACGGCTGTGAAATGTATTTAAAACGGGATGACAGTTTTACCTGTATCCATCAATCTCTTCTGGAAGGGAAGAGGACCTGGCTGCTCCCAGCAGCTTCTGATGTGCAGGTCTTCTCCTCTGCTGATGAGATTCAGGGACTCTCCCTCATCCAGTTCTTCCCTTCCTGCTTCCCTTGTCTGCAACCACCCTCTGGGCTTCTTGGGCAGGGTCCTGGCTCCCCTTGGGCTGGTGCAGCACAAGGGTGGCAGAAACCTGCCCCAGACTTTCACAGAGCTGAGGGTGCCCCAAGTCCCTCCAGCCAGAGTCCTTGGCTCTCTGAAGAGGCACTGCTTGGCTGGGGACTGTCCCTTCTTTCTGCCTGAATCTGACCCTGGGAAATGGAGGTCTTGGGCTTCAAGGGGGTGAAATTTAAGCTGTCGGTGACTCTCCTGTTTTCTTCCCTGCAGGTAGGCAGGAGCACCCCCGTAGCCGAGTGAGGCAGCATGGCAAGTAAGTGTTCCACAGTCCAGACGGAGAGGTGGTGGAGGTGGTGCTGCAGAAAGGGGATGTTTGGCAGCCACCTCTCAAGGAAGGGGTGCCTGTGCTTTTTGGGGGGGTGTTATTCTCTGTGGGGAGCAGATGCCTTTGGCCATTATCCCTGGATGAGCTCTGAGGTCTGGCCTGACTTGTGCTTCTCTCTCCCCTGTGCGAGGTGGGAGTGGAGAGGAGATGCTGAAGGGCTGGCCTCTCCGGGACTCCCCGGACGCTGCAGCATATTCTCTATTTCCCTGATGCTTGCTGTGCAAGGTGGGCTTCCCTGAGGGCTAATGGCCCCTCGGCAGGGTTGCTGGTCTGCGCTGACTTCTCCTAGCAACAGTGCTCCTCATGGCCCACGACGGGCATCCCACGAGCTGCCCATCCCGGGGGCCAGAGTGCCTTGTGTGGCCGGTGGCACCGGGGCTCTGCATTCCCAGCGGATGGGCAGCTGCCTGAGTTGGTCCTGCTGGGATCTGGCTGCGTCCTGGCATGGAGAGCCGGGCTGAGACTGGCAAGGGTGCAGGGTGGAGGATGGCGTGTGGTCTGTAAAGAGCTGGACTCAACCCCCCTCCTCCTCGCTCTTCCGGGCAGCCTGCGCGGAGGCTGCGTGCGGCCGTGCGGTGGGAGCTCAAGGAGAGATGTAGAGATCTGGCTGGGATCTCGGGATGTGCTTGGGCTGTCACCAGAGCCAGCTATGAAGGTGGAGGCAGCAGCCACGCTGGGCAGGAGGAAGACCCCCCCCGAGGTGACAGGTATGCCTTCTTTCCTTCTCTGTGCTGTGCTAGCTGGGGGAGGGAGCAGAGATCTTCAGGCAGTGTTTTTAAAAGGCAGTTTGAATCTTCTTTTAATGAGGAGGGTCCCTACCTTCCTCCACTGCTGCCTTTTCTCCCTCACCAGCGCTTACTGGTTGTGGGAGGTGTCCCTGTGGTGGCAGTGTCCCCTGCCAAGCAGTCCCCTTCGTGGTGACCCTGACGTGCAGGAGGGGGATGTGGTGGTCAGCATGTTTGCCATCACATGCTCTCCTGCAGCGTGCGGCCCTGGCTGTCCTTCCACAGCCACAGCCACATGTTGTTCTGCAGAGAATGTCATTCTGCGGGTGGCAGAGTGGTGGGGTCATGGTGTGACCAAGCCTGCCTGCCACCAGGGGCCACCAGCATCTCAGGAAACCCAGCAGGGACACGGTGAACCCAGCCCTGCTCCCGCTCCCCCTGCCTAAAGCTCTGATCCTTCCTGAGCACCGGTTCTCCAGCTGGTGTGGGGAGACTTGGAGAGGCAAAAAGGGTCAGTACCGAGGCTGCTGGGCTTGGGAAATCCTCTCTGCCCTACATTTTGGGGACAGTACCTGCTCAGCTGTCTGCTCTTCTTGCCAGTTGGGCATCCAGGCTGGGTGAGAGTCGGCAAGGCTCTTGTTTCCTGAAGGCCATTGGTTTCCCTCCTCTGGTCCTCAGGCACGTGGGAGCTCCTCACGCTTTCTGTGTGAAAGAGGGGAGGGAACAGTGACTTAGTTGTTGCTCTTCTGCCATTTCTAAGTCCTGGAGGGAAATTGGATGTGGGGGGAGGCATGTACCCCCATCTCAGCATGCTTTCAGCTGGGACATTGCTTGTGATACCTGCCTGCCCGTGTGTCTGTTTTTATTTCCCACCGTAGTGGCCAGCTCAGCACAGCAAAGCAGGGAAGGGCTCAAGTGACTGGTGTCTGCAGGGATGGAAAACCCTCACGGTGAGATCTGTGGCCAAGCTTGTTGCTCCAAGGCACGAGGAGGAAGCTGGAAGGAGGCTGAGATGCAAGTGCTGAGGAAGGGGAGAGTTGATACCCCAGCCTGATCAAGGCGGGAGGCAAAGGAGGTGAGGCCAGACTTCTCCACCGAAGGATGGGACATTTGCAGAATGGATGGTGCCTTTGTAAAATTTCATCTCATTCTGGAAAGGCTCAAGAGAAGGTCAGCCTTCTCAGGTCCCTGCCAACCTGCTCCTTCTCCAGCCAGGACAGCTCTCCTCAACTGCAAAAGCCAAGGCAAACTGATCCCTGCCCTCCTGCGAGATGCCTTCTGTGCCTCTTGAAAACACTTTTTCAGTTGTCCTTGTAAAAAAGATTAAAAAAAAAAAAAAAGCTTTGCATAATAAAGTCGATTCTGAGGGAAGGTCTCTGACTCACATCATTCATGCTGCTCTTCATTCACACCTCAGTGGTTCAGCCCTCTGCGAGCTCTCTCACTGAAGCAAGCCATTAATAAATCACGGGGGGAAAATGCACCTACACAGCACAAAAAGAGCACGGTGCCTCCAAGCATGGGATGGTGCCACACAGTAGTAGTTGCTTCTGCCATGATCTTGTCCCTGCCTTGACATTTACAGATACTCTCACTGTATTGTTTTAGAAGGATATATGGAAGGTGAAGCAGAAGGAAACCTGTTGGTCTCTGCTAAAAGGCTGCTAATCATAGAATCATGGAATGGTTTGGAAAGGATCTTAAAGATCTTCCAGTTCCAACCCCCCTGCCCTGGGCAGGGACACTCCCCACCAGACCAGGTTGCTCAAAGCCCCATCCAGCCTGGCCTTGAACAACCTCCACGGATGGGGCAGCCACAGATTCTCCAGGCAACTTGTTCCAGTGTCTCACCACCCTCACAGCAAAGAATTTCTTCCTAATATCTAATCTAAATTTCTTCTCTTTTACTTTAAAACTTACCCCTTGATCCAATCACTCCATTCCCTCATAAAGAGTTCCTTCCCATCTCTCCTGTAGCCCTGTTTGGGAGCTGAACAGAGTCCCTGAAGCCACCTGAGCTTGCATGGCCCCAGAGCAGCTGGCAGTGGGGACACCAGCTTCCAGCAGGCTGTCTGTCCCCCTCCTTGGGGGGTTGTGGAGGTGTGAAGCAAGAGAGGAGGTTGTGGGGTGATGCACAACTTACTTGTGTGTTGTGAATCCATCTCGGTGCTGGCCCCGTGTCTCAGTGGAGAGGCCTGGCTTGGTGTCCCAGCTTTCTTCACAGAATCACATGGGGTTGGAAGGGACCTCTGGAGATCATCTAGTCCCACCCCCCTGCCAAAGCAGGTCCACCCAGAGCAGGTTGCACAGGAACTTGTCCAGGTGGGTTTTGAATGTCTCCAGAGAAGGAAACTCCACCACCTCCCTGGGCAGCCTGTTCCAGGGCTCTGGCACACTTAAAGAAGTTTCTCCTCGTGTTTAGGTGGAACTTCTTATATTCAAGTTTGTGCCCAAACTTGAATATAAGAAGAAACCTTTCCTTGCCCTGCAGTGAAGGGGCAGCAAGGTGAAATCCCATCAAGGGCAAGAGGTTGAAAACAAGTGTTTTTGGAGCCTTCTGTATCTTCAGCTGTCTGATATGGTCTGCAGCTGCTGATTCCAATTTCTCTAACATCTCAGCCCTGCTGGAAGGATGCTCCTGGTGCTTTATGTCCCCGGGCAGACCCCAAGAGCCCTGTGCCCCTCTGGGTGTGCTCTCCCTCAATGGGCACTCTGCTGTGCTAAATGAATTATAGCCCTGAGCTTTTGGTGGTTGGGATGCCTGTATCACCAAAAGCCTGTGGGAAGGAGGCCAAGCGTGGGGTTGTCTCTGCTCAACGTGTCTCTGCCTTGTGTTGTTGCAGTGTTCTTGGGGGCCAGGAATGCCCACTCCATCCTGAAGCGCTTCCCCCGAGCCAACGGCTTCCTGGAGGAGATCCGGCAGGGCACCATCGAGCGGGAGTGCATGGAGGAGGTCTGCAGCTATGAGGAGGTCAAGGAAGTCTTCGAGAACAAGGAGCAGACGGTGCGTTGGTCCTGCCCTGCTCCCCAGTGGATGCGTGAGGGCTTACACCTCAGCAAGCTGGGGGTGGAGAAGGAAAGAACAGCCTCTCCTGTTCCCCTTGTCCTCTTCTGCATGCTGTGGCCTTGCTTGCCAGCGTGGCTTTCCCTTCCCGGGCAATGCCCTCACCTCGGCGTTGCCAGGACACCTTGCCCACAGCTGCAGGTTGAGCTGGCACCCCTGTGGCACATGTGGGAAATTTGTGGTGTTGTCCTTGACCCTCCAGGCTGGGGATGGTGTTAGCCAAGTTTCTCTCTACTTGGTAACGGGGGCTGTTGACTGCTGTTGAGGGATATTTGATATTTTTGTGTTGGTTCCCACAGTGCCTCCGATGCTGGCAGCCCTGGTGAGAGTGGTGGGGGGATGGCTGAAAAACTGGCCCTTTTGTGGGCCGAGGGAGGGCAGTGATTATTGGTGGTGGTGGTCAGGGGGTCCCACTTCCAGCACATGATGGTTGCTTCTCTGTTCCTACCACAGATGGAGTTTTGGAAGGGCTACACCAACTCTGTCTACTCTGTCAAGGACCCCGGGCACAACACGGAGCGCTCAGACGCTATGTACGTGGTGGTGCCCCTCTTGGGGGTGGCTCTTCTGATAGTCATCGCCCTCTTCATCATCTGGAGGTGCCAGCTTCAAAAGGCCACCCGCCACCGCCCTTCCTATGCCCAGAACCGATACCTGGCCAGCAGAACGGGACGCAGCCTCCCCAGGGTCATGGTGTACCGGGAGCGGTCGCAAAGCCAAGGAGAAACCCAGTATCAGCGAGAAGCCAGCAACCGGGTGGCTGGAGATGGCAGAGCTGGGGGCACCCCCCAGCAAGATGGCACCCTCTGCCCTCCGGAGCATTCCGTCTCCGTCCTCTCCAGACTGTCCAGTGCCACCCCTCCACCTTCCTACGAGGAGGTGACGGGCCACCCGGAGAGCAGCAGCAGTGGGGAGGAGACCAGCGTCTCCTACAACGACCCACCACCCAAATACGAAGAGATCGTGGCCGCTGCCCCTGCAAAATAAGGGGTCTGCCTCCCTCCTGCCTCTTCACACACTCACACTCACCCACTCACCCACCCTCCGCCGTGCCCGGGACCCCCTTTCCAGGTGCCACCCCATCTCACCTGTACAAGCTGGTGCCATCACACGATAGCCTTACCCTCCTAACCAAAAAAAAAATCGCCGTCTGTCCTCCACCCCAGTGGGGGGTGAGGCTGGGGCTTGTGGGGGTGGCTTCTGGAGCCAGGCAGCCTTCTCCTGCCCCAACTTGCTCCCCAGCTCCTGTAAGTGCTGTAGCAGCCGGAGCAGAGTGGGCAGCTCCTTCCTGGCTCGATGCGGGGGTCTCCCCACGGTGCATTTGATTTTCTCACCTCCCCCATCACATTTCCCATGGTTGAAACCAGCCTCGCTGCCTCCCTGGGGTGCTGCTCAGCCTTACCCCCCCTCTCCTCGCTGGGCCCCCTTTTTTGCTGCTCGGGACCCCACTTAGGAGCTGGGGATGTAAGAAGGGGTGTGGTGAGTTTCTGTCCCTCTCCACAGTGGGTGTCCGTGCTCTGTTTGGGGAGAAACTGCCCCCCTTGTGTGGGTCTGCTGCCCCAGTGGTGGGAGTGGGGAGCCCGCTCCGGCCTGCGGTGCCTGTAGCAATATTCGCTGTCTGGAGATCAGGGAGGACCAGTCAGGGAGGTGTTCTCTGATCTCCTAGATCCCTTTGGAAAGGGGGAAAGGCTCGTGTGTACATGAGGTAAGTGACTTTGGAGCAGCAGGTCCTTTTCCTGATAACTCTCTGCTTCCCCACTATGGGGTGCCGGGCAGTTGGAGGGCTGGCTGTGGTGGAGCTGGTCGATGGGGTCATCTCTGACCTCGAGGTGGTGGTCCCATGGCTTTAAGCAGTGGGGATGCTCCTCTTTCCTGGAGCGTGGCCTGGCTGGTGTCTGCCCCAGAGGTGGGCTGCAGATGGGCCAAATGTCCCCTGTGCTGACCCCAAGCCTTTTTGTCCTGCCTGGCCTCTCTCTTTGGGGCTGTTTGTCCTCCAGAGCAGGTAAAGGGGAATGGGAGACCCCACTCTCCTGCAGAGTGCGTGGTGGCCATGGCCATGGCGTGGAGGGCCTGCTGACAGAGGTGAGAGCTGACTGACCATGCCATGATGTGGTGATGCTGGTGGGTCAGAAGCAGGACCAAACCCTGTTGCACCTGACCACCGGGTGGTTGTGGTGCCAGGGCACGGCAGAACAAGGTGCTTTGCTGTGGGACCAGAGCGTCCCCTTTTCCTGGGTAGCTGCTTTTGGGGTCCAAGCAATGGGGCTGTCCTTTCCCACTCATGTCTGATGGGTTACAAAGGGGGGTTTGTGCTCACCAACCCCCCCCAGGAGTAGCCCAGAAACTCCCAGCACTGCCACCCTTTGGTGTTCACCCCAGCACCAGTCTCTCCACCAGCACTGAAAGGCTATTGTACGTCCATGGGCTGCCTGAACCCTGCTCTGCCCCAGCGATGCTCTCGCAGAAGGTGTCCTCAGCCCACAGCTGAGGCTCGTCCCCGTTCCTGGGGCAGGACATGTGGGGTTGGCAGCTGCTGGCACCTTGTCTGTCCCCTCCCAGGCCTTTATTCTGCCTTTCAGCCTTAGCAAATCGGGGTTAGGGGAAGGACCTGACAGCGAGCATCGGGGTCAGAGCCTGGAATAAAACGGAGGGAGACAGAAGGGCTCTGTGTGTCCTCTGTCTTTGATGCTCGGTCATTATCCCTGCAGTTTGTATTCTGTAAAACTTGGTATATTTCTGTGCAAAAAAAAAAAACCAACAAAAAAAAGGTATTTATTAAAAAACCCTCACTGTCTGTGTGGCACGGGGTGGATTTTTCCCATGGTGGGGCATGTCTCGCTGGGCACAACTCATGGTGGGGGCTGGGGGTCAGCTCTGAGGGGTGATGGGGGCAGCTGTGGGAGGATGGCACCGATACCCACCCTGGGCACGGCTGCAGCACGGTCCCCGGGGAGGAGGGGACCATCTCTGGAGGTTGGGAATGACCCCCACACATCCCACAGGAGACTTTTGCCTTCCCTGGGTTGCGGGGTGCAACGCTGGGTGGGAGCTGGAGGGTGTCTCCTGTGGGCCCTGAGCAGGGGGTGGGTGAAGGGCGGAGGGATTTCCTAAGGTCTTTGAGGGGATTTAGGTGCACAAGTTGTCTTGCTGTCCCTCCGCGCGCTCCTAAACCTCTTAGATAATCCCCTTTAAATAGCAGGACTAGGGCAGCGTGGGATTTATTTGAGCTGAGGCTCTTCCGCATTCCTGGGGCAGGACATGTGGGGTTGGCAGCTGCTGGCACCTTGTCTGTCCCCTCCCAGGCCTTTATTCTGCCTTTCAGCCTTAGCAAATCGGGGTTAGGGGAAGGACCTGACAGCCGTGGCACGGGGTGGATTTTTCCCATGGGGGGACATGTCTCGCTGGGCACAACTCATGGGGGGGGCTGGGGGTCAGCTCTGAGGGGTGATGGAGTGTGGCACGGGGTGGATTTTTCCCATGGTGGGGCATGTCTCGCTGGGCACAACTCATGGTGGGGGCTGGGGGTCAGCTCTGAGGGGTGATGGAGGCAGCTGTGGAAGGATGGCAGTGATACCCACCCTGGGCACGGCTGCAGCGCGGTCCCCGGGGAGGAGGGGACCATCTCTGGAGGTTGGGGACGAACCCCACACATCCCACAGGAGATTTTTGCCTTCCCTGGGTTGCGGGGTGCAACGCTGGGTGGGAGCTGGAGGGTGTCTCCTGTGGGCCCTGAGCAGGGGGTGGGTGAAGGGCGGAGGGATTTCCTAAGGTCTTTGAGGGGATTTAGGTGCACAAGTTGTCTTGCTGTCCCTCCGCGCGCTCCTAAACCTCTTAGATAATCCCCTTTAAATAGCAGGACTAGGGCAGCGTGGGATTTATTTTAAGCCCTTTCAAAAAAATACGAGATTTTACGCTCAGGTCTTGGAACTCTGGCCCCATTCAGAAGCGTTTGAAAGTGGCGTTCATCCCAAAGGGATCATTTTTTTAGCGCTGCTCCCCCCTCGGAGAGCCGGGGGGGATTAACTCCGGCGCTTGGATGGTCGCCCCCTCCGTTCCTATCCCGGGATGGGGGGGGGCTCCCACGGTGACACGGGGGGACACGGGGATGTACCAAGAGGAGCCAGGCTGAGCCCCCACCTCGAAGCGTGGGTTGGTTCGCCCGCAAACACCCCCCCCCCCCCCCCCCCCCCCGCCGGGGGGGTGGAGGGGGTGTCCCCTTCCCCCACCGGGAGGTGCCGCGCTGATTAGCTCGTTAATTAGCCCGGCTGTGGCTTTAAGGGTGGCGGGCGGGTTGCGGGGAGGGCGGGTTGTCCTGGTTCCCCCCCCCTCCCCGTCCCGCCCCCGTTGGCAGCGGGAGCGGCTGTTTACAGGTCCGACAGTAGCCTTGGACTGCAAAAAAAATAAGTAAGTCCCCCCCCCTTCCTTCCCCCCCTCCCTTTTCCAAC
>NW_015090995.1:4260681-4286799 GCF_001431845.1 Calidris pugnax
ATCCCGGGCTGGGGAGGGAGGGAGGGAAGGAGAGAGGGAGGTTGTGAGGTTTCCCTCCCCAGGGCAGGTTTTCCCGACTTTTCAGGACTTAAACCTACTCACAGGCTTCAGTGAAATGCCGGAAATTCCCTGTCCCTGGAAATGCGAGGAGAAGCGCCAAAGCAGAGGCTGAGAAGCCCTTTTCTTCCGCTGGCGAGGGGAGAAGCAGGGGGGGGGTTGCTTGGCAAGAGCTAGAAAAAGCCCTACAGAAAGTTAAAGGAGGAAATCCAGCCACTTAAGCATTTTGTACTTATGGGTTTTGACAGCTGATATTTTTTTTTTTTCTTCTTTTCTTAATAGCTTAGTCTCGCTGAGCCTGCTTCTCCCTCCCCTCCCATCCCTCTGCTCTTTGGGAGCTGCAGGAGTTTCATAGGTGATTAGAAAATGAACCGTTCTGCCCTCTCTCCAAGATTTATTGTTATTAATATCTGCTGGTTTCCCGGAGAGCAGGCTGAGAAGGCAGCGCGGGGCGTTTGCTCCTCTAAAGCACCACAAACGTGAAGGAGAAACCCAGTGCCATCCATGGCTGTGGGTCCGTGGGGCTGGGTGTCTGTCACAGGTTCCTCCTGTTGGACTGACACCGCTTTGGGACCATCCCAGGACTGCTGGGACCATCCCAGGATTTATTGCCCTGCTCCCGAGTTGGGGGGTTCCTGCAAAAATCCACTTTCTAAGAGGTTTTGGGGAGAAGCATGGTGTGCGTGGGTTGTGACACCCATGGGTTGGTGTCACCCGTGCCAGTGTTGGGTCTGGGCAGGGTGGTGGAGGTGGTGTGGGGCAGCGGGGGGGCTGCTGTGTCCCCACACACCGTGTCTCGGGCAGACCCAGTTGCGGAGACGTCATCTTGGTGTGGCTGGAAGCAGGAAAGCGCTGCAGCTGATGCTGGGCAAATGTGTGTCTCTCTAATTAAAAGGTTTTTAATGACAGAGGAGGAGAGAGCAGCGCGAGGCAGGTGATCACTGGAAGGGCTGGTTATTGCAGACATGGAGCTGGTTTTGCCACCCTCATGTACCTGGTGCTCCAGGACCCGGGGGATGCTCCAGGGGATGGGGTCGGTGGCTCAGGGGCCATGTCTCCCGTGGTCCTTCAGGCTTTGGGAAGTGGTGCTGCTCCCCAAGGATTTAGCTCCTGTTCCCCTCCCCTGGGTGCTATCCCAGGGGGTGGCAGGGGGCCTGGGGCAGCCAAGAGGGTCTGAAGCACCCTGAAAAGCAGCAGCAAGGGTGGTGGTGGGCAGCCCTGGCTGCTGCTGGCTGGGAGCAGCCTGGTGGGCTGGAAATGTGATGTCAGAGACCCAGCAGCTAAATATAGTCCCTGGACGTGATCAAAGAAGGCAGGGCCCCTGCACCCTCCCACTTTCCTCCTCCCGTTTCACCCTCCTGAGCTTTGGAAGAGGAAAACCTCTCCTTCCTCTGGCTGTTTGGGCTGTGCTGGAGCAAACAGCCCCACTTAACGGTGGAGATTTTGACCTGGAAGCAAAAGGAGACTTTTTTGGGCACAGCGAGCTCAAAGAGCGGCAGCAAGGAGGGTGCAGGGGGGCTGTGCATGGATGTGACAGGTCTGGGATGCTGGGGTCTGTTTGGGGTCTGGCAGCCTCAGCAGCCTGGGCTTGTTGGGATTTTCTCCTTGGCTGCGGCTTTTTGAGAGAGAATAAAGAGCGGGAGCCAGGAAGGTGTTTTTTGGGGGGGCTTCTTTCTCAAAAATGTGTGTTGATTGCCCCTCTGCTCACACCACTCAGTGACAGCGGTGGGACATTGTGGCCCCAGAGTGCTTCTCAAAGCCCTGGGACTCAACAAAGGGGAAACTGAGGCACGGGGGAGTTGTCTGACCTGAGCAGCCACAAAGTCCCAAATAATGTCCACGTCCCATGTTCTGCTCCTGCTGTCGGCTGTCCCCAGGGGCAGTGAGAGCTGGTGGCTGTGTCCTCCTCGGTGCCAGTCCCCTCCTGTGCTGGTCCTGGGGGAGCTGACGTGTGCTTCCCTTCCCCTTCTGGGAGGAGGGTTCAGTGTCTGGCAGCTCTGCTGAGGGCAAAGTCCATCTTCTCCAGCTTCCTGTGGATCACTCCAGGAGATGGGCACTGGATGGGGTGGGGAATGGGGTATGGCCCTGGAGGATACTGCAGTGAAGGTGTGTGTGGAGAAAAGAGTTTAGTGCTCAGTTTTTCCTGTGGGCAACATGGAGTCCCCTCACGAAAAGGCATGTGGAGGTGTATGAACACAAAAACTTTACTTCTGGATGGAAATTTTTTTTTTCCACTAGTTTTTAGGATACTGAAACTGGACTCTTCTTCTCCCAGCAGCGTGCTGAACTATTGCCCTTTCCTTGCTATCAACCAAGGCAATAGGTGCTAAGCTCATGCTTTGCTCCCAGAACGTGTAGCTTCGTGTGACACCCCATTCTCTGGGAAAACTCTGATCTTTTGGGTTGTTTCTCTCTGTATTTTAGCTGTCTTGTAGCATGTGTGTTGTCCCTGTGTAGATGACAGTTTGGAAGAGCTGCTTGCTACCACTTGGCTTTCTTCTCTCCTGTGTAAAACTGCAGGGTGCTTAAGCAAAAAAGGATGTGGCCATTATGGGGACTAGACCTGAACCGAGTCCGCTGTGACCTGGTCTTCACAGAAGCCATCAATCAAAGGATGCAGGTTCCCAACAGGCTGAAGGTAGCAGATGGCTTCAGCCCTGTGGATGAGGAGCCAGTGACAGAGGATGTCCCTCCTTCCTTTCAGATGTACATCCCTGACAGGATTTCTCTCGCAGGTAATATCCTGGGTTGTCTTTTGGGGTGGCTGAAGGTTGGTGGAGCTCCACAACATCCTAGGGAACAGGACCCCTTTATAAAAAGTCCCCAGTGGTTTGCTTTGCAAGAGGAGAGGACGGGGGCAGATATTGCAGTTAGCTTTCTTCTGGAAGATAGGGTAGGATAGGGGAGAGATGCTTCGGGAGAGGTGTGCAAAGGTGACCAACAGAAGGCAGGAGGGGTCTTTGCTCCTAAAGGTAAGGAGCAAAATGTGGAAGTATCTCCCTCCACATCCCTTCCAGTTCCCTCTTGGCCTTTGGTAGGCTCCCTGCTTTGGGATGCAGAGACATACGGCCCTGTCTCTTTGAAAAACAGCTCCCAAACCTCACTTTCCTGGAGCAGTGTGTCTGGTTGCTTTCTGGTCCGTGCCTTTCCAGGCTGTCCTGCTGCTTACACCTGGGGGACATGGTTTTTGATGTACATCTGGTCACAGACAGAGGGTTGACTCTCCTGCGTGGGTGGATTTCTCTTTCCTGTCCTGAGGGCACTCAGGTTGGTTTAATTCTTCTTTCTTTCCTCTCTGTAGAAATATCAGATGCCAGTTTGAGGCCCGTCCTGCTGAACCAGCAAAAGAAGGTCCCCTCTGTCGTGGTGCACATGTCCCCGGACACCTCTGCACAGCCCACCCACCTCGGGGAGCTCCCCTTTCTGCACGTACCCAGCAGATCAAGCTCCCAGAAACGCAAACGATTGGTACCATATTGAGAGCGGACGGGGGTTGCCTGTGGTGGGAAGGGGAACAATCCCAGCATTGGGTTTCTCCAGAGGTCTGCTATCAGCCCAAGCCAGAATTCATCTTCCAGAGAGCTACCTCCTGGTGGTGTACCAGCTACCTCTGCTGGTGTAGGGGTGGTGGGATTTCTTTCTGTCCCATACCTAGTGCACACCTATATGCTAAGACATCGATTCAGCCAGATCTCCAACTGCATTTTCTGAGCAGGAGATAGGCTGAGGTAGGTGCAGTCCCACCACAACCTCCTTCTGCTACTTTTGAAGTCCCTTTTGAACCACTGTTTTTCTTTGATGAAGTACGCAATGGAGCTGTTATTGCAGCATAACGGGTTCTGGTGTCAGAGTTGAAACAGGATTTTAACCTTTTGTGGAACTAATTCAAAGAGAGGCCCCTGATATGGGCCAGCAAATGCTTGGTTTGGCTGCTGGACCTGCTGATCTGCCTTCTCGAGGACTTTCATCTCCCTGAGATTGAAAAGCCATTCCTGGATATGTTAAGTTCAGGATTTTTGATCCAAATAAGGGACAGGTCAGAAGCTTCTTGCTGGTGACTCTCACCCTGCTCTGAGGATGTCTCCCCAACCCACTCCAGCTCGTTGGGGCTCATGTAGTGTTCCCACCACAGAGTGCTTTCCCTGGGTACACGGGCTCCTGGTGCTCCAGACCACGCAGGATACAGGGCTGGGCTCGCCTTGTGTGGTGTCTCTGCCCTAACGTGGTTGTGTTTGATGCCAACAGGGCCATCAGAGCAGCAGGTCGCGGCGGGAGAGGACTCCAAGTGACTGTGCCCAGCTGGTCTTGCACAGCCCAGGCCAGCACCATGAGCGGTGAGCATAAGTCAAAGCTTTCTGGGGTGGGTGGGCATCAGCATCTCCTGATGTCTGTGCTGCTTTGATGCTCTCAGGTGTCAATGCCCCGAGATGGGGAGGGTATCCAGATTGGGGCAAGGTAGTGTCTGGCAAGTCCTGCTCTTGCACAAGAGGAACAAGGCTTCTGGTGTCATCAGAGAAGTTCGTGCCATATGACAGAGATGGTCCCCAGGGTGATGAGCTCTCTGCTGAGATGCTTGTGGGAGAGCACGTCCCCTCTCACAGCAGGCTGGGAGCAGTGTCAGTCCTTCCCTGGCCACTGGGCCAAGAGGACCTTGCTGTCTGCTTTGAATTGTTCTGGTCTCTCTGACGCTGCCCATCTTCCTCTTGGTGCTTTGCAATGTGCTCTCCTGCTCCAGCACCAGCGTGGCTCAATGCTGGGGGCTATGGGCAGGTGACCACAGGCAAATGAGGCACCAGGACTTCACCGGGTTTCTACAAGGGTTGTTGAAACTTGGGGTTCCTTGCAGACAGGGTGGGCTAAGAGCAAACTTGCTTTTCAGCTCTTTGAGTGAGCAGTAACATTATGATAGTGATCCTTGCTCATGGTCTTGGGCTCTAGAGTCTCTCCAATGGAGAAATTGTCTCTAACAATCCCAGAACAGAGACCTTTTTCCCCCTAGAAGTCCAGGGTTGTCCTGAGGGGCAGGAGAGCTGTCTTCTGCAACCCCTGTGAGAGCAGCTGGTGAAGGTGTGGTGATCACACAGCTATGGTTGGCTTTGGAAGAGTCAGGCAACTGCCTCTGAGCCTAGGGGCTGCTGGAGGGTGTTCTCCCACATGGTGACATGGGGGTCTGGGTGCCCATGGCATTGCCCAGAGATGCTTGGAGCTGCTGAAGGGATGAAGGGCGCTGCCAAACACCAGGCTGTGCCCATGCTGCAGGAGGCCAGGAGATAACAGGCGTGATTCTGTGTGCACCCCAGGCCAGATGTGTGTCCCCTGCCCATGCGTGGTGCCCCGCTCCCCCTCTTCGCAGAGACGGGCAGGATCTACTCCATGCAGAACATCTTCCAAACCATGTACCAGCTGGGCCAGGTGCTCTTCCACCGTGTCCAGAACTCTCTGCAAGACCCGGTGCCATCCAGGTGACTTTGGCTCATCTTGAGCCACCTCCCTATCACTCTGCAAGGATTTGGCTTTGCCTGGCTGAGGCGTGAGCTCTGTAAACTGCAGGCTGCGTGGCGTGGGAGCAGGATGGTCCTGTGTGGCTCCAGACTCTGCTCCTCACCTGTCCCTGGGGTGCCTGGTACAGCCAGCCTGGGTGCACCCTGCTAACCCAGCCCAGCTTGTGTCTTCTGCTCAGCTTAACACGGGTCCCCAGGGCACCCCGAGTGATCAGACGCTGCCTGGGACCTTGCTGGGATTTCAGCCGCTCTTTGCTGCTAAGAAAGTACTAATTTTTCTGCATATCTTGGTAGCTCGATGGAGAGAAAGGTGTGAAGGGAACCAAAGTGCAGAACAGACTGCCTGACCCAGGTCCCATCCCTGAGACGTTCTCTCCTGCAGGCTCCCAGCACCCTTGGCTCTATCTTGCTCACTCTTAATTAACCTTTTCCATGAACTGGCTTCACCCAGTTACTCATCCCGTAGCTGCTGCCTCCAGGCAGGGTGCAGTGTGGCTGCGTGCTCGCTGGAGCAGGTCTGCAGTGACCTCAATCTCTCCCGAGGTGCTGGAGCAACTGCCTCCACCACCTTCTTATCTGTGGAAGCGCAGTAAATTGAACGCCTTCAAAGGTATCGTTGCAGCCTTAAGGTGTCCCCACTGCTCTAAGGCTGCTGAGCACCAGGAGGAACATCTAAATACTTCTAATTCTCCTTGAGCAAAGCCTGCAGGCGGACTGGGAGGAGAGCGAGCATCCATCATCGGTGCCGTCAGTGGCACATCCTGCCTTCCCTCCCCAGCTGTCTGCCTGGGGATGATGCAAAGTGATGTCCCTGCTTTTAACTGCAGTAGGCTGACTATTTTCAAATGTTGTTTTTTAAAATTGCTTTTTTTTTTTTTTTTTTTTTTTAAAAAAAGTCTGGGCATGCCACCAGATCTGGTTAGTGGCTACATAAGACCTTCTCCCTCTTCCCATCAGCAGTAGAGGAGGTTTAGGCCAAGGTACCAGGAGAGGTGGGAGCTCATGGAGCTGCTGTAATGTGGTGGGGTGAGTCCCAGACCCTTCCCCAGGTCTCCATCTCCCTTTGAATCCTTTGAAACGCCTCTTCTTGGTGTTCTGCATCACGTAAGGTACATACGGTATCTCTTCAGTAGGACAGCTTTGTACCCCTATGCAACAATAAAAACAAAAAAAACACCTGACTGAGCTGATTTGTTTGTCCTGTAATTTTAATAAAGAAAAGTCTGGTCTCAGACAAAGGCTGGAATATTTGCCTGACAGTGATATCTTGAAGGGTATGAGTCACTGGAAGGTAATTTCTAGTCTCTAAAGGTTGGTCACCTGTATCAACTGGGATTTTTCAGGCAGAAGCTGCAGGATGTGTCCTTTTTTAATGGCTCTGCGCTGGGGGAAATTGGATTTTTCTCTCTGTTGTGACTTTCATTTCACTCCGCAGCTACATTACGTGCAGGTATTATCTCACAAAAGTATTTTCAGGCAGTATTTTTGGCGATTCACCGAATCGCCCCATGCCGTTCTGGCTTGTCTTCAGCAAGATCAACATCGTGTTGATTCCTGCAAAGGGGAATAAATAAATACCCTCCCCTCCCTCAGGTCTCAGAAGGAGTGGTGTCAGATGCTCATTAACCCCTATGTATCTGCAAGTTACTGGTGTGCATAGAGGGGTTGTGATTTCTAGAAGACTTGCTGCAGCAGCCTGTAACGATGGGAACAACAGACCAAACGTAGCAATTTTGATTTTTCTCGCTTTATTTTGTGGCTCGGTGCTGTGGGCCCTGCAGCAAGGCTGTGTCTCCAGGGGATGCCCTGGAGATCCCTGGTCTGTGTTGCCTCTGCCAGCGCAGCAGGTAATCCCACTGGTGGCCCCTTTGTTTCTAGGGATGGAAGAAAGTGGCACATGCTTGGGTTGCTTGTTTATGTTTCAAGTTGCAGGTGAAATTTGCTGGAAGAGCCAAAAGTGATACTTTATTTTTCTTTTTGTCAGGGGGGTGGGGAAAGTGAGCTTTGTGGTATCTGGAAATACAGGAGAGGGGCAAATCCTTGTCTCAGCAAACAGAGGACCCTCTTCTGCTGGCTGCTGCGTTTGCTCAGGTAGTTCCCCCCGGTTGATGGCTGCTTCCCACCAGTAGGATCCTCCCCTGCTGATGGAAACGAGATCACCCCTCCGTTTCGGCATTGCCCTGTGATACGTATTTACCTGACGGGCTCTAGAGATGGTTTATCCAACCCTCAGTGAGTTCCTCTGCCTGTAGAGAATGGATGCTCGGTAAATACCACGTTTTTTCTCTGTTGGACCTGTAAAGAAATACAAAGCATGTGTTTTCCCTCTTTTTTTTTTTTTTTTCTGCCATGGCATGTGCTGTGTGTTTCATTGTGATCACTATGGGGTGCATGGTGGAGGGGTATGAATATGCACGATGGGGGTTAAGAAGAGCTGAGCAGATGCTGTGAAGGTGCTGTTCCCTCTCTCCTGATGCTGCATCCACATGGCCCATCCTGGACATGCACGTGGTCCCTGCATGGCTCAGCTCCCTGTGGCAGTCTGGGGGAAGGTGGCTGCGCCTCTCCAGCAACGTTTGTCCATCTGCATCTCTCTTTTCCTTCCCCAGCTCCCAGGAAACTGGCCCAGCCCCAGTGAGCACCTTGGAGGAGGTGGGGATGGCTGAGATGGCAGCGATGCGAAAGCAGGTGAGATGGGGGTGAAGGGCTGTGAGTGCTTTCCCTGGGAAAGCCATGGGAGGGTGGGTGAGGAGGCTCTGGGGGGCTGTTCCCAGTCCTGATGGGCTGCCCTTGCCAAGTTAGTCCTGGTGGATGCTGCTAATGGAGAGGCAGGGGAGGACTTACACATGTGTTGACCCATTAAGCTCCTCTCCTGAGGCTACAGGAGACATCCAGACCCTTCCATCTCCCTGAGCCCTTCTGATGGGAAGGACCTTTTCCTGGACCATCTGCTCAGGAGCTGCAGTACTGCTGCTAATTCTCCCACACCAAGATAGCTGTTTGCTCTAGAAGAAGAGGACCTGAAGGGGACGGCAGCTCCCATCCCTCCATACCTTGCTGTCCCACGCCTCTGGGGTGTCACCAGTGTCCTGCAGTTTGCTGCAGGGCTGATGGTGGCCCTCACCTCTTCCCTTGCAGTTGACAAGGATCTCGGGGAGGCTCCGCATGCTGGAGGAGCAGTGCGATGCCTGGCGGCAGAAGGAGGCCCTGGTCTACTCCGTCCTGATCTCCGCCTGCCTCATCAACACCTGGCTCTGGCTGAGGAGATGATGTCCCGTGCCCTGACCTCCCCTGCCCAACCCTGGCAGGGTGGGCGAGGGCGGCAAGAAGATCCGTGCTTGCGTACTTGCAAACAGTAAAACTACGTGTTTCTTCTGAGAGGATCCATGCTTGCAAACAGTAAAACTACGTGTTTCTTCTTAACTTGACCTGCTTTTTTGCACTGTAGGCCCTTGAGGATCTGTGTCCTTTAGGCCCTGATCGCACTGAAGGTGCCATCCCTCTCCCGTGCTCCAGCATCAGAGGTGGCTGAGGGAAAGGATAAAGCTGGACCTCGTGTCACAGCAGCTGAAGAAGGGGTGTCAGGGAGAGGTGGGGTACAAGGAGTGTGGCCCAACAGGTGTAGTCCCAGGGCTGGAGCTGTGGTTGCAACTGCTCTGTGTGCACAAGCAACCATCTTGTATGTTTGATGGGGTCAGTGCTTGTGTGGGAAGCTGCTGTGAAGACCCCAGGTCTCATAAGAAATTGGCTGATACAGGGGGTGTCTGTGTACAAGGAGTGTGGCCCAACAGGTGTAGTCCCAGGGCTGGGGCTGTGGTTGACCCCAGGTCTCATAAGAAATTGGCTGATACAGGGGGTGTCTGTCCTGCGCAGAGCAATGGGAGACCCTCTGGCCCTTGGGCTGTCAGCCAGAGGAGATGCAAAACCAAGGGGCTGTGGTTGCAACCATCTTGCATGTTTGATGAGGTCAGTGCTTGTGTGGGAAGCTGCTGTGAAGACCCCAGGTCTCATAAGAAATTGGCTGATACAGGGGGTGTCTGTCCTGCGCAGAGCAATGGGAGACCCTCTGGCCCTTGGGCTGTCAGCCAGAGGAGATGCAAAACCAAGGCATTGGGTGTTTGTGGGCATGGGGTCTTGTTACAGTCTTAAGAGTGTGGTGGGCCTAGTCCCCTGGCTGCTTCCTGGCTGGGATAACTCAATTCTGACCCCATGAAAGTCCTCAGCCAGCTGCTGTGATCTGCTCCTCATCTTCCACCCCAAAAAGCTTGTGTAGAGTGCTTGAGTTTGGGTTTTCTTTTCTGCTTTGTGCAACTGTTCTTCGGTGGAGGTGGTACTGCCAGTTCTCCCATGCCATAGCTCCTGCTCCAGGAGGCATGGAGCTGGAGGAGCCAGGACCTCCCAGCCCTGGGAGCTGCTGTGCCACTGTCTCCTCAGCTCCCATCCTTCTGGAGGCAGTTCAGCAGCGGGTTTGCAAATGTTCAGATGCAAAGTGACTGTAAGAGCGTTGCTGAGGTCTGGGCTTATCCAGGAGCTTGGCTCTTTCCCAGAGAGATTTAAATGGGAAAACTCCCCGTGGTGACTCTCTGGATTATCAGACCTTGTACCAACAGTGATAGCACCAGACAGGCCATGGAAAATTGCCCATTTGGGCAGCAGTAGGTATTTGTTAGGTTGCCAATACCAGAGGGCAGGATCGCTCCCAGGTCTGCTGCCAAGCTCTAACTTCAACGATGGTGCAAGAACACAGGTGGGGGGAATTTTTGGCCCAGATGCTCTTTAGCTAAAAACAAGCCCAGTTCAACAGCTTTTCAGTTTCTCTTTTTCTGTGGAGTTTAGTAACACTTGCATCTGAGGTGACTTTGAGATGCTTTTGTTGGTTCATCCAGCACATTTGCTGGAGTTGTGCTTGCAGACTCTGGGGGCAGGTGTTGGCTTAACAGGACCTCTCTGTTCCACCTGTAAGTAATTGTAACTGGGTCTGCAGGTCATCCAGATGTCCCAATGGCTTATTTACAGACATGGATGCTTGGGTGTTTTCTGCCTGCAACAGCATCAAGCATCCGTGGCTGTAAATCTGGCAGCTGGACATCGACTAATAAATAAATGTCCCACAAGTAATTGCAGGTCTGAACCTGTGCCTGGTAGCTGGGCTGAGGAGAGCGCTGAGATTTATTGCAGACGAGAGCCAGGATGGTGTGGTGGGCTTGGCGTGACGTGCCATGACACAGGGGACGTGTGAGGGACAGGAGCACTGGTGCAGGGGTGGTTCTTGTGGCTCAGGGATGTGGTCAGGGTCACCAGGGGACTTTACACAACAGGTCTATATAAGGAGGCTGCTGCTGCGTGACTCGTGCCAGGAAAGCAGGTAAATTGTTTGGCTGGTTTCTCTTCTTTGAGAGGCGCAAATGTGTGTCAGAGGAAGCTTGTGGTGTCTTTTTATAAAGCTGTATTTTAGGGTGAGACGGGCTGACCCTTTGGGGGATGCACCACCTTCAAAGTGCGGACTGAAGATGTTTGGAGGAGAGGTGATCAAACTGTATGTGTTCTCAAAGGCTGATTATTGTCAGGTTGTAGGGAATGCAACGTGACTTTTATGTAAGTCATAAATCTTGGTGTAAATCTGGAAACACTGACACATAAAATGTGTAATTTAATAAACTGTGTGTTCTGGACGTGTTTCTTCTACTGACCGTGGAGTCTGACCCTGGTATCCCAGTGGATGGGAACAGGTAAGGTTTATTCCCTTGGCAGCAGGACTCTGACCTGGAGCTGGATGTCTCAGCCACGTGGATTTATTTAATCAGATGCTGGATTTCTGGCATCTCCAGAGCTACAGAGCTATGGCCCATTTGGCCATAATGGTGTAAAGTATGGTGTAAAACACACATGCTGGGCACCCTGGCTGGGGGTGAATCTGGAGGAGGAGAGTTTCTGATGAATGCCATCCCTGTTTCTGGTGGACGCCCATTATTTGTTTCCTTTCTCTCTTCCCTGCCTCCTCCTCCTGGCTCTTCTTTATCCCATGGTGGCACATGTGGCAGGGCAGGGTGTCTCCTGGGGTCATTGCCACAACGATGTGCACGGAAAATAAAGACTCTTGTGCAATACGGTGCGAGGGAGCTGCCAGGGAGCAGCTCCTGGAGTTCCCACGTCGCTTTTTGAAGGCAACTCCAGGCAAGGAGCAAAGGGAGAGGTGGGAGAGGGACACGTCCTGGTCTGTGAGCTGTGTCCTCAGTGCCTGGGTCTGTGGTGTGGGGACAAGAGCAAGGTGACGTGTCCCTCGGTGCTGGGTGCTCACCCCGGCAGCCCCAGCCAGGGCTGCAAAAAATCCATTTTTTTCCCTCAGGCTCCCTGCTGTCCAGGTTTTCAGTGAGATCAGAACAAGCGGAATTTAAGTCTTTGAAGGTAAAAAAAGGGAAAGCTTTGATGGTGAAGGGGCTCCTGGTGCTGATGTTTTCAGATGAGCCTGCACACCGTGCAGGGCTCCCTGCGCCCGGCAGGGACTGATCCAGCCTCAGCCATAGCCTGCACACTGTGCAGGGCTCCCTGTGCCCGGCAGGGACTGATCCAGCCTCAGCCATTCCGAGGGGCTGGGTACTGGAGGAAGTGGGTAAAAACTGACCTCTTCCTTATTGCCTTGGGGATGCAAATTTTATGCTGATTGGTTGTTAGAATAAGTTTGTGAACCAAATACAAGGGCAGAAATCGGTGAAAGATGCATTTCATGATCACCTTCAAACTCTGCAGCTCTCTTTGTGGGGACTCCAGAGCAGCACATTTCGTCTTCTGCTCCCTCGGTGTGAGAAGAGGTGGCTGGATGGGAGGATGTTCAAATGTGGCCACATCTGCAAATCTTCCATCAGGGCAGTAGCTGTGGCACAGCCTGTGAAGCAGGGTCACCAGCTTGGGTTTTCCCTAGGGCAGAGGACTGGGAGAGGGGAGCAGAAGCAGGCGGCCTGGGAGGCAATCCCACTATGTTCCCTCCTGCGGCAGGACCTGAGCCCAATTGGGGGTCACCGTGCCTGTCCCCAGCTGGGCAATAACCCTTCCCCAGGGTTTGGTGGGGACTCAGGGGCTGCTTGACCCAGAGCTGCTCAGGATGGCTGTGATCTCCAGCTGGGTGAGGAAGTGGCTCCTTGGTCCCTCCAGCCGCCAAGGAGGTGATGGAGAAGGGGACAGGTGGGGAGGAACATGGAGCATCCCCGAGCAGTGCGTTTCCCTCCTCCCCTTTCATCCCCCAGACACAAAAGCTGGCTGCTATTTACTCCTCTGAAGTGCGCTTCGCCACTCAGGGCATCAAGGATGCTCAGGGGATGGGCGTGCTGTAGTGACGAGGCACACGGGCACACGCGTGTGTGTACCCTCCCCCGTGCAACGGGGAGACCCCTCTGCCACCGCCGGGGTGCCACCTCGCCTGCTCCTCTGCTTGGGCAGGAGCTCAGGGGGCTCCACAGATGCTGGCTTTGCTTTAAAAGCCTGAGTGCTCCGGAGCCAGCCCAGGGGGCTCCCGGGGGAGGGCTGCTCCCCAGCCACCCTTGGTAGGCACCAGCCAAGTGTTGAAGGCTTCAGGAGGACACCAGGCTCGTAAGTGGACGGTGGTGGCTTCTCAGCAGCAGCTGTGTGGCCCTGGGGAGGAGGTGGCCGGGCTGGGTGTGCATGACTGTCCCCCGTGCGTGCGGCGTGGATGTGGTCTCTGTGTGGTGTTGGTGGAGCTGTACAAGGCGTTGCCTTCCCCCGAGCAGAGCCTCGGTGGTCTCCAGGAACCTGCCTCGTCCGTGTGATGTGGGTACGGAGGGTGTGCTGTGCCCTGGGGGGAGCGGGCAGGGTGGGAATACATGGTCTGGGCAATGCCTTTGTGTCCCTGCATGTGCAAATCTGTGTTTGTGTGGGGTGTTTTTGCACGGTGTGGTCTATGCTGGGGGTGCAGCAGAGCGGTGAGGGCTGCGTGTGGTGCTGGGGAAGCCCCGTGGGCATCTCTCACTTCTTAGATAAACAAACCCCAGAGAAATCCCACACTTAACAGCTCCACAGCAGCCTCTGCATATTAATGCAGGGCCTTCTCTGCTGCTCTCTAAACCCAGATGGTATTTTTAAATGGCAAACCTTAATTTCCAGCACAGGGGAGATTTCTGCTGGAACAAGAGGTGGGGCTCACTGGGCAGACCACCAGCAGGTTGCTGTGCCCTGGAGAAAGAGGGCAGATGCTGGGATGAAAACACCTTTTTACACACAAAGTCTACCCCATGCTGCTGCACGACAGCATCTCCTCACCAGGGCTGGCCTTGCATTCCCTTACAAGTCTTATTTTCTTCTCCTTGGGCTGGAAGTGGTGGCAAGAGCCATGGGCTTGTTGTTATGGCACGGATCGCTGGGGATGCTGTTGCCCCGGCAATGTCTGAGGAGGCTGAACGAGGAGGAGAGCATCTTTCATGAGCCATGGGCAGATGTGGGATCTCTTGGGGAGGGCAAAATGGTTCTGCAGGATTCTTACTGCGGCATCAGTGATGGCTGGTGGTGGAAAACATGGGGTGGGCACATCCCATGGGATTTGACCTTCTCTCTTTCCATGCTATGCCATGTCTCTGGTCCTCAAGAATATGGTTTAGTGTGTTGGTTTTTTTTTTTATTGCTTACTTCGTATTTATTTTTTTGTCAGAGTTAGGCTGATGGTTGGACTAGATGATCTTTAAGGTCCCTTCCAACCTAGACAATTCTATGATTCTGTGTTCCAACCACATGCTGTGTCCTGCATAGCTCTTCTTGTGGCTGTTTTCTGCTCCTTGCAGGTCACTGGGGCAGGGTGTGTGCCCATGCTCTCCTCACATGGAGGATGACGGCCAAGAGTAATGGTCTGCACAGCTCACCAGCCAACCACCACCCCTGCCCACCCACCCAAGCCCGAGTGGAGGGTGACACAGACGGGACAGGACTTAGCACCAGCAGGTCAGGCTGGTCCCTGGTTTGGTTGAGGGAGGCAGCGGTGGGGCAGGAGAGGGGAGGACCAGCTCGGTGTGTCTGCTGAGACCTGGTGTGGGCAGAGCTGCGATGCCAAACCCCAGCTGCCCGCTTCCTCCAGTTCCTCTGGCTGTAGGCATGTGCCAGGGTGGCATGGTGTGGCTGTGACCCTCTCCCCTCCTTTTCCCTACTGCAGGACCTGCTCAACCCAGGATGGTGCCTCCTCAGAGCTGCGGAGAGGGGTTCCCCTGGATCAGGAGGAACAGCCAGCTACCTCTGCTTTCCAAGGCAGGGGAGCCTTGGCCAGGTATCCATGTGTGTGCTGCTGGCTTGGGGTGAGCCCAAGCCTTTTTGTGCCTGGCTGTGACACCGGGGACTTGTGTGGGGTCAGGATTCCCTCCTGCTGTGTGGCCTTCAAGGGTTGCAGGGACCAGTGTCTGTGAATGCTCCTCTGGTGCCCTGGTGCCCATGGAGAGGGCTGCAGGAGGGGACAGCTCCATCACCTCTGGAGTCCTGGGAGGGCTCAGGGGCTCCTTTCCCTTGGTGGCAACTTCAGTCTGCCCCAGTCACCCACACGTTCCTTGTGTCCCCGTGGGAATGGCAGCAGGACAGGTGAAGGAGCTGTGGGTCTTTTCCAGGCTGGGCTTTCTTGCTCATATATTCTTGGTCCCACACATCACTACAAGGGTTAGGACAAGAGGAAATGGGCACAAACTTGAATATAAACACCACCTAAACATGAGGAGGAGGAACTTCTTCACTTTGAGGGTGGCAGAGCCCTGGAACAGGCTGCCCAGAGAGGTGGTGGAGTCTCTGTCTCTGGACTCAAACCCAGACTCAAACCCCGCCTGGACAAGTTCCTGTGCAACCTGCTCTAGGTGGACCTGCTTTGGCAGGGGGTTGGACTCGATGATCTCCAGAGGTCCCTTCCAACCCCATGTGATTCTGTGAAGGGTGGGGCAAAAGGAAATGTTTGGGCTTGAGAGGGAGCTGTGAGTTTTCTTCTCGGTTGTAGCCCCCCTGCTTGCTCTCATGCTTTTGCTTCCTCCTTGCCCTGCAGACACCTCCTGACTCTGCCTCTCTCCCCCTTCCAGGATAGCCCGGCTGGTGCTGGTGCTGAGGGACTGGGCCAGCAAGAGCTTGCACGAGGAGCAACAAAGGCCAGACCCCTTCCTCGAGCGCTTCCAGGGCCCTGAGCTTCAGACAGTGGCTGCAGGAGCTGGCAACGATCTGGAGGATGAGGAGACAGAGGAGAAAAACAAAAAGTAGGGTCCCTTCCCTATGGTCTCAGCCATCCTTGGCTGGAGATCAGCCCATGGTGCTCGGGGGCTCCCAACAGCGATGGCTGGTGGAGGTGGATGGGGATGGGAATGGAGGAGGTAGGACGCAGTGGTGGGAAGGGTCCTTCCTGCCCTCTCCAGCCCTTGTCCTGGCAGCCAGCCTGGCTTTGCCGGGCTGTTGTGCAGGCACATAAGACCTGCTAGTCTGTCCCTGTGGAAAAGAGCTGGCCTGTCCCTCACCTGTGGGGTCTTCTCTCCCCTGGTCCATGCCCTGGTAGGACACACTGCATGGCTCATGAAAGCTAGCAGACCTCCCTGTTTCCAGAACTGTTCAACACTAGGGTTGGCATTTGGAGCGAGCCTTGGGTCTGTAAAGAGATGCACCTTCAGGTGGGGACGAGCCAAGGAATGCAGGGTCTCCACCCGGGAGACCACAGCAAGCGCAAAACGCGTAGGATTTGCCAGTCTCATTCATCAGCCACAGGATGAAGGGAGATGAAGGGAGAGCATTTGCTGCCTGTGCCCCCCCTGCCTCCCCCCAGGAGCAGACACTGTGACGGCAGCTTTCTGAAAAGGCGCTTTCAAATCCAGCCCTTTCATCTCCTCAGCTCACACTCCTGGTGAAAAGCAATAACCTGGCTTTTCTTCTGCTGGCTAATTAAAGGGCAAAGCTCATGGACTGCTCTGGACCCTACCATTATACATGGTAATTAAACCACCGAAAGATGATTGTTTTCTGGAGGAGAAAAATATCTGAGCCTTGTATCTGGGTCTTGACTAGTCATGGGGAAAAAAAACGTTCTGCCCTGTGAGGTTAAGGGGAGCTTGTTAATTATCAGAGGGAGTTGAAGTGTGCTGCAAAAGGGCTGCTCGGTGCCAGTGGGGTCCTGGCAAGATGGTGGTAACTTTTGCTGTTTTCTAGGTCCTTGGCTCCACAGGTAAGAACATCCCCCAAGTCTGGTAACTCCAAACAGGAGCTGCTGTTCATGGGCTTGGGTGCAAAGCCCTCGGGAAGAGGCAGATGATTATTCTCTCTTCCCGGGTTAACCCAGAACCCTGGTTTTCCAGCCCTGGCCCCCGCTGTCATCATAGTGTCAGGGACTCTGGCCACCTGCTGTGGGCAGCACTGGTGATTTAAAGCTGTAATTACCAATGCAATTAACACCGTTGTTGAGGTTATCTGTGCTTGTGGGTGTTACAAGAGGGCTGGCTGGCTGCAGGTGAGTCAGTGCTTTCCACAAAGAGTCCCCTTCTCAAAAAAAACCCGTAAGAGTCGCACTTTCTGGGCAAAAGATAAGCGCTTTTACTGGGGAGGATGGACCACCTGCTTGTCTGTACCCAGAACCAACATGGGGGACTGGGCTTTGTCCCCACACTCCGGGCACAGCGGGTGCCACTGGGGAAGGAGACTTCAAGGCAGAGGTTTCTCCTTTTGAAGCTGTCAGAAGCAGTGGGGTGGGCACGGGGAATCTGTTGGCAAGTGGGTTAAGGCTTTTTTTTTCCTATCACTGGAGGGAGTTTTGCATGTTCAAAAGCTGGAAGGGGAGGGAAGGGGGGGAGAAGGAGTTTTGCCCTACCAGGCTGCAGCAGCTCAGTCTATCAGCCCAGCCGCAGAGTTTCTCTTCCCCGGCTTCTCCAGTGAGATCTGGCAACTGGAGCACACGCATCTTATCTCGGAGTCCCAAGATGAGCAGGATCAAACACTTGGGAGCAGTTCAAAGGCTGGACCCCAGGCCGGGCAGACTGCGGGCAGGCAGCTGGGAACAGCACGGTGATGGCAGCCTCGCAATGCCAGCTGCCCCCCGTGTCGCTGCTCTGGGGCTTGGACATCCCGCCCTGGCCCTCCCACTGCTCTGCAGCATGCTTTCCTTCCTGCTCCAATTAATCTTCTCTTAAGATCTGTCTGGCACCAATCCGTACCTCATCTGGAAGAGGCAGTGTCATGGAACGAGAAGTTTTCTGATTATCCTCTTCCATACATCTGTTTCTGGCGCTGCTGGTGGGATGCTGCGTGCATGTAGGGCCACCTGCTCTGCCTGACCATCCTGCAGTTTCCTCTTCTGGTACATTACTGAGCCCAATTTGGGGGATAAAGGAGATTTAATAGTGCTGGATGTTTTTGCTCAGCACTGCTGGGATTGGTTTTAGCTTAGAGACTGGCACTCAAGCTACAGCTTGAGCCAGTCTAGTGCAAGGGATGAAGGATGTGGCTCAGATGGTTCCTTCCAACCCAACGTTCTGTGTTTAGCCCATTATCCGTCCATTGTCAGCTCTGTTTTCTCTCTGCTTCCAGGAAGAAATGGCAGATCTTCGTGGTGGACCCTGCAGGGGACTGGTATTACCGTTGGCTGGCTGTCATTGCAGTTCCTGTCCTCTATAACTGGTGCTTGCTGGTAGCCAGGTGAGCTGGGAGGGTGTAGCATCCCCGTCTCCTCTAATCCTCCTGTTCCCCTGGTTGTCGTGGCCCAGCCGGGATCAGACAACTGACACTGGTGGTGCTGGGGCTGGTGGGAACCTAAAGGAAAGGGACCCCCACTATCACTGTGGCTTCTGCAGTGCAAAGGCAGAGCTTCCATCTTCTGGCCCGGGTTGGAAAGGACCACGATTTTGGGGTCAAGCTGCAAGGTGCATTTGGAAGGTGGGTCAAGGGAGGGCAGATTTTCCAGACAACAGGGTTTTAATTTCTCAGAGAAGAAGGGCAAGTGGCCAAGCTGTTGCAGAGTTAGGAGCCTTGGATTCAGCCTATACTCAGCTGTAATAGTGAGAGATGATATGGAGATTTGTTGGTCTCACCACCCTTTTTTACGACCATCCTCCAGGGCTTGCTTCAGTGACCTGCAAAAGAGCTATGTTGTCCTCTGGCTGGTGTTAGACTACATCTCGGACTCCATCTACATTGGGGACATAGTGATCCGCCTCCGCACAGGTAAGCAGAAGTAGCATCCTGGCTTGTGAGGGCTTTGCTTTAATCCCCTAAAAGTGGAGATGAGCTGCGAGGAAGAGGCCTAATCTACAGCTCCATTAGAAGGAGGGTTTTGTCTACCTTGGCACTCGCTAGTACGAAGCAGTCTCCAGAGAAAGAATCTAATTAAAAGATCTGAGAAATGGAGTAAGTTTCAGAATGAAAGATTAATCATCCCAGCTTTCAACTTCACCTTTGAATAATTGTACAAAATTACCTGCATTACTATTAGCATTTGGGCATAGTTGAAGGTCTGTATCTCTGATTTTGCATCAGTTCAGCTAATGAATTATCTACATGGAAAAATGGTAGAATTTAATGTTCTCGGAATGCGGCAGGTGGCTGTACATTTTCTTTTGGAACTGCAATAATTCATGATCTGGAGGATGGAAACCTTTGTGTCCCCATTTTTCCACGGCAACAGAGTAAATCCCTAAGTGACATCTTTAGGTGGCTTTTGCCAGATGAAGGGCTTGAGTGCTAACAAAAGCTTGTAAACTGAGTAGATGGGGTGGAACTCGTACTATTTGGATCACCCTGTGTGTATATGCACACATGTGCATGGCGTACCAAAAAATGTTTCTCAGGAGCTCTTACAAAACCTGCAGAAGAGTTGAACATAAGCCAAGTTAATTCTCTCATTTGCTTCTCTGTTAGGTTTCTTGGAACATGGCCTCCTGGTTAAGGACCTGAAGAAGTTAAGGGATAACTACATCCACACCTTACAGTTCAAGCTGGATGTTCTCTCCATCCTCCCCACGGACCTGGCATACTTTGCTGTGGGATTGCACCGCCCTGAATTGCGCTTCAACAGGCTCCTGCGCTTCTCCCGCATGTTTGAGTTCTTTGATAGGACTGAGACCAGAACCAGCCACCCCAACATCTTCCGCATTAGCAACTTGGTTCTTTACATCCTGGTCATCATCCACTGGAATGCATGCATTTATTACGCCATCTCCAAGGCCATAGGCCTTGGAGAGGACACTTGGGTCTATCCCAACATCACAGATCCTGAATATGGCTTTCTGGCCCGGGAGTACGTCTACTGTCTCTACTGGTCTACGTTGACTTTGACTACCATCGGGGAGACCCCTCCCCCTGTGCGTGATGAAGAGTACCTCTTTGTGATCTTTGATTTTCTCATCGGTGTCCTCATCTTTGCCACCATTGTGGGGAATGTGGGATCCATGATATCCAACATGAATGCCACCAGGGCAGAGTTCCAGGCAAAAGTTGATGCCATCAAACACTACATGCAGTTCCGCAAGGTGAGCAAAGAAATGGAAACCAAAGTCATCAAGTGGTTTGACTACCTGTGGACCAACAAGAAGGCAGTAGACGAACGGGAAGTTCTCAAGAATCTCCCTGATAAGTTAAGGGCAGAGATTGCCATCAATGTTCACCTGGAGACACTGAAGAAGGTGAGGATTTTCCAGGACTGTGAGGCAGGTCTACTGGTGGAGCTGGTGCTGAAGCTTCGCCCTCAGGTGTTCAGCCCAGGGGATTACATTTGCCGGAAAGGAGACATTGGGAAGGAAATGTATATCATTAAGGAGGGGAAGCTGGCCGTGGTGGCAGATGATGGAGTAACACAGTATGCGTTGCTCACTGCAGGAGGTTGCTTTGGGGAGATCAGCATCCTCAACATTAAAGGGAGCAAAATGGGCAACAGGCGCACAGCCAACATCCGTAGTTTGGGCTACTCTGATCTCTTCTGCCTGTCAAAGGAAGACCTCATGGAAGCAGTCACAGAGTATCCCGATGCCAAAAGGGTCTTGGAGGAGCGTGGCCGGGAGATCCTGATCAAGGAAGGGCTGCTGGATGAGTCAGCTGCAGAGGCAAGCACAGAAGAGCACAGTGTAGAGGAGAGGCTGGACAGGTTGGTCTTGAACCTGGACACACTGCACACCCGCTTTGGGCGGCTCCTGACAGAGTACAATGATGCCCAGATGAAGCTCAAGCAGCGCATCACTGTTCTGGAGTCTCAGATGAGGCAGCAGGATCTGGAGGACTTCTTCTCTGATAGCTCGGACAGTCTGCTTGAGGATGAGGAGAAAGCTGTATCTGGTGGGACGCAATGAGAGGGTGAAGAGGTCAACTAGATGATGTCTGGCCTTGTGCTGAGACAGCGTTTGCTGTTTCACAAGGCAGATCCTGTGGCTGCCTTGCCAGGAACTTCTCTCAGGTCCTTAGCGTTGCTGCTGCCACTGCCTTGATGGCAGCTCCTGAGATGGCTCCAAATCAAGTGACTGTCCTAGCTCTTCCTCCAGCCTGTCCCTTTTCTCGTTGCCTTGGTGTGAGACCTTGGACTTGGATCACTAAAAAGAGGAGAATGGCTAATGCCACTGCTAATGTTTCCTTCTAGCTTCTGCAAAAGATCTGTGCCCATCACACCACCTTCCTCCTGTTTGCCTTAACAGAAGGTGGGACATGAACCTTGCATGGAGGGGTACCTGGATGTGCTGACCTCCCATGTATGTTGAGGAGACGCAGAGTCATGGTGGGCAGAGCCTGCCATGTGCCACCCACCCATCCACACAGGGACCAAGGAGGAGAAGGGCTTTGGAAGCTGTTGCATTCCTTGCAGATAACAAACCCACCCCAACGAGAGAGACCAAAACGCAAACCAGATATTTACAAATGCATTTTGGATTTGGCCTTTATAACTCACTTTAGGTAAATAGTCTCCACTGAGTGTCTGCGGATGCCCAGTCAACACCGAGAGGCTCCTTACCTCCAAGGTACCACAACTCAACTAAGACAGCCCAATCTGTGCCTCTTACATCTGCAGACGGAGAGGCTGGTCTGGATCAGTGTCACTACCTAGGTGTTCTCCACCACCCACACGGAGGCTGGACATCTAGCTGGAAGGGCTGGCAGCTGCTGTTCTCCTGTCTGTCTCTTCTCCCTTCTGCTATATTTGGTGGTCACCTGGTGTGGGTGGCTCGGTACCCCAAGTGCTGCACCTTCCTGAGGGATGGTGTTCCCAAGCCACCCCCAAGTTGTGGAGGCAACTTGATTTCCATTTGGACTATGGATTTCTCAGGTGACAAGTACAACCCAGAGGTAAAGACTGCAGCTGGTTGGTGCCTGTTGTGCTACGTGTGTGAGCAACACAGCAACTTCCTCTCTCCTCTATCTAATGACAGCCAGATGTGCCAGGAAGGGTTTGACTGAAATGACATGTTTTGAAGGAACAAAGCAGCGGTGGAACCCAACTGTGCCCGTATTTGCTTTGCTGTGGGTAGCTCAGAGAGAGTGCAGAACACATTTATTTTCTTAGGCAGGAGGTTTTCCTGTACTCGGTGGGAGTTTTGGAGCTTTGCAGGCCAGTTGTCTTCTGGAGGAGAAATGAATGGCAGAGCCATGCCGGGGTGGAGGGGGGAAGATGTGCAAGGGTGAAAACGTGGCACCATGGCATGTGCCAGCAAAGCTCTGCCAGGCTGTTGGTGATGGGTACAGTTGCAGGAAAGGCCACCAAAACCCTTGCAAGCAACCTCAGCAGAAGCAGTAATGCCACCCCTACCTAACCATACTGTGCTGGTGTTGGGACCTGGGGGATGCAACCTCATTTCTTGCCCTGACCTGTGTGTAGGCATCTGGAACCTCCTACTTCTGCCCACTGGGTCCGTGAGGTGGGCTGGGGTTGGTTTCCAAGGAGGAGAACGTTTGGTGGAGAAGGGAATTTTGGAAGAATTAATGTTCTGGGTCACATTTAGCCAATAGTTCGGCTAAAATAATGGGAGGACAAGTATCATCCCAGAAAGGCTCGTGGTGGAAAACTGAGGGTATTTGCTTTGTCCTTTTCTCTGCACCATAAGACTGCCTCTCTTCATTTTGGGTGAGAATTTTCTGTTTAAAAAAATAACAGCCTTGCTTTTTGGGGGATTGGTGGGTGCGGGAAGGTTAAATTACCAAAAATTAGAATTTGGGGTAAGATAAAAAGTTATTTGTCATCTCTAAATGAAATTGTAGTGGGTTGGTTTTGGGATTTTTTTGGTTTTGATTTGTTTTGTTTTTTTAATTTTTATTACTAGGATGATTTTGGTTGAAGATGAGGTTGGAAACTGCTTGGCTTTTTCCTATAACACCACGATCCCTGGCTCCCAGCTTTCCCCTTCTCTGTGATTTACAGCTCCTGAACTTGCGGCTCCTTCTTTTCCCTGCCGGGGGGGGGGGGGTGTCGGAGGCTGGCGAGCATCCCCCCCCTTTCCCCGCTCCCCTCCGCCGCTGTCGCCCTGCGGAATGCGGTGCGGGAGCCAGGAGAGGGTGCTGTGAACCGCGGAACCGCCGCGGTACCCGGGGGCCGGGGTATGCGGGGGGATGCGGGGCTGGATGCGGTCCCCTCCCTGCGGATGTCGGCTTGGCAGCCACTCCTGTTCCGTGCAGGTTTTGGGGAGTCCAGCATCTGGCAAGGCAGCCTTGTCTTCCCCCATGGAGCTGCAGCTCCTCGGAACCTCTTTCATCACCCCCCCGGTCTCTTCTGCCAGCCCCACGCACCCCATTCCTGCCCCACTCCTTGGGGGGCCAGTGGGTTTTGCTTCTCTGCTGCTTTCAGAGCAGGGCTGGCCCAGGACAGCAGGTCCCTGATCTTCTACCTGCCTCCAGGACAGGGCAACTCCTCTCTCTTGTGGAGCTGCTGGCAGTTTAGCAGATATTCTGGTTTATTCCAGGGAAAAAAAAAAAAAAAGAAAAAAAAAAAAAAAAGAAGTAAAAAGCATTCCCTCCCCCAGTTTTAATCCGAGATAATAATCCACTCGGGAAAGTTTAAGCCTTCAGACAAATTACCCCAGAGGATGGCTTTGCGAATTCAGAGCAGATCCCGCTTGTTTCCTGGCGGCGGCAAGCCAGGAAATCATAGATTGATGAACCGCTTGACGGGCCTGCTAATGAAATTAGCAGCAGCTCCATGATTTTTTGCAGTGAGCAGGACAGGCAGATGTTGGAGAGAAGCGCAGGAGGGCACAGCTGGGCTTGAGGGCTGCCCAAATTCCCGGCAGAGTGGACACGGGGCACAGCAGATGCAGCTCGGGCTGCTGCTCGTTTTACAGGTGGTTCCCCCCCGTGAGGGTCTCCTGGAGATGGGGAGCAGAAGGCTGCCCAAGGCTGCTCCTCAGGGCTGGCATCCAAGAGGGAAAAGTGGAGGGTGCTCTCTGTAAGGGTCTCCTGAATGCCCTGTGGAGATGTGCCCATGCACCACCATACATTGAACTGCTCTTTCTGTATCTTATCAATCAGTTCCTTCTTTCAGATCTCTCCCATTGCAAAAAAACCAATCCCCTGTACAACAGAAGCTTTCTCAGCTCTGTGTTGTGGGTGGGAGGCATCAAAGCAAATATCTTGACCTCTGCAGAGGTCAGAGCAGGGGGAATCGTGAGCTCCTCACCAGGCAGCCAACCCATCCAGTGCCACCCAACCAGAGAAGCCCCCTGACTTCTGTGGCAGATGTTTTTCTGCAAATCTGCTGCTACCAAAAGGGTTTATATCCTCAAGCCCTCACCTGCCTTCACCTGAGCTGCAGGGAAAGGGCTGGGATTCTTTTTCTGCAAATCTGCTGCTACCTAAAGGGTTTATATCCTCAAGCCCTCGCCTGCCTCTACCTGAGCTGCAGGGAAAGGGCTGGGATTCTTGGGTGAATCGACCAGAAATGCGTTGTGTGGTACCGGGTTTCCCTCCTTCTCTCTGAGCACCACTTCTAGGAATGAAATAACCATCGCTGGATGATACCCAGAGAACGCTCTCTCGTGGGCCTCTGGGAAATGTAAGTGCCCATTTCGCAGCTGGGGGAGATGGATGGATGGATGGAGCTTGCCAGGACACAAGGGTGATAACTCCTGGCTGCCTGCTTTTTTGGTTTTCTGAAGATGTTCATGAAAAGGTCATTTGGTGATCGTGAACAAGCCCCCAAATAACCCCTTCTCCTTAGGCTGCTGTGGTGGTTTAACCCCAGCTGCAACACGCAGCCGCTCACTCCCTCCCTGTCCCTGGTAGGGTGAGGAGAAGAGGGAGAAAAAGGAAAAAAAAACCTCCTGGGTTGAGAGAAAGACCATTTAATAGAACAGTAATGGAAGAGAAAATAATAATGGTGAAAGAATGTACAAAATAAGTTGTGCAATACAATTGCTCACCACCTGATGACTGATTCCCCAGCCCACCCCGAGCAGCGATTGCAGATTCCTGCCCCCCTGGCCAATCCCCATTTCTATACTGAGCATGGCATCTATGGTATAGAATGTTCCTTTGGCCAGTTTGTCCCATCTCTGCCCGTGGTGTCTATGGTATGGAATGTTCCTTTGGCCAGTTTGTCCCATCTCTGCCCCCTCTCAGCTTCGGTGGGAAGCTGAAAACGTCCTTGACTGACTATAAGCATGTTAACAACCCATCAACATTATTCTCATACTAAATCCAAATCCCTCTCAGCTTTGGTGGGAAGCTGAAAACATCTTTGACTGAATATAGGCATGTTAACAACCCATCTGTGTTATCAATGTTATTCTCATACTAAATCCAAACCCAACAGCTACTAGGAAGAAAATTACCTCTGTCCCAGCTGACCAACAGCTACTAGAAAGAAATTAACTCTGTCCCAGCTGAACCCAGGACAGCTTTGGCCAAGGCTGGAAACTCCAGCATGGAGACCTTCTGGCTTTGCCCCTCCTCCAGAGGTAAGTTAGCCAGTGTGAGGTCAGCAAGCTGCAAAAGTAGGTTCATGTGAGTTTGGACCACTGGATTTTGGGATTGCAGAGTGGGTCTGGCTTTAACCTCGGGGTCTGGCATGAAGCCTCTGAGTCTCGCAGCCCATCAGGCTCACCCTGGTGAGAAGGTGTGTTGTGGTGCTTGCAGTGCCAGGGGAGAGGTATGAAATGCAGAGTTTGTGGGGATGGTTGGCTCACTGGGATGCCTGATGACTGTTGTGTTTGGTGTGTGGCATGGCAGGGACAGCTGACCTCGGTGATGGTCTTCTCCATAGTGCTGTGTGGCTGCAACAGTCTGCTCTGCACTATGGGATGGGTTCTGGCTGTCCCACCAAGATCTCAGCAGTGCAAAGCAGTGAGCGAGTTCCAGTTTTGTTCTGTCTTTCTGACTGCATTGTGGGCTCAGCTGGACCAAAATATCTTGAAAATCAGGAAAGTTTGGAGGCAGCTCCAAGCCCTCCAGCATGAGCCCCTCTGAGCATTCTCTAGATGGTTTTGCCTCCCCCAGCTTCTGCCTCCTCTGCACCCAAGGGAACCAGAACTGCCTGCGTGCTGCTGGTGCTGCCTTCCCAGGAGTAAGGCACTGCATGCAGAGGGCTGCCACAAGCAAGATTTCCACCCGGTCTCCAGGGTCTTGGGATGTGGAGGTGGTGTAGAAGGTCACCAGA
>NW_015090995.1:4294525-4356932 GCF_001431845.1 Calidris pugnax
AAAAAAAAGTAAAAAGCATTCCCTCCCCCAGTTTTAATCCGAGATAATAATCCACTCGGGAAAGTTTAAGCCTTCAGACAAATTACCCCAGAGGATGGCTTTGCGAATTCAGAGCAGATCCCGCTTGTTTCCTGGCGGCGGCAAGCCAGGAAATCATAGATTGATGAACCGCTTGACGGGCCTGCTAATGAAATTAGCAGCAGCTCCATGATTTTTTGCAGTGAGCAGGACAGGCAGATGTTGGAGAGAAGCGCAGGAGGGCACAGCTGGGCTTGAGGGCTGCCCAAATTCCCGGCAGAGTGGACACGGGGCACAGCAGATGCAGCTCGGGCTGCTGCTCGTTTTACAGGTGGTTCCCCCCCGTGAGGGTCTCCTGGAGATGGGGAGCAGAAGGCTGCCCAAGGCTGCTCCTCAGGGCTGGCATCCAAGAGGGAAAAGTGGAGGGTGCTCTCTGTAAGGGTCTCCTGAATGCCCTGTGGAGATGTGCCCATGCACCACCATACATTGAACTGCTCTTTCTGTATCTTATCAATCAGTTCCTTCTTTCAGATCTCTCCCATTGCAAAAAAACCAATCCCCTGTACAACAGAAGCTTTCTCAGCTCTGTGTTGTGGGTGGGAGGCATCAAAGCAAATATCTTGACCTCTGCAGAGGTCAGAGCAGGGGGAATCGTGAGCTCCTCACCAGGCAGCCAACCCATCCAGTGCCACCCAACCGGGGAAGCCCCCTGACTTCTGTGGGAGATGATTTTCTGCAAATCTGCTGCTACCTAAAGGGTTTATATCCTCAAGCCCTCGCCTGCCTCTACCTGAGCTGCAGGGAAAGGGCTGGGATTCTTGGGTGAATCGACCAGAAATGCGTTGTGTGGTACCGGGTTTCCCTCCTTCTCTCTGAGCACCACTTCTAGGAATGAAATAACCATCGCTGGATGATACCCAGAGAACGCTCTCTCGTGGGCCTCTGGGAAATGTAAGTGCCCATTTCGCAGCTGGGGGAGATGGATGGATGGATGGAGCTTGCCAGGACACAAGGGTGATAACTCCTGGCTGCCTGCTTTTTTGGTTTTCTGAAGATGTTCATGAAAAGGTCATTTGGTGATTGTGAACAAGCCCCCAAATAACCCCTTCACCTTAGGGTGCTGTGATGGTTTAAGCCCAGCTGCAACACGCAGCCGCTCACTCCCTCCCTGTCCCTGGTAGGGTGAGGAGAAGAGGGAGAAAAAGGAAAAAAAAACCTCCTGGGTTGAGAGAAAGACCATTTAATAGAACAGTAATGGAAGAGAAAATAATAATGGTGAAAGAATGTACAAAATAAGTTGTGCAATACAATTGCTCACCACCTGATGACTGATTCCCCAGCCCACCCCGAGCAGCGATTGCAGATTCCTGCCCCCCTGGCCAATCCCCATTTCTATACTGAGCATGGCATCTATGGTATAGAATGTTCCTTTGGCCAGTTTGTCCCATCTCTGCCCCCTCTCAGCTTCGGTGGGAAGCTGAAAACGTCCTTGACTGACTATAAGCATGTTAACAACCCATCAACATTATTCTCATACTAAATCCAAAACCCAACAGCTACTAGAAAGAAATTAACTCTGTCCCAGCTGAACCCAGGACAGCTTTGGCCAAGGCTGGAAACTCCAGCATGGAGACCTTCTGGCTTTGCCCCAGGACAGTTTTGGCCAAGGCTGAAAACTCCAGCATGGAGACCTTCTGGCTTTGCCCCTCCTCCAGAGGTAAGTTAGCCAGTGTGAGGTCAGCAAGCTGCAAAAGTAGGTTCATGTGAGTTTGGACCACTGGATTTTGGGATTGCAGAGTGGGTCTGGCTTTAACCTCGGGGTCTGGCATGAAGCCTCTGAGTCTCGCAGCCCATCAGGCTCACCCTGGTGAGAAGGTGTTTTGTGGTGCTTGCAGTTCCAGGGGAGAGGTATGAAATGTAGAGTTTGTGGGGATGGTTGGCTCGCTGGGATGCCTGATGACTGTTGTGTTTGGTGTGTGTCATGGCAGGGACAGCTGACCTTGGTGATGGTCTTCTCCATAGTGCTGTGTGGCTGCAACAGTCTGCTCTGCACTATGGGATGGGTTCTGGCTGTCCCACCAAGATCTCAGCAGTGCAAAGCAGTGAGCGAGTTCCAGTTTTGTTCTGTCTTTCTGACTGCATTGTGGGCTCAGCTGGACCAAAATATCTTGAAAATCAGGAAAGTTTGGAGGCAGCTCCAAGCCCTCCAGCATGAGCCCCTCTGAGCATTCTCTAGATGGTTTTGCCTCCCCCAGCTTCTGCCTCCTCTGCACCCAAGGGAACCAGAACTGCCTGCGTGCTGCTGGTGCTGCCTTCCCAGGAGTAAGGCACTGCATGCAGAGGGCTGCCACAAGCAAGATTTCCACCCGGTCTCCAGGGTCTTGGGATGTGGAGGTGGTGTAGAAGGTCACCAGACTGCCATGTAGCCCTTCCTTGGAGGGAGGATGGCTTGTTCATGATCATATGGATTCAGTAGCTCTGAAATCAAAGCATTGCTTCCTTCTCCTGTAGGTATGAGTGGGGTTTCAAAGAGAAGGCTCAGCTTGTTCTCATAGTCCATGGGCGATGCTGGATGTGCTATGTCCTGGGGCTGCTCCTGGGAAATGGCTGGAGAGGAGAACGGCTACCACCCACCAGCATAGGAGCCACTGAAGAAAGGGAATTTGGTGGTGCTAGGCAATGTGTCCTTGCAGTCCCTGATGAGTATCTGAGGACCTTCCTGAAGTGGTCAAAATACCAGGGTGCTGCCTCCTCCTTGATTAAACAACCAGAAGTGCCCATTCCTTCCTGAATCGGAGCATGTGTTGCCATGACAGCAGCTCAGGGCGATGGGTGAGCAGGAGGTCAAGCCACCTCAGCCATCTCCCCTGGATTAATGGAGAGAAAACCCTGGAAAGGCTTTCCAACACAAAAGACAGTTTATGGACTTTGGAAGAAGGGACAAGTCTGCCTCCTCCTTGGTTAAACAACCAGAAGTGTCCATTCCTTCCTGAATCGGAGCATGTGTTGCCATGACAGCAGCTCAGGGCGATGGGTGAGCAGGAGGTCAAGCCACCTCAGCCATCTCCCCTGGATTAATGGAGAGAAAACCCTGGAAAGGCTTTCCAACACAAAAGACAGTTTATGGACTTTGGAAGAAGGGACAAGTAACTCAGGAGGACTACAGGGAGACCTTATCGCTCTCTGCAACTACCTGAAAGGAGGTTGTAGTGATGTGGGTGTTGGGCTCTTTTCCCAAGTAACAAGCAATGGGACAAGAGGAAACGGCCTCAAGTTGTGCCAGGGAAGGTTTAGATTGGATATTAGGAGAAATTTCTTCACGGAAAGGGTTGTGAAGTATTGGAACAGGCAGTGCAGGGAAGTGGTTGAGTCACCATCCCTGGAGGTATTTAAAAGACATGTAGACATGGTGCTGAGGGACGTGGTTTAGTGGTGGACTCGGCAGTGTCAGGTTAATGGTTGGACTCAGTGCTTTTAAACATCTTTTCCAACCTAAATTATTCTATGTTTGTAAATTGCAGGTCTCTTTCTTGCCATTCCTTCCTCTAAAACTTTAGTCACCCTTGTCCCTTCCCTGCCCGAAGCGTCACATTTTTCCTGAACCTGTTCCTAAACATTGCCTTTTGGTTTTGGCCACATGTGACATTACATCTTCTGGACTAGCGGGTGGAGAGGAGGGTGGAGAAATGCAGTAGAGGATTTAGGCTTATCCTTCTTGGAGCCAGATAAAGTCTGCAACAGAGACTGAATCCCTCTGCCTGCCTGCCTGCACGGATTACCTGTGGTTGTAGCAGGACCTTTGATCTCCTCCAGCACTGTGATCCCTGCGTGTGGTGCGGGATGGGGGGAGACACCATGCTGGGGCAGTGGCCGCTGGCCATTCCTGTGTCTTGCTGTGCTCTAGGAAGAGTTGCCTGGATGCTCTTCTAGATGGGATGGTCTGCAACAGCTTGGGTAAAGCAGGCTGCTGTCTGGGGAACACAAGATCGGCTGGAGGGAGTGGAGAAGAAGGAGCCTGAGTGTGCACCTGCAATTCCCTATGGCTTTCCCTGGAGCTCAGAGGAAGCCTGGAACACACACCAAGTAGAGGCTGAAGATCCTGCCAGGGTCCACGCACATGATATGGATGCAAACCTTGCCAAGGAGGCTGCCAGGGCAGTTTTGAAGGTAAGACGTTTTGAAGGTACTCTGGCACTTCCCTGAGAAGCTTTTGGAGCATATCCAGAGCAGAAGTCCTTGCCTGTAGAAGCATCCTTGCTTCTGAGTCCTCAGATGGTGATGCTGCACTTGGGTACCCCGCTCCCTTCATAATCTAGGCCATGGTGGTGTCTGTTTGGTGTGTGTGAACAGAGGGATGGGGAGAAAGCTTTCAGTCCCAGTTTCTGGCTCTCTTCCGACCCATGAGGACAGCTGTCAGTAGCTACACAAGACAGAGGGGTGGGAAGATGATGACATGGGTAATGCGGAGCAAGAGAGCGGCAGTTTCTCACTTCATGGGTGGCTGTGGGTGCCTCTGAGTCTATTCATAGCCCTGTCACTGGCAGAGCGCTGTCTAGATGCTCTTCACTTGGCTTGTCTCTTGAGAGACAAAGTTTTTGCTCTTGTTGAGAAGCGAGGATTCAGCAGCCACTTTCCTCTCCAGGAGGACCCACACTGGCCAGGCACAGGCAGTCTCAGCTCCTGTCTTGTCGTTAGCACCATCCCCATCTAATGAACTGGGTGTTTCTACTGATAGAAACCTACAGAGGAGATCTGAGTCCTTGGTGATGGCCTCCATCTCCACCGCTCCCATTCTCACGCAAGCTGTAGGCACTGGCTTTGATGCTAAAAACCGTCTTCTTGTAGCAGGTAGGATTCAACAGCCTGCAGAGTGGATGAGCTGTGGACCATCTGGACTGGAAGTTGTCTGGATTTGCTGGCCCCAGGCTCCCTCCTGGTCCTGCATGTACCTGAGTCACAACAACATATTCTGTGTGTTCACATATGGCTTTGCAGATGTGAAGGTCAGAGGGGATGGCAAGCGGTAACCTTTGAGGGAGCTGTGCCCTTGCTGTAGAAACACATCCCAAATGTTCTTCCCCCCCATTTCAGGGTTTTTCCCTGCCTACCATCAGCTGGTCTTAAAAATATTCAGGGCATGCAGAGCTTTGGTGAGGGTTCACATGGACCTGATGTAATGGGGGTCTTGGAGACTCCTCTGGTAAAGAGAAGACCCAGTATCTTGGGGACAGTGTGTTGTAGGAGCAGGATTGTTAGAGCAGAAGAGTCTTCCCCGTGGTAAGAAATCACGGGGAGCAAGAAAACACCAGGCTGGAGCATTGCAGCCCCGCTATTCCCTCTTCTTCCAAGCTCCTCATCCCTCTTTCCCTCCTGGCTGGCTCAGGATAGTTTTGAATGCCATATGAATCGATACTTTTAATTAACTGCCATCCCTCATTTCTGCTTTATTGCTTGGGTAAGCAAATTAAAAGCGAGCATGTTGTGGTGAGCTGTTACCCTGGGTGGGCTGTAAGTACAGGCTGTTTCTTGTCCCTGGGGGGGGGACACTGGGAAGCTGTCAGGTGATGGGACAGGGGCTGGGAGAAGGGACCGGAGAGGGGTGGTGGCACACAGAGGAGCTGGAGAGAAATGCCTGCCTTGTTTGGGGTGCTGGGGGGAGCTGGGCAAGATGCCCCTGCTCAAGATGAGGGACCTGGGGCCACCCAGCTCTCTGCCAGGTGGCCAAGCTCCTCCGTATCTCTCTGCCTGGTTCTCGTGGTGGGGAAAGCCTTTGTAGTCAGAAGGTGCAGCCGGTGTGGGCACACAGAGGGGTTTTGCCAGGGTTCAGCAGCCCCACACGAGGGGGTTTTAGGATTTAGTGGGGCAAAACCTGGGGGGCTATCAGACCTATGCCAGACTTCAGGATGGTGATATCTTCTGCCCCCAGGAGCATCCCGGGGAGGCTATGGGGGATTGAGCAAATGGGGATGGACACTGCTCGGGGTCGGTGTGGGGCTGAGCTCTCGCTTGCTGACAGATACCATGAACTCAGCCCTTTCTCATCCCCGCAGCATCCTTCCAGCCCTGCTCAGAGCCAGGTTAATGCTGTGGTCAGATCTGTGATGTCTGCAGGTGGGAAGCCCCAGCAGGACGTCTTCCACCCCAAAAAGGGATCCTGCTGATCCCCACGCACAGGAGCAAAGGGCTCCCCGCTGCTGCAGGGGCTCAGCATGGTGCAGTGCTCTCAGAAGCTTACATGAATAGGTAACACGCTGCCGTCTGCATGGCTGTGGAGATGCTTTCCTGTGGGTAGACTTGTCCTTCACAGAGATTTAAACCCTCCCTCAGCTGCCTCTGACCTGGGCTGCTCCTGGGGAGGCGGCACAGCTCCTGGAGCATCACTGCAGTGAGCCAGGCACTGCTACCCCCTTAACCTGCCTCTGCAGCCGGGTGAGCGACAGGCTGAGATTGGAGCTCTGTGTTTTTCCTCTGTGCCTCCTTGGATTCACGGTGGGGACTCATAGGGGCTTTCAGAAGTCACAACAGCTGCGGCGGGCAGTTGTGCAAGGTGGAGGGTGAGTTAGCCTGTGTCCTCACCCAAAAACATTGCTGTGCAGGGGGTGGGAGGCTGCAAGGTGTTAGCTCTGACTTTGCACCCCCCACGAAGGGTCTGTGTGAAGGGATGGCAGCTCCCTGCATCCCATCCCACCCCACGCCAGGAGGCAGGGCAGGACCCAGATGTGTTAGCTGAGCTGGGGGATGTTACCCACCAAAAGCCAAATGCCCTTTCTTATGCCAAACCAAGAATTTGTTGTTAGGCTAATTAAAACTTTTAACAACATACCCAAAAATGCAACGAACAGCTGTTATTATTAGTCCAGTTAAAATGGTACTAACACTGACAGCCTGTCGATTCTGCAATCAATACTTAACTGCAGTGCTGCTGCTGGCATTTGTTACAAGCTGCTGTGCAAGTAAAAGCTGGTATTTCCCCTGTGCCCCGGCGCTGGGCTCCCCCCGGGTACCTCAGGGTGCTGGCAGTGGGGGCAATGACCATCGTTCTCCTCTGCTCTTTGCCAGGAGCAATGTGCCATTCGCCGTGGGGGTTTCTTCTTCCTCTCACTTGAGTCCTCTTGGGCAGCCCCAGGGTCTTTTGCATCATCTGTGCCCACATCTTTGTCACGTCACGCTGCCACTGCAGCTTATTCTGGGGCCTTAGGTAGTAACCTACCTCAACTAAGGACCTTTTAATCTTTTATCTATATCACAGTTACGAACAACAGGTGATACACACCACAATGAGCCTTCTCTGCTCCCCTCCTTCCCTGGCACTTGGTCTCTGGTCCCCAGCTGATGGTTGTCCTGAGCAGGTGTCCCTGGGTCACCCCTCGTTCCTCAGTGGACTCAGGAATCTGAGCTGGCGTTAGTTGCAGAGCTCAGGCATGGCTTGTCCCCACCTCCCAGCCCCTTCAATGAAAGAGAAGTGTAAATGATTATTCTTACTAATCTGTGCTGACAAACTCTTCTTGAAGCTTGCCCCCCACGATGCTGGCTTGTGCACGGTTTGATCTGGGTTGCATCAGTTGTAGTCCCTGCTTGGGTTCCGATCTCCAGAAGGACTGGCAAGAGCAGAACAAGTTCCTGGTGGAGGTTCTTCACTGTGCTCAAGGCTGGAGGGCACCCAGAGACTGGGGTCTCCCTCCTGCCCTCCTTGAGAAGAGGCTTCAGGAGCCCTGCCGTTCCCCGACGTTCTTCCCTGCCTGCTCACCTGGGAAACAGTGAGTCTTATTCCTATTCAGCTCCCTGTGACCCTTGCAAATCTCACCATGCTCCTAAATTTGGGACTGCTCCGTATCCTGCTACCTGGATAATCTCTGCTTTGAGATTTCCTGCCGTGGCCACCTCCAGCAGCATCTCCCTGGCAGTAAATTGAATTGTAAGTCTTCTCCAGCACGAAGTTCTGCCTTCTGCTGGTGCTCTCTTGTTTCTGATAGCGTGTTGGCCTTGGAGGGGAAACTCTATTAGGAAAATAAAAAAACATTGAATGCAAAACCTTGAATGTAGCCGGGAGGCGAAATGTGGTCTGACAGTTCCTTTGGCTTGTCAGAGCCCTGAGTGATGGGCGCCAGTGGGCTGCTGTCTTTAAAAATGACCTTTTGTGAAAGACAAATTGAGGGAAAATGTCTCATTAAAAAAAAAAACAAACAACAAACCACCACCAGCAGTTTATGGAAATCTTTCTACTGCAAAGCAATGGCAAAGGTTCCCTGTAAGCTGGCCTTGGCTTGATTGCTTTCTGTCAGAAGCGAAGGGCATAGCTTGTGCTTTCTGTGAGAACTCAGACTTATGGACCTGTTTGCTTGGAGTAGTTGGCTGTTGTTCTTTTTCCCTTCTCCAGCCTTGGTCTTGGGCCAGGAGGTGGTGAGACTCCATGGCTGACAGACCTCAGGCTGAGATGTTTCCTAACTCCTCATCAGCACAGGTTGTGTTATCTCCGGAGATGAGCAACAGCCCAGAAAATTTCTCGTCTTCCACCTCCAAACCCAGTTCTGGGCAGGACTGGTGAGTGCTCTGGTGACCTACCCAAGCTGACTGTTGTGATGCCTTGCATTGACCCACCGAAATCTCCCTCTTGCTCCAGCACAGGGTATTCTGTATTGGTTTCTGCCCCAGCAGCTCGTGACTTTGCCACGCAGCATTCCTTATGGTGGCTGCCACCTTGCTCCCCAGCTGCTGGCTGGTCCTGCGACCTCCCAGCTCCACATCCCCATGTGCCAGCTGCAGCTGGGATGCAGGGGAGGGGGATTATATCAACTGGAGGGTCCTGGGCAAGCTCGGCATCTCTAAATCCCAGTGCTGGGGGCCTCCCATCCCCACAGCACTTCACTGCCTGCTTAAACCCATGCCCTTCCTCCCTAGCCTGTTGGCTGTTTTTGGAGTGGGTCGGCTTTACGCTGTGGGATCTTCAAAGAGTCAATGAATCGTATTGATGTTGTTAACATTCTCTGTAAATTCAGAGAAATTACCAGATGAATATTTGATGAGGCTAATTAAGCCTGAGTTACTGCCACACTCCTCCTTCCCTTCCTTTCCCTCTGTTCCCTCTGCAGCATGGATGAGCATTTGGTTCCCTATCACGTCCTGTCCCCAAAGCCCTGGTCTTCTGGTGGTCATGAACTAGTCGTGTTGGAGCACAGCAGCTTTTAAATCAAACAAGCCAGCCCAAGAAGTCCTTGATATCACAGCTTGCTGGGGGCATGGGGCAAGTGTCTGTGCCTCTGTCCTCTCTTCCTATTCTCACCCCATTTTTCTCCTGGGGCTTGTTAGAAAGCCACAGATTTTCAGGGTTCTGGTTCTGCGCTGGTGAGATTTAAGGTTGTGTCAGCCTTTGGCTGCTGCAGCAGTTAGTTCAGACAAGAGCTGGTGTTTTGGGGGAATCCTGGAAGGATTTCCCCACCACGTGGGAGCTGCGCTTACACTGTAAAGCTGGAGGTTACTTAATGACAACCACGGCATTTAACATGCTGTGAACTTGGGAGGCAGGAGAGGGAAGGTGAGACATCTCTGAGAAAGCGAGACTCATGCCTCGAGGCTATAGAGCCTTTCCACTCCACCACATGGCAACATTGGAGGTGCCAACGAGCTTACAGTGGAAAAAGTGCAGTAATGAGCTGCTCAACGCCGGATAAGGGAGGAGGAGAACCTGCACTTGTGGATGGCAAGATCTGTCTCCTCTCACCCTGCTCTGCTGCTGGAGATGGCTCAAGGAGAAATGAGCAGAGGGATCTGGTGAGTGCCTGGCTCCTGCTGGAGGTACTGGGAGTGCCTACTGCTGTGGAGCCTGCTGAAGCCTGGATGGAGCATCCCTCTGGGACAGCAATGGAGTGTAGTCACCATTACCTGTCCAGGCCTCAGTTTCTCTGCTGGGGAGTGTGTCAGAGAGCACCAAGCAGGGCTACAGTGAAACTCTTGCATAGGAAGTGCAAGCATGAACCTTCACCAGCTTGCAAAGAGCATGGAAGTAATCTGAACGACTGATTTTGAAGCCCTGGACTGCAGACTTACACTAGAGTACCCAAAGCTGGAACATAGACCTTCTTTGCATCCTAGCCCTTTTTCCAGACCTTCCCAAGAACCCAACGGCTTCTGAAATAACAACACGCCCTTGCAGCCTCGCTGTTATTGCCCTTTTTCTGTGAGAGCCATTTCCTGAAATGCTGGGACTACAGCATGGGGGCAGTTTTTATTGGAAACTTCTTCAATCTCTGCCTGCCACTGGTGGCTGTTTCCTCATCTCTCTCATTCATGGCTTTGGCAGAAGGACAAAAAATGGTCTTTGCATCAGCAGCTTGGTTGTTGCTTGCCCAGGCAGGGGTAATCTGGTAGTTCAGACAGAGAAACTGAGATACAAACTTTTCTGTCCCTGAGCTGCTTATGGGCCATGAAGTAACCAAGGTTTAGCCCTAGGATTTCTACTGCACAAGGCTGTTGTGACTCAGGACACATCTGCAGTGCTTTGACCTCCTGGATACCATTCTATAGGAAAACTTCCAGTGAAAACCCGTAAGTTTTTCCTGTGATCATCACCATGATGTGTATCTGTCCCCATTCCTGAGATGGGTGTCCAGTTTGGCAGTTCCCTTGGCAATATTTTAATGGAGCTGCATGTTCCCACTTCAGCCTTTATTAGTGCCCCTGGGAGCAGTCATCTCCCACTGCTTGGTGGGATCAGGATTTGGGGATTCCTGGGGATTTTCTGAAGCCTTGGTCTCACTCAGGAAGGGCACTGGTCTTTCTGCTGGCTTTCCAGGTAAGTCCACACTCTGTGTATGTCCTTGCTTAGCTTTGCCTGGAGAACAACAGGGAAATTTACAGTTATGAGCCATCCTTAGGAAAGTAGCAATAGACACAGGAGACCAACACTTGCTGAGGACCCAGACTTACCTTCTGGCCAGTGTCTAGGTTTCCAACCCTGTCTTGTTCACCACATGTAGCTGTGGTGGCTGTTGATGAGTTTAGTTAGTCCTCCAAGCCCGGTTCCTCAGCAGAGGGTAAGCCAGTCTCTGAATTCTACCCTTCACAACAGATGTACGTCCCAATGGGTTTAGGTATCACTCTTGATATGCTATGTCCACACTATATATGTGCTTCGGTGGTGTCTAGGGCCTCCAGCATTCTTGGTCCCACAGAAAAACATGAAAACGTGGACCAGAACCTTTGTGAGAGTTTCAGCCCTGCCAAGCCCTGGGGAGGGATGGCCAAGCAATCTGGGCATCCATCATCTTAAGTCCTCTGAAAAGTGGCTGGCTGCTGAGTAAGGAGGGACTTTATTCACCTGCTCTGAGACAGAAAAATCCTTCTCCTTCCCCTTGTTCTGCTTGCCACAGCATGGACCACATTAAGGATAATGAGTTAACGAGCCAGGGTAAGTGATAGGGCTTTGTTCTTGGCCTCTCTTTTTCCCAGTTCACCTTTAAAGACATGAAAGGTGAAAATAAAACAAGAGCAGCTCTGAGGGCACACCTCCATCCTCCCCCTGTTCTCAGTCTTCCTTTTTTTCTTTTTTATCTGCCTTTCCCTGTCCCCTGCTTTGCCCTGCTATGCCCTGATCCAGCCAGCGCCGAGAGCTGAAGCTGCTGTCAAAGATGCCCTTATCTCCAAGGGTACGGCTGGCGTTTTGGATTCAGAGACAGTGTCGGGATCGAGCTTCTGACAAATCTCCTTCCCATGAGGTGTGTCACAGCAGGAGTCACAGGGTGGAGGGTCCGACATCGTGGCTCAGGTGGCTGCTGCCTGATTGATATTTATCCCCTTCCCAGGCACAGCCAAGGGGATGCTCCAGCCCTGCCAAGGAGGGGGTTTCTTCTCAACAGAAAGTGCTCATCTCTGTTCCCTGCTCGGTGTCCCCCTCCTCACCGGCGAAAGGGAAATGGGAAAAAGGAGGCTGACATGAGCTACACATTGTAAAACAGGCCGGGTGTACTGCAGTAAATCGAGTGATGGGCAGAAATAAGCGCAAGCGAATGAGATGGATAGATAGGAATGAGGGATCAATACACCGAGACTAAAGATAGCAAGAGAGATGTGCTGAGGGCTGTTGACAGAGAAATGGATGTTGCAGCCAGAAAGATCTTCGAATAAGAGAAACATCAAATGAGAGGGATGAAGCTTAGAGAAGGGTCATTTTAAGTGCACTTTGCTGCTGGGCTAGGATTAGCCCAGGCAATACATGTTTAATGCTTCTTTTTCCTCTCTCCTGGCTTTAAAACCCCTGAGTGGTGGGATGGGAGCAGATCCACCAGCCCCAATCTCGGCTGCTGGATACGGAGCTCCATGGTAGAGTCAGCCCGTTGCATGTTTTGAAATAATCCTTTCTCAGGCACCAGTAAAACCAGTAAAAGTCTGCTTGGAGCAATCTCATGGAGCTGGGCTGCGTAACCACTGCTCTTACGGTCTTTTGATCAAAACTATGTGCCATATGATCCAGATTTAAATCAAACTCAGCCATAATTGAAACTTGCCTTTATTTTGAGCCTGCTGCTGCCAACTAGAAGTGGCAGTTTTGGAAAAGGAAAAAAGCGTAGAGCAAGCAGCACCAGGGTGCTCAGGTACAGGGTGTCTTGGAGGACACAGCCTGAGAGAGGGATGTTAATAGGAGGGGATTTTGGTGGGGTAGGAGTAAAGGCTTCCCAGGTATTGATCCCTGGAAGGTTGATTGGTTGCACCAAGCCTGGATTTGGCTGGGTTGGGTTGTTTTTCATCAACCTAAAGACCAGTGAGCTTGTCAGGGAGTCCCTAAGGCATCTTATAATGCTTGTCCTCGTGGGATCCTGTTCCCCAGGTATTCCCAGCACGGCTTTCTGTCTAAAAGCTGATGGAGTTTTAGGAAGACTCATATTCTGAAATTGCTTTACTTCTTAAGGGCTGGTCTGAAAAAAAACCAGAATTGTTCAGCAGCTTCAGAGCAGCTGTTAATTTACTCTTGTTTTTATTAATTAGGCGAGCTACTCCCCATCTCCCTTTTTCTCTCTGGGCATTTGCTTAAACCCTGTGAAACCACTGAAGGCAACTGAAGGCCACCCCTTCTCTTCATGTGTTCTGTGAGCCCCTGCCAGAGCAGTCATCCCCCACCTGGAGCTGTGTTGGAGGCATCTTCCCTGGCTTTGCAGGCTCCCTTCTCAATCATCTCCTCCACAGCAGAAGACCCAGAGCATCCAGCTCTGCTGACCCCCAGCCTGCCCACTAGACAGAAGAGAATGGCCATGGTTGGGGCCAAGTGACAGTGAGCCATGTTCTGCAGAGGTGGGCTTCTTTGTACCACCCTGCAGTTGACTGGGAGGGTGAGAAAAGTCTCCCTTTCTGGGGAGAAAGTCTCCCTTTCTGGGTCACTCCACTTTTCCAGTGGAGTGACCAGCACTGGTGCTGCTCAAGGGCCACTGGTGCTGCTCCAGGGGCATTGGTGCCTCTGGGAGGCCCTGAGTCCTCTGTGACAAAGGATGGGGGAACAGGGGACCAAAATCCTCTCTCATGCCAAACATGCATTTGCAGAGGTGCTTGGGAGAGATTATAAAGGGATGGTGAAAGCAAGTCCTTCTCTGCCAAGGCTTAGGGAGTTTGAGGAAGCCTCCCACCCATCAGAGGCTTGGGCATGTCTGTGTCTCATGGTCACTGTCCCTGGAGCCCTGCACCCCAGCTGGCATCTCTGCAAACCTACCAGGGCTGGAAAGCAAGGAGGACTTGGATGGGGGTTCATCTGCTCCAAACCTGACCTGAAAAGAGAGAGGGCAGACACCAAGCAAGAGCAGGAAGGGACTGATTTACCTGAGGAATGCTCAGATGCCATCTCCAGGAAGGTGTCTCTCTTCAGTGGTAAGAGCAGGGGATGGGAGGACCTGCGAGAAGGGAAAGGAGCCTGTCCTGTCTGGGAGATACCTCCCTCCCCATCTGCTTCTGGTTCACCCCAGCACAGCCCTTCCCGAGGGAGGTGTCCATGCTCAGAGCTCTTTGCTCAACAGGCTCGTGGTGATCAGTGTGCTGGAGCCATTTGTCAGTCCCCATGCATATTTAATGCCGAAAGGGTGAGCAGCAGCGGAGCGCTGTTTGCAGGCGGGTGAGCGGGGGAGCTTTGCTGTGGCCGTTAACAGTCCTGCATTAATTGTGGTAGAATAAATAATTCACAGGGCTAATAACACGGGCTTGTTTTTAACGGTTATGGAAATCCCAGCTTGCTCCTGGAAGGTGGGGGTGAGGAAGCAATGTCCTGCTCTGCTTCTGAACCAAGCGGGCAGCAGAGCACATGGGATCTGCAGGGGATGCTGCGCTGGCTGGTGACGTTTTGGGGGATCTGTACCCCTTGCTGGCCCGTGCACAACCCAGAGGCACCACAGCTCTCCCCAGCACCCGCCTGTGTGTACAGAAACTCTGGGGGGATGAGGACAGGAGGCATCAGCTCCTCATGGGGGCCCAGGCACTTGTTCTCCTGCTGCCCGTGTTGTCTGTGCACCCTCCCCTTCTTCTCCCACCTAGCTCCAAAGATTGTCTAATTTTGCCTCTCCATTTAACCTTGTCAGGTGGTAAGTGTATGAATCCCGAGCTCTGCAAGGGCATTGATCCCATGGGGATCCTCCCCTGGGAGAGGCAGCTCCGTGGTTTGTCCTGCCTGTGTCTCTTCTGCCTTTCCTTCAAGCCATTCATTCCCCCTTTCCTTCTCCTCATAACCTGCTCTTTTACTCCTTCAAACATTAATATGGATGCCTTCTTGTACCAATATTGTCCTTCAGCTTAAATAGCTTCCCCCCCTCCCTCCACCCTCACTGGTGTTTACCCTCCAGATATATTTATAGAGAAACAAAAATCACATCACTGCCAGTTTGTTTTACCGAGGCTGAGCAAGCTCTGTTCTTCTATATCGCTTTTATACCATCTGCCCTCCATTCACCAGCTCGCTCAAGAGCCATTCTCTGCTCCTTTTTAACCTTCTTTAACGTGGACAGCCTTCTGGCTTAGCCTCCATGTGCTGAGTGACCCTGAGGAAAGAATTTCACTGTTCCTGCCTCAGCTTTCCCACCTATAGAGAGAAGAGAGTGACCTCATCCAGTGGCATAGGGTGGGTCCCATCACACTCATAGTTTATCAAGGCTTTCCTAGACTCATAGATTTAGATCATTGTCTTCCTTGGTCTTTCCCAAAGGATGAGTGCTTAATGGGTGGTGCAAACAGCTCTTCCTAACCCCATGCTCGTGAGCCTGAGCCCTGCACTCCTCCTTATGCCTCTTGGTGGGCTCCAGGCTGTCTTCTGCTGGGCGATGGGCTGGGCACCCTCCCTCTGCTACTGCTGTCTGGCTTTGTACCAGCACCAAACATCATCAGCACGAGGTCACGAATGAGAAAATTGGTATGGGTCACAAACCCACTCTGCAGGGAGGTCTGCTGGGACCTTCCCTCCAGCCTCATTCTCCCAGGAAACACTTTTTGGCTGTTTTGGGGTTCTCCCACCTCCTGCATGTTCCTGCTTTGGTCACCATCTCCTGCAGAGCACCAGCACTAAGACCAGAGAGGTGAGACTGCACTATTCCCTTTGCCTTTCTCTTTCAATACGGTTATCACGTTAGCCTGGAAGGATAATCCCATTATATGTTTTACCCCCTTTTTCTTTTGTGTCTATGCTGTTCATCATCCTTATCTTCCCACTCTTGCTTTGCAGCCCCATCTATTCAGGTGGCACAAGGAAAAGCGGGCTTGTTCCACGGGGGATGCAATTGCATGGATAAATTGCCATCCTTGGACTGTTCCAATCCAAGAGATGTTTCAGAGGAGACCAGGACAGCCCCGAGCTCCGGCTCTGTTGACAGGGATGAACGCAGCAGATTTCACCTAGAAAGTGGCTGTTTGAACAGAGGAGCGCAGCACAGCTCAGAAGTGCTTATGTCTGGAGAGTGGATGTTTACACAGGGGAATAGAGCTCTCTCTACACCTCGCTCTTAGAGCACAAAACAAATGTTTGCCCAGGTAAGTGCAGATCCCCCGCTCAGGTTTTGCATCCAGTGTGTGGCTTTGGAGCCTACAGGCAGGGAGACACTGCCTGAGCGAGTGTCATGGGTGAAGTGTCCTGCTCGGGGTGTCTGAAGGTGTCTGAAGGGATGCAGTGGCACAAAGAGCTCTGAAGGTCTCTCCCCTGATGCACAGATGGAGCAGGGTGAACGGCTTGCCCTCATCGGCTTCAATCACACCCAGAGCAGGGCTGGGGGAGGCAGGACCCAATCTCCTCCTCAAGAATTATAGCCATAAAGTATACACTGGTGAAATACTGCTTTTAATACTATTTTTATTAGACAAATTCTCTGTCCCTCTCTTTTTCTTCTTCCAAGAGGACTTGGTGAAGAAAGCCCCTGATGGATTTCCATTTTAATCCAACGAACACACTTTCACACCACCAAATTCCTACCAGACTTGCCTGAGTCTTTGGAGAAAGTTTTGGGGCTGGCACCTGGGATTAATCACAGCGCTCCTGTGGAAGGTGGCAGCTCCTGCCTCTTTGCATTCAGACACGGATGCAGATGCTCTGATAATCAAAAAAGGTCCATCCCCGTTGTCCCTACACTGCCTGCCCATCGCGGTGCGGATACTGTGCCTGTGTCGCCGAGAGGGGCTCTGATGGATGAGTGTTCCTCCCACAGCATGGAGAGGAGGAAAAGAGGAAAATGGGGTGGCTTTTGGCCCGGGGTGGGCTGGTGGACATGCTGTGTGGGGCAAGGGCAGGACCCGCAGCAGTGGGGATGTATCCTGGAGAGATGCTCTGCTGCAGGTGGGAAGGGCTCACGTTGGGAGCGCTGCGAGGTGCACAGATTCCCCACGGCAGCCCTTGTTTTCATCTCAGAGCAAGCATCAGTTCTTAGGCTGTTAAGAGGGAAGGGAGAGGACTCGGCTCTTTTCTGTCATGGGGGATAACAGGAGCAAAAATTATCAAACAGCTCCATGAGAGCCAGGTGGTTGCACGGCAGCCTGCCCTCTTCTTGGCTCTAAATGTGGGGATTGCTGTGGTTCTTAGTGGGAGCAGCACCTCCCAGGAGCTGAAAACCCTCCTCCCCTCCATCAGAAGCCCCTCTCCTTCATGGCAGTGCATGGGAGGTGTGTGGACCTTTGCAGGCAGTTGGAGGGTCACACACAAGCTCAGGGGGGCTCGGCCCCAGACAGGCAGGTGAGTTTGCGTGGGTTTTTGTTGCAGGAAACATCGGTGACTGTGGGGATCAGGGGGAGCTGATTGCCAAAACGGCTGTGATGAGGGCTGCTGTTGTGGTTCTCGTGCTGGAGCTTGTGGGCTGGAGAGGAGGAGGCGAACCAAAATATTTATACCATAAAATGTGCACTTTTTTTTCGAGCTGAAGCTTGGGCAGCATCCCAGCCCCTCCATATGGGCTTCTAGACACTGCTTACCTGATTTCTTTCTCTCTCAGGCAGAGCACAATGTGGCTGAAGGGGAGGCAGGCAGCTCCCATGGCCGGACTCTGGGGCTGCAGGGGCTGCAGTGACTGTGGCTGCTCTTCCCTTGTCCCTTGGTGCCTCAGTGTCCCTGCCTGGACCCTGGGACTTCCTTCCTTGCTGTCGGTGTTGGCCTGGAGGAGGTGGCAGCGACCCACCTCATGTGGACCTCAGACACAGGGGGAGGCTCCTGGGTTTGCCCCTTTGCTGCTGAGACCACTCTCCCCAAGTTCTTGCCATGAAAGCTCTACCCAAGAGCTTGCCAAGGAGCAGAGGGCTGGGATGGAGGGGGGAGCACATGTGGGGTGCAGGCAGAAGGGGGGTGTGCACCCCGGCGTGGGCTCTGCTCAGCATCACCCATGCGATGCAGAGACTGATGAGTGGCTCAGAGAGGGGCCAAGGAAAGGACCTTCTCAGGATCTGGTTGTCTCCAGCCTGGGAAGCTGCTGCAGGACCGTGTCCTCCTTCCCACGGCTGGCACTGCAGCCTCGGGGCTGGAAATGCAATGCCAAAATGGAAATGCTGGAAATCAAGGCTGTAGGAGCAAGGATGTGCAGGGCTGCTGGTGTGTACCCCTGGATGGGACCAGCGTGATGTCCTCGGTAGCTGAGTCTTTTGAGCCTTTGAGCTGAGCCTTTTGGTGCATCCTGCGTTGGGGCTGCAGCAGCCTGGCGGCGTCCTGACCCTCCTTGGTCTCAGGGAGAGATGCTGAGCTTCTCCGCAGTGACTCCTGTGTTATTTAACCTCCCTCCCTTTGCGGCTGGCTGAGAGCTGGTCCTCTCTGGCCGTGGTGGCCAGTCCTCAGTCCTAACCAGCTCTGAAAGCGTGGGCAGGAGCGTGAGCCCCTTCCCACGGGGCGGCAGCTGGTGAGGGGGGGCTCATTTTGTGCTTGTGCTGCGGAACGGTGGTGATAAATCTCCCAACCTGTCCAGCGGAGACAGCCCCTCTCATCCTCCCTCTGACAAGATTTAAGATGGTCACGGATAACTGGCTTTCATTATGGCTGTGCTCATAAATCCTTCTGTTATCCTCTCCTGCCGTCACCTGCGCGGCGCCCACCCACTCTCCACCTCCAGCAGTGGGGTAACCCCCCCAGATCCCCTCATCCCACGGTCCCTGCCCGTCCCCATTGCCCCCCAAATTCCATGTCCCATTGTGCTCCTGGTATCTCCTCCTTCCCACCCATTTCTCCCATGATGGGGCCAAACTCTCTGCAGACACCAGAGCTCTGGCTGGGCAATTTTCCCTCCTATGGTTTCCCTGTTGTTGCTCCTATGGTTTCCCCTTGCTCCTATGGTTTCCCTGTTGTTGCTCCTATGGTTTCCTGTTGCTCCTCCATGCTTGCATCCGATGTCAGACACCCGTGTCCCAGCTCCCTGTTCAGCCAAGCAGGGCATGATTCGGCCCTTCATCACGCCTTCAGGTTTTGAGTGACATCTGTTACTTTCTTCCAATTCCCAACTCATTTTTGACGTGTTTTTGGCTCTGGCTGCCCAGTGGTATTGATTAGACTTTTTATGGGGTGAGTGTTCTCCCCGTGATTACTTATCATGCAAGGTGCGTTTCTGTGCCACAAGAGCTACACGATTAAAACAAACTGAAAAAGAAAGAAAGAAAGAAAAAAAAGCCTCCACATAAAACCAGACCTTATGTCCTACTCCTCTAATTGCCTGTGAGTAGAGATGGCAAATAAAAATTCCTCAAGGCTTCTTATTTCATTTTTTAAGAGCATTGCTTTTTGCAGACCTCGGGCCCTAAACGCAGGCTGATAAAGGTTCCTTTTGGGTATATAGAGGTGACTATAATGATTTCCTCATCCCTTAAGAGCACGGTGACCCCACTCCTTTCTTTTCCCTAGGAAGGGGAGCAATATGGACCAGTGATGGAGGTTTTACTGCCACAGGGACTGGCTGCATGCAAAGCGTATTACAGGCTTGTGTAGGGGGAGATTCTGATTTTGGTTTCTAGACCTTGGGATTTAAAGGGGGAGCAGTAAAACCCCTGCAACCCCTCCGAGAGCCATCTTTGGCAAAGCAGCACTGATTGTGGGGCTGAAGCATCTCAGCTGCTGCTTGACCTTGTAGCAGGATGGGGGAGTGCGTGGTGGGGCTTCCTTCTCAGGACACAGGAGAGCACGTGTGGTGGTGGGGCCCCTCATATCCATTATGCTTGTGGTGAAGCAAAGCTTGTCCCCCCCTTACCTCCCGAGCTCCTGGGTCACCAGTTTGCAGCCAGTTTTAATGGTTAACACTGGTGATGGGATGGGGATGCACAAGGCTGCCTGGCCGTGGGCTCGCAGCTGACCTTGTGACTGTTCCTCCATCCAAGGAGGTGCCAGATTTGAAAGAGGGGGTGAAAGAGACACTGAAGGGGTCAAAATGAAAGACAGCACAGCAGAAAAAGCCAGCAAACACCCACGGCTTTATGAATGGCAGCCAAGAGTTGATTAGCACTGAGTGCTAGCTATGGGCCAGAGCGGGACCTCGGAGCTCAGGGGTCACCGAGGGAGGAGATGAGGTGAAACAGCCATGAGTCACGGAGAATGGTTTCAAAGAGGGACCAGTGGGGAAAATGCAGAAAGTCACGGCCAATGTTTTGGGACGCTGCCCTGGGAGCACAGCCAGCCCTGGCAGAAAGCGTGGGGCCACCGATGCCTGAAATGCAACTGAGGAGGGGAGCCAGTGGAGGGAAGAGCTGCTGAGCATCAGATTTGGTGCATCCAGGTGAGGAAATCCCATGAGCTGTTGTGGGGCAGACCCCCCCCTCTCCCTGGCCTTGATGGGGAACACAGAGTCTCATCCATTCAGCTCACAGCAATTTCTGCCAAAATATTTGCATTTGGGGTCCGGACACCTGCCAACCAAATTTGGGTTGGCCTGAACAGCTCTCTGTAGTGGCCAAACAGCCACAGGAGATGGAGCTGGGCTTGCTCACCATCTGCCTGAGCTAGTGGCAGGGCTGTGACACCGGCTCCAAAGGGATCTGAGCCTCATGCCTGTGCCAGGGCAGAGCTCCCCCAGGTGCGGGTGTCCCCCCAGGCCAGCTGTGCCAGACCACGAGGCAGCAGGGAGGCCCCATCCCACCACCAGTAGCACAGGTAGAGACAACCCTGCCTGGCAAAGCTGCTCTCCCTGGCCATCGCCAGCTGAGCAGGGGGCTGGTTGGGATGCCAGGCTGATAGCAGAGAGGAGTCCTGCGTTCCATGGGTGCCAGTTTGGAAGGAAAGCAGTGATCCTGGGCCAGTTTTCCAGTCCATTTGGTTTCTCCCTGGCTTGATGGGGACATTAAATGGCAGGTGTTATATGCCAAGCTTGGGCATCACATTCCTGCATGGAGAGGCCAATGATGAGCAGTTCTCAAGCATGGATGCAGGGATAATCATCAGCAGAGCTGACTGTAGTCGAGGAGAGGAGTCTCTCTGCAGTAAGAAACAGAGCCAGTGTTCACCGCAGGAGCTCGTGGTCCAGTCCTTCCCCAGTCCTGGCCTGGGCTATTTGGGCTGGAGACGGAGGATTTGATTTGTGGACTGCAGCAGTCGGGGGAGAAAGCACTTCTTCAAACAGGCTGTGTGTTGCTGAGCTACAGGTGGCCCATCGTTTCGGGCTGCACATCCCCAGGATGATGGTGAGAAACCCAGGGACAGCAGAGCGAGGACTGCACATCTCTGGTCTGCCCCAGCCCAGCCCCAGGTTCTCTCTGCTCCCGGCAAACGGACTTTAAACAAGGTATGCTTTGTTGTACTTGCCTGCTCATTGACTAGATTTCCAATAAGATCACTGCAAGTCTTAAGCAAAGTTTCCTAAGTTAATCTCCCTGACCACAATCATCAGAGAAAGCCTTGTTTTCACAAGGCTGTGCCTTATGCTTGTTAGAAGGTGAGCAGCAGCAGCTGTCACTGAATAATCGTTCTCATTAACTCATCTTTGTACCTTTCTTTTGCCTGATGAAACCCTCTCTCCAAAAACACAGCCTTGAGGGCTGCTCAGAAACAAAGCAAGCAAACAAAATGAGCTAACAAAGCAGACAAGGAGACACAGCACAGGGAGGTTGGAAACTCTTCCACCTCCTCGTGCCCTAAAGGAAATTTAGGGGGAGAACATGCCCCGATTCCTGGTCCCTGCTGGGCCCCGGAGGACAGATGGAGCCAGCTGCACAAGCTCTTGGGGGCCTGGCTGAGGTCACCATCTCTCCCATCCCTTCATCCCCCCACCCTCTGCCAGTGACTCCAGCAGAGACCTGGTTACCACTGTCCCTATGCTGGCTGGCTTCTGCTGGGGCGGTGGGCTGTGTTTCTGACTGCAACCCAGATGCAAGGCTCAGGGTTGGAAGGAATGTGGTCATATGAGAGTGATGGAGAGGGTAAAGGGACTTGGGTGTCAGAGGGATCCCTGTGAGATCTGTGGGAACAGAGCTGTGATGGAAGTTGTGGCGTGTCGAGGATGTTTTGTGGTGCAGCCAGAAGGACCCTCTCCTACCCCCACACTGCAAATAGTTCCCGGGCATTTATATACCTCTGGGGACCTTCCTGCTCTGCCAGTCCTCAGCCTTTCAGAGAGCAGAATCCCTGGGATTATGAGATGAGAGAAGAGCTATCTGCCTCCTACTGCTCTTCTTGCCGCATATCTCTGGGACACTGAGCAGTTCTGACTTTTATTTGACCAATGGTCTCCTGCTGACAAGGACCATACGGCCAAGAAGGGTGCAGAGGGAGAAGCGATAGATTATTCTTAATTGACTAGAACAGACGAAGCTGACCTTCAGAGAACAAAGCCATGAATCTTCAGACAATGGAGTGAGTGCCATGTGGATTTACCGTCCTCTAGCTTTAAAGGCCTGACCTCCACCACCCCTCTCCTGCTCTTGCAAGAGAAGAAGGATGAGGAGGATCTGCTGGGCAAAGCCCTGATTTACAGGTGTCTCCCAGGCACAAGTCACGAACACACATGAGCGTTCAGGCTTTTCCCTGCAAGCTGCTCACAGCTAAAGGACAAGAGGGAGAGCAGACAGACATGGACCAGCAACAGATGGAGGGACACAGTCTGCTCTAAAGTTTTCTCTAGCCTTCTCTGGAGAAAGAAAATCTCTCAAAGACCAGGAACCTCATTAAAGAGCTCTAGAGGAACCTGTTATGTTTCTGTTGGTGATGGTGCCTTGATAGAACAGCTTGGGGGAAGGTGATACACCTTCCAAAGAGGAGTGAGAAGTTGAACACCGGGGAAGGCCATCACCTTCCAAAGAGGAGTGAGAAGTTGAACAAGAAGATTTGTTAAGCCTTGGGCTGTTGAAGAGAAACTCTTCTACAAACCTTGCAGTGCTCCATCACTGAAGCAGCAAGGGCCAGTTGAGCTGGAGGTAAGTGCCACCTCCAGAGTGACCTGAAGGATCCCAAATCTCTTGCTGCCTTTGAAACAGGGTTCTGTGCTCCTGCCAGGGCAGAGGGAGATGGTCCCTCTGTCCATCCCAACAGGAAGATTTGTTAAGCCTTGGGCTGTTGAAGAGAAACTCTTCTACAAACCTTGCAGTGCTCCATCACTGAGGCATCAAGGGCCAGTTGAGCTGGAGGTAAGTGCCACCTCCAGAGTGACCTGAAGGATCCCAAATCTCTTGCTGCCTGGTTTCTGTGAAACAGGGTTCTATGCTCCTGCCAGGACAGAGGGAGATGGTCCCTCTGTCCATCCCAAGGCAGAATCTGCCTTTCCCTCTGCTTGATCAAACCTTATCTTTGATGTGGCTGGGAGTGGTGGACATCACTGCCTGTCTCTGTGGCTCCAGGGCTCAAGCTGTGCAAACAGGGATGAGAAGATGAATGTGATGGTGGGGTCTTTCTGTGCGGTTTCCACTTCTGCTGTGCCAGTAGTCACCAAGCACGTGTTGTTGATGCGGGAGGATTCCTATCAGATGCTTGGTCACTCCCAATCAGCAAGGCTGTGTTGATTTGTACCAGCTGCAGCCTGGCCCCTCCTGCAGACTCTTGGTTGTGCTCAGTACCAGCTAAGAACCAAGAGAAGAAGATATAAGTAGAAAAGAGGAGAAAGGAAAAAAAAAGAAGCTTTGCTGCCCGAGAGCAGCTCTGTGAACATCAGCCAGTCTCTTTGTGGGCAAAGCCAGAAGCACAGCCAGGGTTTGTTTGACTAGCTCAGCTTTTACAGGGAAGAGCCAACGTGTTTGTGTCTCTTAGGACATGGGAAAGGCATGTTCAAGCCCCGAGCATCTCACAGGGGCTGCCAGGGCCAGGAAAGCAAGTGGGAAGAGGGGACAATGTGTCAACAAGGGACCAACCATTATCTTAGCTGCAGTCTGAGCATGATAGTCTCTCCGGGAGCTGTGCATGTGTGTGGTTTCCTTGTCCCTATGCTGCTGTGTCTTGGTGTTCATCTCCTCTCTCTGCTCTTCCTTGGGGGAGGGACAGATCCCATGGAATAAAGGGGAGAAACTCTTGCCATGCTGCTTGGTGTCAGTGCACTGACAAAACACATCTCCTGCAGAAGGAAGGCAAGGTTTCCAGAGGGAGGCACTGCTGGCTTTGCTAGTAGGCAAGACAAGCTTCTGCCTGGCAGCTCCATCATTTGCCATCTGCAGAGCATTAGGGAGGGAGAGGAGATGGGGAGTGACAAGTCGACCCATTGGGTGGTATGTATCTCTGCACAGAGGAGGCACCAGGAGAGAACCAAGGAAACCTTGGGGTGATCTGCAGTGCTGGAGGGTCTCCTTATGGCAGGAGGTCCCCTCCCAACTCTTTCTTGCCTTGGGCTGCTCCATGAGATGCCTCCAGACACATGTGGAAGTGTTAGCGGGTGATTTTAATGGCCACTGAAGCTGTGTTTCAACTGACGTGCTCAGAACATCCCCTGCGGACTGCCTGGTCACTCCCCCATTTCCAGTGAGCCCATGACACCTGTAGCTCACTGGTGCCTAAAGCTACCCCCATTTGCGAGCCTCTCAGCCCCTTTTCCACCATCGTTGCTACAACAGGCTCATTGCTGGGCTGCCCTCCCACCCTTACAACTCCCTTCCTGAGCAGATCCTCCTTCCTCCCTTGGGATCCATCCCATCCCTTCCCATCCTGAGCCACGAGGATGTGATTCCAGGTGCAGGACCGGGGCTCCAGCTGCCGGTGCTCAGCCTCGGGGAGCAGCCCCTCTCCTGTGCCGAGCAAAGGAGTTCATCCCAGTGATGGGTGTCTCTGCAGCATTTGATCATGCGAACACAGGGCTGTCTCTGTGTGTCATTTCCCTCAGCGGGGCAAGGTGGGCTTTGATCATAACTAATTTGGCTCGGCGATCACTCCGCGTGTGTACAGGCTCAGGCTGCGCATCAAAGAGGCTAATTAAAAGCCAGAGCCTTTGATGCAGGGTGGTGGGACAGAGCGTGGTGGGACAGAGCGTGGCTCCCGCTGGCACTGGGGATATCAGCACGCTCTGAGGGACTGCTGCCTTGGAGGCTGCCTGCGGTCCTGGCTGGGATGGAGTTGTGCCAGAGGGGGGCTTAGGAGAAGCAATGCTGGCAAGGGCTGGGCCAGGAAGAGCAAAGCAGCACCGTGCCTTGGGGTAGCACATAATCTGTGCACTTCCCTAGCTGGTGGGATGAAAAGGTGCTTTTGGGTACTGTCACGCTGATTCCTTTTTGGTCTGTCTTCTCTCTAGGGAAAAAAAACCCCAAAACTTGACTGTGGACCTGGAGCAGCTGGGCTGAATGGATCCATCTAACAGCAGCTTCTGTCTTGTGGCTTCTTCACAGAGATCAGGTTGGTACCATCAAGAGATGAGGGCAGGCAGCATCCCCTCCCAAAGTGGGAGGATGTACACACAGTGGATCTGGAAAATTATTCGCCTGCGTTATCAGTATTGCCTGGATCACCTTTAGGTGCAAAGGGAGACATGGCTCCTGGCTTGTCTAAAATCACCTGTGTGTAGGCACCTGACGTTAGGGGAGATGAGTCCCACCTCCTGCGTTTGCTCTGCAGTAGAAGAGCAGCCTCTACAGAAGATGTGGGTGCAGAGGCCACATCCACAGCTGCCACTTCTGTGGTTGTGGACTCTGAAAACCCATTCTGTGGGAGAGGTCTTGAGGAGGCAACCAAACACCCTGAACCAGTAGAGCAGATGGAACAGCAGGTGCTTTGGAGTAAGACATCAGCCCTTCACTGCTGCAGCCTTAGCTGCGTCACCAGTGTGGTGGGCTTGGTCTAGGGTCTCTGGTGAACCTGCCATAGGACAGGACTCTCCTTCTCGAGCCATGTTTTGATGTAAGTAGTTCCAGCTGCTGGGAAACTGAATGTTCTCTCCCAAGAAAGAGCACTAAGGACCTCAAGAACATGGTTTAGAGATTTATTTATTTTTTATTGCATATTTCTTATTTATTTTTTTGTCAGAGTTAGGTTTATGATTGGACTAGATGATCTTTAAGGTCTCTTCCAACCTAGACGATTCTTTGATTCTATGATTCTATGACTTTTTCCTTGGTCCTAGATAGAAATAGAGGGAAAAAACAACAGGGTTCAATCTCTTGCATTAGATTAGCGTGGCATGAAGGGGAAGGAGAGAAGTGTAGCTGTTACAGTGTGACACAGCCTCTCCCTGGCTGGGTGCCACGCTCCCCGTGTTATCAAACATAGAAGGCATGTTGTCTGGCAGTGCAGAGATTGGGGAAAAATAATTTTGCAGCAAGGCGAGGGAAGGGATCAGCCCTTCTAGGGATGAACATTGAATCCTGTGGTTCCAGCTCCATCCAGACATACGCACCAGAGTTGCTGGCACTGGCTGTCCGGGTCCCTTTCTATCACACTTGTGTAATCTTTATATTCTGATCCTGCAACACCTGGTGCTGGCAGGGACTGCTGTCCCCAGGCAGGCAGAGCTGCAGTGGCCGGTGGGGCACTGCAGAGGCTTCTGGCACTTGGACACTGGCTCTTTCCTCCTGCTGTCACGTCTCCCTCAGGTCCTGCTCACGCTGCCAGGCACAGCTCTGCCTTTGCAAACTGATTTAATGCCGCCGTACCTGGGGCTCATGCAAAGCACGGCTCTGGGGAAACAAAAAAAAACCAAAAAAGCATCTGTAAATCACGGCGGTGGTGTTGGATTCCCAGGGTGGGCAGCTCCAAGGACTGCGGCAGTGGGGAGACAGGCACGGACCCGGGTGATGGAGCTGCTCTGCAGCAGAGAGGTAGACAGCAGCTCTGGGGTGTTTGCTCTTTGTGTGTGGCTTGTGGATCTGACACCACCACCTACACGTGCTCAGCTTCAGCCTGCACGCAGGACTAGCAAAGGTCTTCTCCAAAGGCACTGGAGGAATGCTGAGGTGGTTGGGAGCATCTTGAGGATGGTTGGGAACCGATAGTGGCAGGTGCTGAGAGCTCTCCCAGGGAATGGAGTGATGAGACCCATCTAAGAAACTCAAACCCTGCTGCTCTCTTTGGAGATGGTTCCCAATCTTGCTGATCCTCAAATGCCAGGCTGCCTCCTCCTTGGCAGCATGCTTTTGAAATGCAGCTCTGGGCCATAGGGACCCCTTCCCCGTCATCCCCACCATGTGGCACACGGAGCTGTGCACAGAGGATGATCACGAGGGCAAGCCCCTCTGTGAGATGGAGGAGTGTATTCAAAAGGGAGCTCTGGGCCATAGGGACCCCTTCCCCGTCATCCCCACCGTGTGGCACACGAATTGTGCACAGAGGATGATCACGAGGGCAAGCCCCTCTGTGGGAAGGAGGAGCGTATTCAAAAGGGGTGTCCAAGATAAAGAAGTCTTGGATCCTTCTGCAATTTCCTCCAGCAGTGGCAGCTGCTTATGTATTTTTCCCAGCCTTTGCACAGGTTTATACAAACATGAATTAAATTGTGGACTTCTGGGTTAAATCCTCCAAGTGATTGTTATTTTACTTCTTCCACTTGGGATTTCTGGAAGAATGCAGCTGCTAGCACACATTTAAATAACAAGCAAGTTCAGAAAACATTAAAATCTTTTCTACCTCTATTTCATTAACCTCTTTGCTTTCTGAAGGACTGGCAGCCTCATAAGAGAGCAGATTTTCACAGTACAGGGTACTGTCGTCATGCCTGTCAGGAAGTCCCACCAGAATTCAGAGACTGTCTGCTTCTGCTTTTCATGTCCTAAATATTTTAATAAGTATTGGTGGGCTTGACCACCTTTTAGTTCATTTCTTCCACTTTCAACTGATGCTTCCCATTGAAGAAATACCCACAGAGCAGACCTTTCCCTCTTGATTTCTGACCCCCCAACAGACCCTGTAGCACATCCGCTAACTTTTGAAGAGATGCTCAGTTTTTTTGCTCTGTGGTTTTCTTTGCCTTGCCTTTCCCTCTTAATTTCTGACCCCTGAACAGACCCTGTAGCACATCCACTAACTTTTGAAGAGACCCTCGGAGTTTTTTTGCTCTGTGGTTTTCTTTGCCTTGACAGTGGTGGGAGTATTTCTCCCTTATTTCTATCTCATTCTTCCCTGCACAGCCCCATCAGTCTTGCCATGGTTTAGGTTTACCCTCAGTGTTAGTGCAGTTATGTTTTACGGAATCACGGAATTGTCAGAGTTGGAAGGGACCTCTAGAGCTCACCTAGTCCAACTCCCCTGCCAAAGCAGGGTTGCCCAGAGCACATCACTCAGGACTGCATCCAGGCAGGTCTTGAAGATCTCCAGAGAAGGGGACTCCACACCCTCCCTGGGCAGCCTGTTCCAGGGCTCTGCCACCCTCACTGGAAAGAATTTCTTCCTCATATTTGAATGGAACTTCCCATGTTCCAGCTTGTGCCCGTTGCCCCTCGTCCTGTCACTGGGAACCACTGAAAAGAGTCCTGCTCCATCATCCTTCAACCCACCCTTTAGGTACTTGTCAACGTAGATAAGGTCTCCCCTCAACCTTCTCTTCTCCAGGCTAAAGAGCCCCAGCTCTCTCAGCCTTTCCTCATCAGGAAGACGCTCCAATCCCTCCATCATCTTTGTTGCCCTTCACTGGACTCTCTCCAGCAGTTCCCTGTCCCTCTTGAACTGGGGAGCCCAGAACTGGACGCAGGATTCCAGTGGTGACCTCCCCAGTGCAGAGCAGAAGGGGAGAATGACCTCCCTCCACCTACTGCCCACACTCTTCCCTACGCAGCCCAGGATCCCACTGGCCCTCTTGGTGACAAGGACACATTTCTGGCCCATGAATAATTTACTATCTACCAGGACCCCCAGATCCTTCTCCTCAGAACTATTTTCCAGCAGGTCCACCCCTGGGCCAATGGTTTATGGTTATACTGTTTATATAGCGATGGTGTTGGGTTTTTGTCTCCTCCCCCATCTTGCTAAGCAGCAGAGGTGATCTCACAGAAGCACAATCTTCTTGCAAGCAAATAAGGTATTCTCATTCCTGTTATGCTGTTTTGCCTGTTATCTCAGTGCTGTACAAACTTGCAAGTCAGGCTTCCCTGAAGAGTTTCCCTTCTAAGCAAGCACAGGAAAGGAAGGGTAGGAAGGAGGGTACAGCGTGTCTAAGTGAGGATTTTATATTTTGGTGGGGGTGGAAGTTCACTGAAGATGATGAACGATTGGGAGCAATGCTGCATTTTCAATTATCTGCCATCTTTTCCAAAATATACATCTAAAATAACAAACTCGCAGCAGCCTTAGCTGGAAGGGTTGGTCTTGGAAGCAGTTATTAATTCTTAATCACCTGCATCATGTAATAAGCCTCGCGACTGCATGCATTATTCGAGGCGGATGAGATAGGAGGCAGCAAGACAGCAGGAGAAGCGTGGCCCCAACAACAGATACTGAGAGCTGCTGTGCCCTGCTGGATTTGGGAGAATAAAGCTTCACAGCAGAGTTAAAAGGGAAATACCAATAGGGAAATACTGATAAACCCAGCTATTCTGGGAGCAGCAGAATGTGTGCAGCCCAGTGACTCCAGGGCTCCTTGTGCTGTGAAGCTTCTCCAGGGTCTGCAAGGGGGGGGTTATGGTGAGGCTCTGAGATTGCTCTGGGGTGGGTTAGTGCAAAGTCGGGTCCTCCTCCTCCTGCCCACCACTCTTTTTTCATCACACCCGTGGGATGGCTCCCTGCTGCCGCCTCTCCCAGGGGTTCGCCCACACACACAGCTTGGCACGTACTCTTCGAGGTAGAGGAGAGGATGGAGGAGTAGAGGGAGGTAATAGGAAAGGAGCTGGAGAAGTTTTCCAGCTTGGAAAATTGTTTTAAAGCTAAAAAGTGGAGAACTAAAATCCCCCAGTGGGAAACCCCTCGGAGGACATGAGAAAATGAGGCGGAGTAGTTCCTTTGGATCCTGTGGAATTTAACACAGATTTGTCATCTAGCTGTCAAACCCACCAGAAATGTCTCACTCTCTATTAATAGTTTCATAGATTTTAGAGATTTTCCAGCTCAAAAGACCATTCTGCTCATCTCTTCTTGCATAAAATGGGCTATTCCTGTATCGAGCCCGTCCACCCTGGTCAAACAGAAGTTTATCTCTCCAAAGGATCTCCGCTGAGATTTAAACACTTCCAGGCACGGAGAATCCATCATGTACTTGGTGAATTCTTGCAGAGGCTAATTGCTCTCACAATTAACCGTGTCTTTCTGAACATATCAAGCCTTCCAGCTGCCGCCTTTGATCCTGCAGGCAGGGATTCAGCCAGGTTAAAGAGCTCTTCATCGTCAGGTTCACTGTCTAGGGACTCGTTCGCTTTCAGCAGCTTTTAGCCTGTGGTCTGCTGACCTGTGGGACCTCTCTCGAAGGGTTGTGACAAGGAACCTGGGAGCGGGTGACATGTCAGGAAGGTTCAATTAATTGTACGGAAAAATATCAGAGGGAAAGAGCTGAAACTGTTGGTTTTTGGGTCTTTGGAGAAATAGAAAGGGGAGGCAGTTGCTGCGGCGTTTGCACCCATGTGTGGGAAGGTGTGGGAGCGGTGGGGAGCTGCTGCTGGAGCTGGTGGAGGTGGCACAGTGCTGAAGTGCTTCTCCTTGTTTTTCTTTTTCCAGAGAAATTGGCTGCAGAGAGTTGTGTCAAACCTCATAATTAAGAGCCAGTAAAACCTTCCCTTTGCTGCCACGGCTCCTGCATGTGGCTTCTTACGGCTGCGTCCCGAGGAGCTGATTTAGGAGTGTTATTGGGACTGGGATGTTTTTATGAGGCGCTGCTTTCACACCCCACTGCCTGGGAAGGCAAGCTGCCTTAATTAAAGACCTGGAGGGACACAGGTAGAGCTGCTGGGCTAACCAGGGATACCTCTGCAGCACCCAAAGTGGGATGACTGCTGGTCCAGGACCCCCTGGGTGCCCAGCTCTGCCCTGAGGGGTCCAAGGACAGGGCTGGTGCCCGCAGAGGGGAAGAAGGACACATTGGTAGTGCAGGATTATTCTTCAGGGCTTGTCTTCTCCAAACCCCTGGAGCGTGGTGCTGGTTCTGCCTGGGGGATAATCCATCATGAGATAAGTCTCTCTTCTGCACTGGGGCTGTATTGCGCAGTGATTGTCCTTGGAGCCTAAGTAGTTTGGATGTATGACTCCAGCAAAAGTGAGACCCAACAGTAAATGAATGCAGCTACGGGCTGGAGTGGAGCTCCTCAGCCTTTTGGTTTGATGTAGCAGCTAGATTTTCTCCAAATTAAAACATATTCCCCTATCTGCCGTACCTCGATCTGTTCTGCCGGTTGAATGCTCTGATTCATAAAAATCTGCACATGGCCTGTACTTAATAAATGACAACAAAATCATGTGTTAATTTAGTTAGATTTTTTGGGACAAGCAGCCCAGATAGACATGTTCAGTGCACAGATGATGCCAGAAATCTGTTTTTCAAAAAGAGCAGCAAATCTAATCTGTTTTTTGTGATGGAGAACTTCATGAATTGCACAATCTCCAAATGCTCTTTAGTCATTAACCCTAATTACTGGAGCTAGTTACATACAAATTTACACTTGCAACTGGGAGAGCAGGAAATATAGAGATTTAAATAAGTATGTAGATCTGTCAATTTTATTAACCCTTCTTCTCCCAGCAGAGGGTGGTGTGATCTGAAAGGAAGGAAGTCCAAGAGGCCTCGCATGTGTGATGTACCCTGGTTTCTAACTGCCACGCAGGTATGGGTTGTGAAGCTTGGTTTCAGTAATGAAGCATCTTCTTTTAGTTTATTAAAAGCAGGTTAGAGGTGATGTGATAATGGTCTGGAAGTACCTACATCCAGGGAGAGCTTCTGGAAGGCTCTTTAATCTCTCAGACAAGAGCTAGTGGTGAGACTGGAGAGTTAGCCAGAAAAAAAAAAAAAACACCATTAAAGGTATGGCTTGCAATGTGAGTTTAATTATCCAGAGGAACAGTTCCCCAGGGGGAGGTGTGCTGCTTTTGCAACCAGACTTATTTTGGAAAAGTGACGCAGAGCCGCTGGTGGGATCCTGCAGGGAGCCCTGGGAAGCAGCTCCATCCACCTGCCCCCTGAGAGCCATCCAGGCACAGCCAGGACATTTATCTGGGAGCTCAGCTCAATTCCCAGGCTTCCAGGTGGGACTGGCATGTCGTGTATGTGTCCCAGGGTTTTTGGCCAATTGCTTTCTTTTCAGCTTACTCGCCGATGCGTGGTTCACAACAGTTCCTGGGAATTTATGACAGCCTGGGAAGAGCTGGTGAGTCAGGAGGCAGGCAGTCATTAATTCCCAGTAATGCCTTGGACTGAGTTCATTACTGTTATCAGAAGATGAAATGATGTGAAAAGTAGATTTATTTATTTTTTTTTCTGAGGCTGATGCAGTTTGCTTTTGGAAGACACTGGTGCTCTGGGGAGAAGCAGTGCCCGTGCGTCGGCAAGCGAGGAGCCTGAATCCTCTTGCAGCAGTTTGTTCAACACAGAACCGTTTGCTGTGTGTTTGAAGAGAGAGGTTGTATCAAGGTCACTTCACTGAGATTCAGCTTTGCAGCCTCTGTGAAAGGAGAGCTCTCACTGTCCTCGTAGATCTTTTTTTTTACTCCCCTCCACACGTAAAAGGCAGGTCTCGCAAGCCCTTGCAGAAGGAATAAAAGGTTTGCAGAATGGGGGCTCTTACAAAGTGTCCTGCTATAAAGGACTGCTCTGAATCAGAAACTGCATCTGTTCCAGAAACTGCCTCTGTCTTTCTCACACCTCCCCTCCAGGTTCAGTCCTTGCCTCCTCTTCATTGCCAGGAGGGTGGTTTGGTGGCTGCAGAGACGAATCGGGGCTGTTCTTCCCCCACCGGACCCCGCAGGGCAATGGAGAGGTACCCATTTGAAAAGCATTTAGCAGATTATCATAAAATTAATCTGGCAGGTGCCATAAAACCTTCAGGAGCTGGCTTCGCTGAGTGTTCCACTTCTCTTTCTTAGTGCTGTGTGGAGGATGCAGGGATGGTGGGACCCAGCAGCATCTCCCACTCCCCTCCCAACCTGCGCAGCAGCGGCAATGCCATTTAATTCCTCTGCTCCCTGTGCTGTCACACGGGGCTCAGGAAGTCAATCTTGGTCTGAATTTCATTCCTTTCCAGCAACCTACTGCAGGCAGAGCGTGTCACAGTCACCCTCCCGTTCCCAGTGAGTGCTGTGTTGATGCCACAGGGAGGGAAACAGCCTGGGATGGACTGGGAGGGCAATGGGGTCCTTCTTAAGCTGACGGGGGACGTGGATTAATTCAAACCCTGCCAGCACTGACGGAGAGGGAAAAGCACCCATCCAGGCTGGAGGCTGAGCAAAGAGAGACACTGATTGCTGGAAAGTTTTATGAGGATAATAAAAAACATCATAATAAATGGCCATGAATATTTCATGGCGGGTGTAGTGCTGATAGGATGTATCATAGAGGAGTGATGGGGTTTTTCAACATTTGGATGCAAATGGGGAATGTGTTCTATATTTTGCAGGTTTCTCCCCAGACACGCTATGTTTTCTAAAAATCAGATTGACTGGGAGCTTTTGATATGAGAAACAACTTCAGGGCTCTAGTTAAGAGTTTAAAAAAAAAAAAAACGCAGGCAGTATCAGAGAATTGTTGGTGCTAAAGATGAAAAAATCCCACACAGATCAAGTACCCCGTCTCCCTAAATGTCGGGGGAAGCTGGGTAGGAGTTACCAAAGGGAAATCGTGCTGCCCTTGGAGCTGGGGGCTGAGTTCTCTATCTGATCACAGCAGCCCCTCTGCACTGGGGACTCTGAGACATGGGGTGGCTGTGGCACAACGCGGCCACCCTTCCTTACTGGTGGGAAATGTTTGAGCTTGCTTGGGATCAGCCTGGGGCGGACAGCAAAATATTCCCCTTTTTGAGGGGACCAAGGTTTTTGGGTTTTTGAATTTCACCCCAACTTGCATATTAGGTGTGCTTTGGTGGAACCCTTTGTTCAAAGGCAGCAGTTCCTGGCCTGATGCCTTCATCTGAAGAGGTTCCTCTGCAGGGATGCTTGGTTGCCCTCTTTCTTGTTGTGCCAAGGGCACTGGGCAACTGCACAGCATGGACTCACTCTGCCCCAGAGCAGCATCCTTACCCACCACGAGCCCCGCAGGAGTGGGGTTTTGTCACACAGCCAGAGGAAACTGGATTTCTTGGGTGTTTGTTTCCCGTTCTCTGCTGGCATATGCTTCTGCATGAGCACCAACATATTTCAGCTTGCTAATATATAGTCCCCTGGTAGCTGAACATCTCGAAGCCATCGCACACAGGAAGACACGCACAGATGAGCACAGGCAAGTGTTTACAGCTGCCAAGGTTGAGTATCAGTCTGTGCCCGGATAAAACAGCAATGGGGGGACTGACAGCCCCCCTTTTCCTTCCACAGCCCTCTCTGAGCTGATACAGACGGCACTAACACTGGCCCACTCCTCCTCACAAGCGCCTTTCACATATTTGTCCTGTCTCCTTTTCTTTTAATTAATTCTCTCATCTCTCCAGACACCTATCAAAACGCAGTGCGTGTTGTGCATTCGCAGGTTTGGATGGTACAAGGAGCAGTTTCTAACGAGCCACCTGCCTGCTCTCCCTCCCCTCCCTCCACTGCCTGGTTTGGCACGGGGTGGCAAAGCCGGGGTTTGAGATGACAGATGGGGCAAGAGGAAAGCAGCCTTCGCAGGTGCCTGGCTGGGCAGAGGAACAGGTATGAAGTGGAATGAGCCAAAAGCTCTGCTTCATCAGCCACAGGATAAATGTGGCTGTTTTCACCCATTGTTGCTTCTCTCTCCTCTCCTGCTTTCCCATTTTTCAGGCAGGGTGAGGAACTCTCTGAACCCCCCCGGGGTGAAGCATTGGTGAGGAGGACCTTCAGATATGCACCTTATAACAGTAAAACCCAACAAATTACCAGCCACTGCCACTTCCAAAGCCTGATCTACCACCCAGCGTTGGCTGGGGATCATCCCTCCCGCCTCTTCTGCCTGTGGGGAGCCCCTCCATCCTTCTGGATACATCCATCTGTATCTGTCAGTAGAGACACCCCACCAGGGACTATTTCTCCTGTCTGCTTTGCAAGTTACCAGTGAACCCACAGCGATTCCTTTGGATTTCTCACTTAGCTCCTCCTTGAGGTGCTGCTGAACTGGTGGCACCAGGATGCTTACCCTGGGTGCTTGTCCCCAAAATGTTTGCTCTATGTTTTTGCTGTATTGGTGGGCTTGGCTGGCCCAGTACCTTGCTACTTATTTCCTTTTCAGGGGCTTGTTCCAGCTACCCAACCACCGTGACCAAGGTCTCCTTCTCCCCATTTTAATGTCCCTCCCAACTGCTCTGGTCGGGACACAGGTGTGGATGCTGCTCAGGAGAGCACTTCTGCAGAGCACTGTTTTCACCGACACGTCAGTGGATAAACAGGTCACGGCCATTCGCCGAGCAAAGCTTTGCTGATGTGTTCAGCCAGATGGCATCTCAGTGGAGTTGGGCCCATCAAACTGCAAGTACCTTTCTAGAAAATTAAAAAAATAAGAGGGGAAAAAAAATAGAAAAAATGCACTTCTTTTTAAAGTCTGCACCTGAATATGCTGTGAGCTAATTTTTCCCAAACTGGGTGTTGTCAGTTGATGAAAACTCTTCCGCAAAGGTGTTAAGCTCACTTGCTGGATCAGAAGTATTTCTTCTTGGAGAGCGCTGATGAGATCGTGCCTTGATCAGCCAAAATGGGGCTGATTTGAATGTGCCTTACTACAAAGCAGTCGTTACATTTCTCTTTAAGAATTGTTGGTGCTAAAGATGAAAAAATCCCACACAGATCAAGTACCCCGTCTCCCTAAATGTCGGGGGAAGCTGGGTAGGAGTTACCAAAGGGAAATCGTGCTGCCCTTGGAGCTGGGGGCTGAGTTCTCTATCTGATCACAGCAGCCCCTCTACGCTGGGGACTCTGAGACATGGGGTGGCTGTGGCACAACGTGGCCACCGGTACCCAGGAGAGGAGATGAAAGCTAGGGGCCAAGTCCTTCTTCCTTACTGGTGGGAAATGTTTGAGCTTGCTTGGGATCAGCCTGGGGCGGACAGCAAAATATTCCCCTTTTTGAGGGGACCAAGGTTTTTGGGTTTTTGAATTTCACCCCAACTTGCATATTAGGTGTGCTTTGGTGGAACCCTTTGTTCAAAGGCAGCAGTTCCTGGCCTGATGCCTTCATCTGAAGAGGTTCCTCTGCAGGGATGCTTGGTTGCCCTCTTTCTTGTTGTGCCAAGGGCACTGGGCAACTGCCTTAACAGTGGGAAATGTTTGAGCTTGCTTGGGATCAGCCTGGGGCGGACAGCAAAATATTCCCCTTTTTGAGGGGACCAAGGTTTTTGGGTTTTTGAATTTCACCCCAACTTGCATATTAGGTGTGCTTTGGTGGAACCCTTTGTTCAAAGGCAGCAGTTCCTGGCCTGATGCCTTCATCTGAAGAGGTTCCTCTGCAGGGATGCTTGGTTGCCCTCTTTCTTGTTGTGCCAAGGGCACTGGGCAACTGCACAGCATGGACTCACTCTGCCCCAGAGCAGCATCCTTACCCACCACGAGCCCCGCAGGAGTGGGGTTTTGTCACACAGCCAGAGGAAACTGGATTTCTTGGGTGTTTGTTTCCCGTTCTCTGCTGGCATATGCTTCTGCATGAGCACCAACATATTTCAGCTTGCTAATATATAGTCCCCTGGTAGCTGAACATCTCGAAGCCATCGCACACAGGAAGACACGCACAGATGAGCACAGGCAAGTGTTTACAGCTGCCAAGGTTGAGTATCAGTCTGTGCCCGGATAAAACAGCAATGGGGGGACTGACAGCCCCCCTTTTCCTTCCACAGCCCTCTCTGAGCTGATACAGACGGCACTAACACTGGCCCACTCCTCCTCACAAGCGCCTTTCACATATTTGTCCTGTCTCCTTTTCTTTTAATTAATTCTCTCATCTCTCCAGACACCTATCAAAACGCAGTGCGTGTTGTGCATTCGCAGGTTTGGATGGTACAAGGAGCAGTTTCTAACGAGCCACCTGCCTGCTCTCCCTCCCCTCCCTCCACTGCCTGGTTTGGCACGGGGTGGCAAAGCCGGGGTTTGAGATGACAGATGGGGCAAGAGGAAAGCAGCCTTCGCAGGTGCCTGGCTGGGCAGAGGAACAGGTATGAAGTGGAATGAGCCAAAAGCTCTGCTTCATCAGCCACAGGATAAATGTGGCTGTTTTCACCCATTGTTGCTTCTCTCTCCTCTCCTGCTTTCCCATTTTTCAGGCAGGGTGAGGAACTCTCTGAACCCCCCCGGGGTGAAGCATTGGTGAGGAGGACCTTCAGATATGCACCTTATAACAGTAAAACCCAACAAATTACCAGCCACTGCCACTTCCAAAGCCTGATCTACCACCCAGCGTTGGCTGGGGATCATCCCTCCCGCCTCTTCTGCCTGTGGGGAGCCCCTCCATCCTTCTGGATACATCCATCTGTATCTGTCAGTAGAGACACCCCACCAGGGACTATTTCTCCTGTCTGCTTTGCAAGTTACCAGTGAACCCACAGCGATTCCTTTGGATTTCTCACTTGGCTCCTCCTTGAGGTGCTGCTGAACTGGTGGCACCAGGATGCTTACCCTGGGTGCTTGTCCCCAAAATGTTTGCTCTATGTTTTTGCTGTATTGGTGGGCTTGGCTGGCCCAGTACCTTGCTACTTATTTCCTTTTCAGGGGCTTGTTCCAGCTACCCAACCACCGTGACCAAGGTCTCCTTCTCCCCATTTTAATGTCCCTCCCAACTGCTCTGGTCGGGACACAGGTGTGGATGCTGCTCAGGAGAGCACTTCTGCAGAGCACTGTTTTCACCGACACGTCAGTGGATAAACAGGTCACGGCCATTCGCCGAGCAAAGCTTTGCTGATGTGTTCAGCCAGATGGCATCTCAGTGGAGTTGGGCCCATCAAACTGCAAGTACCTTTCTAGAAAATTAAAAAAATAAGAGGGGAAAAAAAATAGAAAAAATGCACTTCTTTTTAAAGTCTGCACCTGAATATGCTGTGAGCTAATTTTTCCCAAACTGGGTGTTGTCAGTTGATGAAAACTCTTCCGCAAAGGTGTTAAGCTCACTTGCTGGATCAGAAGTATTTCTTCTTGGAGAGCGCTGATGAGATCGTGCCTTGATCAGCCAAAATGGGGCTGATTTGAATGTGCCTTACTACAAAGCAGTCGTTACATTTCTCTTTAGGATTCAAACGAACATTTCCACCATATTTTAGCTGTGCTGAACTGGCTTTGCAAAGACCCCTCCAGGCATTTGCTTAGGAACTGGTGAAATTACCCTGCCTAATGGTCTCCAGAAGTGAAGTTACCCAAGCAGAAACTGTGCCATGGATGTCCCAGGAGCTGCGTGAAGCAAACGGCACGTTGGTTTCTGTGCCAGTCTCAAGGTAGCAGCTGAAGCATAAACTGGGGATGGAAAAAGGACTTAATATGCTCACGCTCTTTTGTTGTTTTGTTTCGGGCTCTTTTAGCCCATTCATTTGTCACTGTTACTCCTGGAAAATGCGTGCGTGGGAGAAGCAGCATTTGACCATTTGTTCCATCTGCTCTGCTAACACCTCGGGTCAGGAGGGCTGGGGTTGTCACCATCAGTGGCTTGACCAGTGGCCGGGGACCAGGTTAGCTGTTGTCAGCATGGGAGACCCTCCTGCCACCTCTCTGACCCTGTAGCAGAAGAGCCTCAGGCTTCTTGCTCACTACAGCCAGGAGCGATTCGGCATCGCAGGCAGGGAGGATGAATCCCAGTCAGCTGTTTCCATGTGGTGTTTCCTTCATGTGGAAACTGGTGGGATTAAATCCACAGTTGCTGACCATACAAATGCCTGGCAGCTGGACCGACAGTTTTTGGCTGGGGGTCTCCTTCTCCCAGCCCACTGCTGGAGGAAGAGCTCTCTCTGGGGTGAGTACGTTCTCTGGTTTCCTCTGGCAAGGTTGAGTTTTGCTGCCATACAGTGTAACGAGGAAGACAGCCTGTATCAGCTTCGAAATAGCTAGCAGAGCTCCAGGTAGTATTTTCTACAAAATCTGAATCAAATCAGACAAAAGATTTCTCAATTAAATTCCCCCAAGTGCAGAGTTATAGTTAGGAGCTCAGGGGAGTACTTACAGCTTCTGGTTTGTCGCTTGCAAAGACATTGAGGAAGAGAAAGAGAAATGCTGGTAACTAACATTTTGTAACCGGCTGTGAAGCAGCTACAGAGAAATCTCCACTGTAAATACCTGGGGTCCAGCATCAGTGTCACCCCCTTCGCCTTCATGGGGCTTCTCTCATCTCCTGGGAAGCAGGAGCCCAGCTCTGCACCCAAGCGAGGAGCTCTTGTCTCTACAAAGGCTTTTTGGACCTGTTAAGAGCTGCAGGAGGTCAACTGTTAATTAAGGACATTATGAATATCTGTAGCTTCACCCCTGAGGGCTTCTTGATGTCAGGTGTCTGCACTGGAAGATCTGGGGTCCCGTGCTGTTTAACCCAGTGCCCCCACTGGGGCACAGAGGAGACCCTCTGGGACCTGGCAGTGATTTACTCCCTCCCCGTGGTGATGGGGCTCAGAGGGTGAAATTTCTCCCATGCATGTTGGGGAGGAGATGCAGAAGAAGTAGGTTACGGGTGGAGGAAGGGGGGGCAGTTCACAGGGAGTGCTTTGCCTCCCCCTGGGGGGGATGTGGGTGCCACAGTTTTCCTTGGCTGGGGGCTCTGCAGCCCCGCAGTGGCAGGGGAGGTTGATGGCGGGCAGTGTCAGTGCTGCAGGGAAGGAGGTGTGTAGTCTCACTGCTGAGAGAGATTTTATTTTTCAAACTCTGGGTTACCTGGGTGGATTTGGCAAGTGCTATCACGCACGTGAAAGGAGGCAGCAAGACAAAGCATCGTTAGAACAAGGTCTGGCTGATTGGGAACTCCATCACCAAATGTAGGTACCTTGTCCCTGCCTCGGTTTACTCGAATAACTCTGAGTTATTGCAGACCTCTGAGATTTGCTCTCCTCGTGTTTACAGTGACTAGCTGTAAAAGGAGACATCTTTTTTACTTGTCCTGCGTTAAGCACAAACGAAGCGCTTCCCTCCTAAAAAGCCTTTTAAGATGAAATAATTAACAAGCAGGAAAACAAGCGCCAGTTTGGAGCCTGGCGGAGCTGTTTACGCTTCCCCCAGGACCCTTCCTCTCTCTCTCATCCCATTTCCCCCCCTTCCCTCGCAGTTTATGGCCCTGAGCTGGTAAATCACGCTCAGGTCCGTGCCTCACTCCACACGTAAGTAGCGGTGTGATCCCGTGGAATAAATGTGTGTGATGAGAGTGACTTCAGCGAAGCACGCTCCTGCTCCCTGCGTGGCCCCAAGGCTTGTGTGAGCTCTCCAGCAAAGCACGCTCCGGCTCCCCTGCAGCCCCCCTCCTGCGTGGCCCCAAGGCTTGTGTGAGCTCTCAGCTTGTAGGTTTGTTATTTATCTCAGTGAGCTGTGTTCAAACCTGAGAACCTGACTTCGTGCCCTGGAATTACCGCACCGAATCCGTGCCTAAGGACCCGAGTGCCAGCGGTGACAGGTAGGAATAGGTCTGCCCGCAGCTAAAAATAGAAAGCACGGGGCAGGCTCCCTGGTGGAGCCGTAGTAACTTCTAATAGAAGCTTCCTCCCGGGCAGGGGGGAAGGATGTATCCTGCGCTCAAGCCAATATTAGACATCAGAGATTCCCGGTGGGAACCGGCTCGTGAGGCGCAAAGGCCAATATTGAGCTCTGAAGTGTCCTTCTTCTCCCTAGCAGGGGGGTGCTCTGCCCTCGGGGGAAAGAACTCCTTGGTTTTGTATTTCTCCGTGCCTGTTTTCCCTCTGGGGGGAGGCATTTCAGCTGCATGGGTTTCTTGCTCTCTCTCTGCAGCACCGGGGCAGACCAGCCCGCTCCCCAGTGAGCTTCTTCTGCTCCCCCCTCTGTTTCTATTCCTCCTCCTCCTCCTCCACATCAGTGTTTGCCCATTCCCCCACTCCCAAGTCCAGCAGGAAATGCCCTTTCTCAGCACCCCTGGCTGTTCTGCCCCAGGTGTTGCTCTACAGCCTTGCTGGCATTGAAGTGTCTCCTTCCTGCGAGGCCAGACGTGGTTATTTTAACTCCGTAAATCTCCCGCTTCCACGGGAAGTTATTTTTCTGTTCATTAGGGCTTATCTGCTGTGAAAATCTGCTCCCCCCTGCCAACTCCCCCGGAGTACTCGTGCCATCAGTCATGACAACGGTCCATCGCAGCGACGCTAATCGCAGTGAGTGGCTCATTGTCCCCTCTCCGTGCTGGAGCATATGGTCTCCTGCCTTAATGCTGCCCCGTGCAAGGGCTTCTGCACGAGGAGCAGCTGTGACAAGGCTGAGTGCATCTCCCCAGGGTCAGCCAAGTGTAATATCCATAAGGAGGAGCACTGGGCAACTGCCTGGGAAGACGAGGCAGCAGGAGAGTAGGGGCAGCTCTTGGGAGCACCGCTGTGGCTCCAGCACTACTACTCTTGTTGCCCAAGAGCAATGGTGCTGAAACGTGGCTTCCTCTAGGGTGGACAGTAGGAGCAAGAGAGCATGAGGACAGGGCTGAGGGAGGAAGCCTTGGCCACTGCTACTGGGCTCAGCTGTGTGTTTGTACAACACAAGCCTGCTGTGATCTTTCCATCCCAGGCAGAGCACTCTGCTCCCACATTGACCCCAGCAATCTCTGGGTGTAGGACTTGGTGCTGTGGGTAAAGCCAGCCCTTTACTTGGGATGGGAGCCCTCCACACCTTTCTCTCCTGTTCCCCTAGGTTCTTTCCTGTCCCCAGAGAGCTTCTGGGGAGCCCCAGGAGTGTTGCTTTCCCAGTGCCAACAGAAGCCTTGCTGGGTAAGCACAAAACCCTCCTGTAGGAAGGCTGTCACTTGGTGTTGTGTTCACGGTCCATCATGTGATGCTGTCTCTGCTTCACGCAGATGAAAGGCAGGATGGAGATGTGCTTGTGGCTGCCCATGAGCCCCGGTCACTCAGACCCATCCCCAGGGCAGCTGAGCTCCCCAGAGCCCCTGCCGTGGGGGGTGGCTGAAGGGGAAGAGCAGATCCCAGCCCTGGCAGAGTGGACCTCCCCTGATCACTGCCGAGGTCTGGCAGTGTCCACAGGACATGTTTTGATGTTGCTAGAGATCAGGCACGCTACTGAATGAGTCTTGCTCGATTTGCTGTGATAATGGCTTTAGGACTGTGGTGTGATGGATGCACTCCAGCTTGAACCAACTGACCTTTGGTCCAGCCAGATGCTCAGCAAGCAGGCCTATCTGAAACTAATCCTACTGTGTGAGCCTGTCGGTGAGAACTCAGCACCAACCCCCCCAAAAACCCTGTCTTGGGCTGATAAATGGCCAAAACTGCATTAACGCAGCAGAAAATCTGACTACAGATCAACCATTCTACACTAAAAATATCTGCAGCCACCAGGATCTGTTGAGGTCTCCCTCCAAAGCCGCTGGCTGTGCTACTCCCCTTGAGCAGGGACCCCTCTTGAGGGGGTCCTACCCTCGAGGCTGAGGGACCCCTTACCTGACACCAGACAGCGATGCGTTGGTAAGTGACATTTTTTGCATGTATGCAACATTCTAAGATTCATATAGTAAGCTTAAGCGATAATCTTTGTATCTCATACTAACTTTAAGTATAATAAATAGTATTGACTGCCAACCCATCCGTACTTACTAAATATTTTACATACCTAAATTTACTGATTAGAACTCAATAAACTAATAACTAGCTCAGATCTGAGTCATCACTGACTCTTCTTTTGTGACACCGTGGCTAACAATCATTGAGCTGAAGGTGCACTGTGGGATTTTAAGTCATCTTTTCTCCTGTTCTGCCCTGTTTTATCCCTTGCTGAGATCCCAAGTCCCCTCTTGGTTCAGCTCACAGGAACCCTTCCAGCTTTCTGTGAGTGGGATGGGGTGGATTTGTGGTCTGGGGTCAGTGTTAGCTCCCCAGTCCCATCCCAGCTGAGAGGGGACACTAAGAGGTTTCCAACACTAAGCCAGAGCAGGAGCTGGTGTAACACTGATTCCACCTGGTGTCTTCAAGGGCTGGAATAATAACAGGAGGGATGGGATGTGAGATGGAGAGCCACTTACACTTGTAAGGTGGTGGAGGTAGAGATGCTGTGGTTGCTGTGGCTCACAGTGGGTTAGGGTATGTGCTAGCGATGCAGAGCACAACAAAGACCCCAAGTCCACCTGGGTGTCCCATCCCACACTGAGGTGGCCCAGGCAGACTGGGCCTGCTGCAGGAGGTCAGCGGTGTTTTAGTACCGATTCATCTATAATGTGGTTGTATCCAGGCTTCTAGGAACTCTTTACAGAAGAACAAACCTGATCCCATTAAACTGACTAGACTATGAGTCCCTCAATCCTTTTTGGTGGCTTTGAAAGCTTCTGCCTGTATGGTCAGTTTGAAGAAGTGCTGCTATGCTGGGGCTTAAAAGTGGTATCTAGGTGATGGTCATGAAGTGTCTATGGAGGAAAGCAGATTTTAAATAGCTGCAAAAATAACCAAGGGCTGGGAGCTGAGCCCCCTTACCTGTACGTGTAGATCAGCATTGAATCAGACAGAGGCCTGGCTGTTTGCAGAGAGCTGATCACACCAGCTGAATACTCGGCCCAGTGCATCATCTCTTCCAGAGTGGAGAAAAATCGCTGAACAAATGGAGACATGCAGGTGATCTGCAGTTCAGGGACTTGCTTTTTGTCTTGTGGGTTTGGGGCATTTTTTTGTTGTATTTTTTTTCACTGCCGAGCTCTGAAGGGATTTGGATGGTTGACTCTCCCCAGCCTGCTGGCCTTGGCAAGAAGGCTTTAACTTCTCAGCACTGAATAAGATAACTGTGGAAGCGTGAGTGTTTCAGCCAGCTCGGACGTAGAGCTGATTTATTACTCAATAGAGCCATTGAGGAGCTGGAAATTGGATGTGATTTGTACTCAGGGCTAGCTCTGGCTTGCTGGGATGAATTCTGTTCAAGGCATCACCTGGGACTGCAGCCTTCCTTCCCCTTCCTTTGCAGAGCAATAATACTGATGGGTTTTACAGAGACCTCCCCCTCCCCACAGCTGACTGTGGGATCCCCACTGGTGCCTTCCCCCTCTTTTCTTCTCCCTGCCCACACAGGATTAGCCAGCCCAGATATAATCTCCTCATCCCTAGCGAACTGCTGAGAGATCCTGCGCTGGCTGCTTTTGGGGAAAAAAAAAAAGCTCTTTGCTAATGCACAAAACTGAGTTGGGGGGGGTGGAGTGGAGAAAGGGGGGAAAAAGCAACTAGGGAGAATAATTGGCTGATTCCCAGCATCCTCGATGGCTGCTCTTAAGCAATTATGGGGACTCAGCAACACCCGTCTCACAGCACGTTCTTGGAGATTAACCGTCTGCTCAGCTGGCAATTAGAGCTGGTTAAATGGGAAGCTGCCACTTAGCTTTGACTTTGTAGTGGCTGTTTTCACTTCTCCAAGTCAGGCTGCGGGCACTGAAGGGAGGGGGGTGAGTATCTGTGGGGAGGATTAAGCGTGAGCTGCCTTTCCTGCGCTGGGAGAGCAGCTTGGGGATGGGGTGGTTGGAAGGGAATTAAAGCTTTTCTCCATTTTCTCTGTTAGTCATCCCATCCCCCCCTGGCTTTTTCTATCAACCTGGAAAGCACAAGCTGCTCCCCAGGGTTCCATGTTTCCTCCAGCTCTGACTTTCCCTCCATCTTTGGTTGCAACCTTGGAAAACAACTTAGCTTGCTGATGCCATCTGTGAAAATACTAGTGCTGAGTGTTTATGTCCCAGCCCCATTTGCACAGGAAAAACGCTGAGCTGAGAGACATGGGTTCATCTTTCTGCCCAGACCATGGACCTTCTCTGAGATCCTTCTCAGGTCAGCAGGGTGCACTTCATCATTTCTTTGCTACTGAAGAGTCTTATGATGTTCCTGCCTCTTGCGCTGTGGTGCATCAGAGGAACTAAATGATTCAGTGACCCTATGTTGCTTCTGTGCTCCATGTAGACCTGCTGGCCCAGCCTACAGGGTGGCAAGCCCTCACCTCTGGCCTCCCCAGACCTCCATGTGGTTTAGCACTGCACTAAGGCAGTACTAAGTCTCTTGCCCATGTCCTTTGTTGGGGTTGAGGGTCTTGGATAATACCACCACAAGGAAAGGACTGGAGTATGGAGACCAAGACAAGTCCCTGCTGGTCCACCTGAGCCTTGTTTGTGTCCCTCAGACACACAGAGGCCCAGGTTGGTGAGTCTGTGCTGCAATCACGGCACATTGTGGGTTGAAAACCTTCCCCTCTCCTGCAGAGCAGGTCCCCTGCTCTGGGGGAAAGCCACACAACCCCTTTGGCTACAAACCACGCTGACGTGAAGGGCTCTGGCAGCTGCCAACCATGGCTGGGTGCTGGCCACTGGTACGCTCAGCATCAAGGAGATGCAGCGGGAGCTGGTGCTACGTGGATCCTCTCTCTTGTGGGCTCAGCAGGAACCTCGCGCTTTAGAATTAGCTTCAGTTTTTTTCTTGCCGATTTATCTTTTGAGCTTTCTAGGCCAGCTGTCCTCCTTTATTATCCTCACGCTACCTATTTATCTCATCTGCCCCCTCTTCTTCCCGCTTTCCTCCCTCTGGTTGCCTGTCCGTTGCCGAGCTCTTGGCCGCCAGCAAAAACAAGCCACAGCGACGGAGCGTGACAGACCCCGCTGAAGACACATCGGGCCCGACAGCCGCGGCCGAGTCAGCAAAGCTGGTCCCCGCTCCCTCTGCCCCGCCATCCAGCCCACGCAGGGAAGGAAACTCCTGAGGTGCCCCACCACCGTGAGGACCTCAAACACATCCACCGTCCTGCCTGCGCTGTTCCTGCTCTGAGAGGACAACCGAGGTGCCCAAAAGCTGCAGGTAGGAAGGCAGTTGCCATCTCCTCTACCTTTGTTGTGTGCTCAGGTGGGTTCCTTCCCTCCCCTCTCTTCTCACCCGTGCTCCCTCAACAGCCCCAGGCTGACAGCTAGAGGGGCAGATCTAGGGTGCTGGCCCCAGCAGACACTATTAGGCTGCAGAGAATCCTTCCTGGAAGTCTTTGAGTATGGTCTTCTGGGTCTCTAGATGTGGCCTTGGTGATGACAGTACAACCCATTTGCACACAAATGACAATAATATTCTGCAGTTTTATCTTCTGTTCTGGGCATCATGTTTTCAGAGAGACCAGCTGGAGGGATAAGAGGGAGGAGTTTGGGGCCATGTTCAGATCACAGAATTGTAGGGGTTGGAAGGGACCTTCAGAGAACATCTAGTACAACCCCCCTGTCAAAGCAGGTTCACCTAGAGCAGGCTGGACAGGAATGCATCCAGGTGGCTTTTGAGTATCTCCAGAGAAGGAGACTCCACCACCTCTCTGGGCAGCCTGTCCCAGTGCTCTGACACCCTCAAAGTAAAGAAGTTTTTCCACATGTTCAGATGGAACTTCCTGTGTTCCAGCTTGTGCCTGTTGCCAGACACCGCTGAGAAGAGCCTGACCCCATCCTCTTGACACTTACCCTTTAGATATTTATAAGCATTGATGAGGTGGCCTCTTGATCTTCTCCTCTCCAAGCTAAAGAGTCTTGTTTGTCTGACTCAGAGTGGCTCTGGATACGAGACAGAGCCTGGGGCCCATCATTTGGCCAACCAAAAAAAACCCCCAAAATCACCTGTAGGTGCAGGTGCTGTGAACACAGCCTTTGCAGCACTCTGCTTTATCTTGCTCCTTGCTTCCACTTCTTCTGAATTCCAGCCACCACACCCAGCCATGAACTAGATTGCAAAGACCCTTCAGTCAAAGGAGGACCATGGGTGTAGATCTAGTAAAATGTACCCCAAAATACCCTGCGTTTAATTTTGCTCTCTCTTATCCCACATGTCAGCTCTACCCCACAGCAGAGCTCTCATCTGAGATCAGAGATGCTGATCAGAAGTAGGCTGCTGCTTCAGAGATGTGCTTTCAGAGCCTGGAGAGGAAACAAGCCCTTCATTGCCCACAGCTGTAGGACACAGATGTGCTGAGGCACATGTCTTTCCAGACACATGTTGTGACTATGCTAGAGCTGTTCTTTTGGGAAGCTTTGGGCTTGTCATGTGTATTGACTGCCAAGAGAAACCTCAGCACATGCAGGGTCCTAGGGGAGGGCCAGAGGGCTGAATCAGGTGAGACCTTGTAGTACAGTTGACTTACAAGCTCCAACCCCCTGGGACTAGGCTGTGCAAAGCCATAGCTATGCCTCCAGATGTGCAGAACATCATCAACCCCTCTGGCAAGGGAAGCAGGGAGGAAACTGAGATTGAACTGAATTTTCCTGGTCACAATCCCTCTTTCTTCATACTTCTAGCACTATCAAACTTTGTCAAGAACCTCCTGACAAGGTTTTGGCATACAAGCAAGAAAAAGCAAGTAGTCAAATTCCTTTTAACTTCTGGAAGCAACAGGAAGGTGGTAGAGCCTTTGATGTCTTGTTCAGCTCAGCAGCCAGAGCAGTGTGTGATGAACCCCACCTGTGGTGCTCAGTGTACCCCTCGATGAAAAGCACAACGGGCTGTGTGCAGTGCCCCACCTGCCTGGTGTTTTAGAGAAGTAGATGAGGCTTAATTAGTATGAATCCCATTGGAAAAACTAAACAAACCAACAAAAGCTGTGTGGCAAAGACCCTGCCTGACAGTTCAAAAATGTGGGTGCCTGCCTTGGGGGGGCAGGGAGGGTGGGGAGAACTCTTGAAGCATTTGGAGATATGAATTGTCCATCAGGAAAACAACAGACTAAGCCAAAAAGATCTGGGGGGGAAGCAGACCTCATTCTGCTGTGCTTAAAATTGCAGGGCTGCTAGCAGTAGAGAACAAAGTAACTGTTTTCCTGCCTCCCAAAATGGAATTAAATTTGAGGTCTCCCCTGGAGAAGTTTAGAGCTTGGGAAGGAGGATTTCCTGGCCCATGTAGGCTGAGATCCACACCCCAAATCCAGGAACCCTTGCTATTCCAACACTGACCTCTCATCAGGGGTCTAGACTTCTTACCACTAGGCTGGGGACTGCTTTGGACTTTAGTCCCCCAGACCTTGCCTTGACCTGAGGTCCACAAAGCCTCCCACAGACAAGCCAAGCATGAAGGCAAGGGGTGGGTGTAGGTGGACTGCCAGCTGCTCTGTGGCTGTTCCTACCACGCTGCACTATTCTCTTCACCTTATTCATGGAATGGACAGAAAATCAGTGCAGCTGAATTGCAGGTGAGACTATAGGTATAGTAAGGAACTTCTTTGCAGTGGTAGTGGTCAAACATAGTTTTGTGGAAGTCACTATCAGCAAGTCCTTAGGTAAAACTGTGCAACTACAGTGTATCATTCCATTGGGTAACCTCTGCCCAGAGTGGGATCTGCTCTTACCTGCGATGCTACAGAGGAAAGGCAAAAGCTCAGGGGAAGAAGGTCAACAAAAGGTGCCTCATGCAATACAGAAGGCAGGAGCTGCATCTTCTTGATGGAGGTTGTCCCTCCATCTCTGTCCTCAGTGCCTGGTTCCATCCCCACAAAGTAGACCGAGTGCGCCAATGCAGACATCGTTTTTCAGGCTGTTTGCACATTGATGGGCTGGGGTATTTAAATGTTTTATTTAAGGCAGCCAAACTTTTGCAGAGAGAGAGAGGGCAGATTTTACTTTGGCATGGGACCGCAGAGGCTGTGGGTAACTGCGCTGCTTGGTGCTGTTGTGCTGGGCTCGGGGTTAAAAGGGGCTGGTAACCTCTAGCAGGATTAGAGAGAACACGGAAAGGAGAGCCCCGAGTTTGGATTAAAGATGTTTAAAAGTCTCTTGTATTAGCAAGATCCTTTCTCTGGGAGAGATTAGGAGCGCAGCTTCTCTCGGCTACTCTGTTAATCTGGTCTCCATGGAAACAGGATGATGTTAGTGGTGACGCGTTCCCCTAAATGGCTGCTCAGCAGCCGTGTTAGAGGGGGAGCCTGGCTTTAGTTTGTCACCCAAATCTGGTTAGCTTGTCCCCTGGCAATCCCTGGCGGCTGCTGCCGGGGGAATTTTTGCTGTTGTTTTGTGCTGGTGGAACTTGCACCAGTGTCCCCGTGCTGAGGTATTTCACTGGAGATTCCACAGACTCAAGTCTTCACTCACCCACTCTCGGGCGGATATTGCGATGCAGCCTGTGGACGAGGCATCGAGCAACAAGTCAGGAAACTTGCCTTGTTTTAAAGCAAATCCAGCCTTGCAATGTCCAACAGTAACCACTGAGGCAGGATTTGTGTGGCTCTGCTCTGTTCCTGTCTGTGCTGGCAACAGAAGAAATGCCTGTCCCATGGATTCATCCCAAACGCTGGCCAGTCCAGCCTCTAAATGCAAACTGGGGGTGCCAATGTGGCCATCCAGGCTAAGGATGAAACGGTGGGTGGCTTGTAAACGTTCCTTGCATCTTTCTAAATCCCTTTTCATCCTGAGTCACATGCGGAAGGAGCGTGGGTGAGTGCGAGTAGGCAGAGAGAGAGGGATGGTAGGGCTGCATGAATTTGGATATGCACATCAGCTATCAAACATAGTGCAAAATTGCTGTGAAAGCAAGGAAAAAAAGATAAATTTCATGTCACAGTCTTCAGATGATGAGTTACTGCTGCTACTGTTTTCTGTGTTAGTGGAGTTAAAGCGGCACTTGTTTGTTGAGATGAGCAAGAGGCCTTCACCTCATGTCTCCTCTTCCTTAACCCTTCCCTCTTTTTCTCTCCACTGCTCCCCAGTTGTGTTTCCCAGTGGATCTCAGGTGTTATGGTTCTGCTGCTGCCTCTAGTCCTTTCAGATCAACCACAAATTTGGCTAAAAAAAATTGAAACAAGGCAAACAAAACGTAGAGGACCTTTCTGCCTCTCTGACTCCAGCTCCTGCTGCAATAGCGTTTTATGCCACCAACTAATTCCACCTAAATCATGAAGTTGTTCTTATAAATGTAATGAAACTGAAGAGTCAGGGAGGAGACTTTATAAGTAGCCTTGTTGGCCTCACTGTGAGCTAAACCCTAAATCAAGCCTCATAGATTTTCATCCTGGAGACAACTCCACAAGGATCCAAGCTTCCCTCACAGAGCAGCTCACTGCCTTCCTGGGTCCACCTAGAACTGACCTGGAACAAGTCCACACGTGTTCCTCATAAACCCCATCGCTTTTTCAGCCCAGGTGAAAGCTTTCACAGAAAACACATCTAGTCCAAACAGCCACTTCAGATTTAATATATAAGTGATGATGTGAATAAAAAAAAAAACCAGCTACAGCAGCACAGTGTCAGCCAACACCCGTGGATAAAAAAAAAAAAACAGCTACAGCAGCACAGTGTCAGCCAACACCAGGAAGTGTGTTACAGAGAAGTCCAGCCCTGGTCTGGCTGTGGTTGAGAGACAGGGCTCTGCACACCCTGCCTGGGTGGCCCCTTCCCAGCCAGCGAGCCCCGTGGAGGGGTCCTGCAGCCTCATATATCATTTAAAGAGTCATTCCGCTCTGCGAAGCAGGCAGAGGCTCCCGTGTGGGCTATACCTCAGCAATTGTAATTCATCCCAGTTTATAAATAAGATGTTTTGCTTTGACTGCTGGGTCCTGGTGACATCTACAAGGCAAGATGTGATCTCTGTGGCCTGTGAATCATCGCTGATAATGGCGATCCTCCCAGCTGACTCTTACTTTTTCTAGCTGTGCAGCACCAGAGCTTGTGGATGCGCCCAGAGAGAGCTCCCTGGGACAACAGTGAGGGAAATGGCTTCTTCCTTCTGGAGCATAGCGCAGACAGAGGTCACCTGGGATGGATGCTCTTGTGGACAGAAAGGTGGTACAGCTCACCTTCGCTGTCCCTGGAACGTTCAGTCTCTCTCTTCCCCTCCCTTCACGTTCATGCCTTCTCCAAGGCCAGATTAAGTCTGAATTTTCTCCTCTCTTGCCTTCAGAACTGTTCACTGCCTGGCCCACATGCAATAGATTCCAGCAAGAAGGGAAAAACTTTGGCTGTTCTTTGGGTCTCAATATCTCCTCCTGCTCCTCCCTCTGGAGCACCAGCATCTTGGCCTCCATCCCTGGAATGTTTCCCTGCTCACTTCAGGACACAGGCAAGTCCTCTGCTCGCTCTGTTTGTCAGTGTCCTCTGTTCTGTGGTCATAAGAGCATTGTCCTTTGTCAGAGTGAAGATAGCACCAAAAATCTGGGGCTTAGTGATGGACGCTGGCTACGTCTTGTTGGGTGAGAGACTGGAACCTGTGCGTTTGCTGGGAACAAAGCTCAGAGGATGCTGGAGGCACTGGTGAAGTGTCTTGGATCCTCTGCCTGCCTCTGCTACGTCTGTCTGGCACAGCTGACGACGTGTTACTGAGTTGCTCTGCATCTCCCTTACAGCCAGGATAACAACACCTTGTGGGGGTGAGAGTAGATGTTCATTGGCATTTGTCATCGGCTCGACTGCGAGCACCCTGGGGAGACCTATAAATAAGTGAGGGGCTGTGATTCAGCAGCCACTGGAGGAGCAGCAGCTGCCACTGTGTCCGTTTCATGATCGCTTCAAAAGCCTAAACTCTCTCTTTGATTGGGGTTTTTTGCATTAAATTTACAAGAGCCCCCCCCTCCACAAGTGCTGTGTCTCTGGGGAGGGCGGTGTGAAAGTATCCACTGTGGTAACGACGCAGCCCACGAGACTGATAGCAGGTTCCAGCACAGCACCCTCATTCCTTATTGATGTGCACCTGCTTTCACACTTCTTTCTTCTTCTGTTTGCTAGGGTGGGTTTTCCTGTTGTCTGTTATTGCTGGGTGGAGAGAGGCACTAAAAGAAATCATTTAGGTCAGGCTTGTGGAGAAGCAACCAGGTATCTGGGTGCGTTATCGAGGCAGCAGCAGTTTTGCATATGCAAAGTCAGTGATGGGGCTAATATGAGACTGAGTGATCTGAGGAAAAAGCACAACTGTGTACACCTCGAGGCTCTGAGCAGCAAGATTGCAGCTTGGATTTAGGTTCAGATCACTGAGTTCAGCTTCGCTCATCTAATTCACCCAGTGCTTTGGGATGTTATTGGCAGTCATACTTTTGTAAGGCTGTGCGGGCCTGTGTCTGCTGGGACATGCTGAAGGAAAGGTCCTTTTCTGCGTGCACGTGGGGAGAAAAATGTGTTTGTGTGTATGAACTTCTGTCAACTACAACATCAGAGCAGCCCCGCTCTCTGTGGCATTTTTATGGGCTGTCTTCTACTAAAATAATCTTAGTGAAGGTCTTGGATTTGTCTCCATTTGGGAAGGAGGGTGTATGTCTGTCCCTTGTGTCAAGGTATACATGCCCCCACGGTTTGATGGGGTAAAGCTTGCTGAGCAGAGTTGTCCATTTCCCCACTGATGGAAGTGGGAAGATATTTTGTGGGCAGCAGGAAGGGGAATCATTTAGCCCTTAGGGAGGCGAAGAGTAACCATGAGAGCACGTGTGATACCTGTGCTCAAAACCTCCTGGGTGTCAGTCCCGTGACATGTCTGCAGTTTGGTGAATGAAGACATGTTCTATGCCCTAGATGAGAACGTGGGGAAGCAGCCACAGAGGCATCACACAAGCTTCTTGCCGAAGCACAGCCAGTGGGGAGCAAAGATCTCTCGGCCAGGTCATCCTGCCGCTCTCACCCTTTCTAATGAAGCCTTGTTCCTGGTCAACAAATTACAAAAAAAAAAAGGTAAAAAGCAAAGAGGAGGAGAACATGACAGAATGATATATTTTTGTGCACACTCTCCCTCTCTCTCTTCATTCCTTTGAGCCATTTTTAACCCAAGCTAATTCAGCTGGAAATATTAATAACCCTATAAGGACGCCACCTCCTTGTAATGAAGTGTAAAGGTCACTTCTGCTCAAATCACACAACTCTTTCATTTTGTTCCTCTGCGAGGAACAGCTCCTCTTTAATTATTCAGTTTGCTTTTATATTGCAGTCGCTGCTCCCTTGTCTCTAATCTCTGACACTTCCCCATTACGCAAGCCCCCGGGAGGCTGGGCGATGGGACCTGCTGGGTGGCATCCGAGGACCGCGGATGCTGTGAGCAGCAGTTGGGACTTGCCTGGGGGAGGAAAAAGAGGCTGGATGTGGAGGAGGAGAGCTGATTTTTGGTTTTCAGAGTTATTTCTTTGATGGTGTGGGTCCGTTGGTGTTTCTTCATGGTGTAGGCATTGTAAAATATGTTAATTTTTGGTTGAGCTAAATTCTTATGTGTGACGTGCTACTTGATGTGATGGGAAGGAGAGAGGCTTGGGTCATTCTTGTACTCTGGGGTCACCTGAAGGGTGGTGCCACTTGATGTGATGGGAAGGAGAGAGGATGGAGGGCAGTTGGGGCATTCTTGTACTCTGGGGTCACCTGAAGGGTGGATGGAGGTGGGAGGCTGTGGGATGGGAAGTGACCTCTGGCTGGTGGCTGCTCACTGAGGAATGTAGTTTCTTACAAGGCCCTGAGATGAAGCAGAACCTCTGGCATCAGTGCAGTGTCCTTAGTCCTCAGGTATCTCTTGGCTCATGATGGCCACAGCCGGGGAGAACAGAGGGAGAAATCACAGCAGCATGATCCTGGGACAGGTCATGGGAGTTAGCAGCACAAAAATGGGTGATAGTTTTAGGGAAAGCCCTTCTCTGGGGATGAATCTGGGGTCACGTGCAAGTTCTTCTTGGACGGGTGCCCATGAGAGGGCTGGGGAACAGGGCCAGCAGGACCATGCCGTAGGTCCCTATTGTCCCCAGAGAAGCTTTCATTTGGCAGGCCCTCAGGGTCCTTCCCAACTTCATGCTGGCACTCAATGAGTTTTCCTAGGAAATCCGCAGCATCCAAACCACGTGCTCCCTGCTACTCTCCCGTGTGGGAGCAGCTCTCATCACCCTCTACCCCAGGCCCTTGTTCATGTATCTGGAGGGTGGTCAGGCCCTGGCTGGGGTGGTCCTTTCTCCCTGCTGAGGACACCAGCCTTCACTTTGCCAGGGGTGCAGTCTGGAGTCTAAGACCACAGGCAGTGAGGCAAGAGACTGCATGGAATTCTGTGAGGTCCTGCAAGACCTTCAGGGGCTGGAAGGGGCTATTTCAGTGGCTGAGATGATTATTGCACTAATTATTACTGTAGCATCCTAAATAATTAATAACCATAATTAATTGCACGGACTCAAGAGAGGCAGAAACAACTTTTGCGGTGGCTGTAACCCCTCCCTTCCCCGAGCACTGCTCCCTCCAGAACTCTTCTGCAGTGTTTTATCTCCCTGAATGTTTAAATGACTTGATCAATGTGGGGTTTCCTCCATTTCCCCACGGGACTCCTCACTCTCTGCTCTAATTATAACACCGCAGCAGCTATTAATGCCCACAAACACACACAGGTCCTCGGTAGCTGGGACGAGTTAAGGTTTATATAATCATGTGAAGATTTGAGAGCTGAAAAGCCTTTCACTGTGCACCGCATTAATTATTTAAAAGGAGCCTGACTGATGGTTTTTGCTTGTGTGTGTGTGGTTGTTTCCGTTTCTCCCCACGGAGTCCAGCTGTTGTTGGCTATACTTGGTGTGCTCAGCACCAGCCAAGCCATTGCTAAAGCCAAAATAATTTCTGAAGACTCATGTTCACGTTAATCCGGTGAGCTGGCTCGGGTGCCAAGTCATGCACTGCGCTGGTAGTAAAGCAGCACGCCAGGACCTCTGATGAGAACGTGTAAAAGTTTTGCTTGTTAATGGACGGGCATGTTTCATGTTGTAAGAAGTCTCACACTGAAAGGATAGAACTGGCACGGTCGTTTCCAAACGATAGCTGGCAGCTGAGGCACAGAGACATGAAGCAACTCTGGCACAAACACATGGGAAGTCTAATGAAGAGCATAGCACTGACCAGCTCTTTGGCCAAGGATGGAGATGTCCTCTTCCAAGCTGTGCTAGTGCCAGGGGTTTGCCCTCTCATTGTCCCTTTTGGACATGCTGCAGGAGCAGTAGCATCGTGGTTAAGTCAAGCCACCAACTTAAACATTGAAGCTATTTTCTCTGATGTGGTCTGAACACTGGGCGTCAACAGCGGCCATCGTCGACACAACTACCTGCAGAAGATAAATGTTGTCCAGAGCATAAGTTGTGTCCCAGCATCATCCCTCACTCCCTTCCTTTCTAGGATTGCTCCAGCAGACCATTAACAGCAGTGCAATATGCAGCAGCGCAGACCAGATTGGGGCACAGATTGCTCTGTGTTGGAGCTACAAATGTAGCTTGGTTCCAGCTGACAGGCTTATATGACCTCATCTCTATAAAACCTGATCTTAAACATGCACCACCCATTCATTCAAAACCTCATGTGGACATAAAAAAAAGGAGTTCAAAAGCTGTAACTTTCCAGAGAACAGGGGTGGGGGTGGTGAAATAGCTGAGTTTTTACGAGAAAATCCAGAAATATTTGACTAGTTTTGCAGATGCGATTTCTATGCTGCATCCAGGATGAACTTTGGAGGTTTGAAACCTCTGCTGCCACCGTCCCCCTTTCAAGCCCTTAAGCATGGCTCATGGTAATGAGATTTAAGGATATCAAAAAGTCCTAGCAGAGCTAAGGAAAGATAATCAGGGTTAGTGTGCTGACAACGGGGTAAGAGGCTGAAAGGAGTGTGTGTCGGGGGGGCTATGGCCAGGGAGGCTGAAATGCCACTTTCCAGACTCATCATTAAAGCAAATCCAGTCTTCTGGCTGAAGATGTGGACTGTTTTAATAATGAAGACGTTGGGATTAGAAACGGGAGCTGAGCAAACAAGGGGACTTGCTCAGGCCTACAGGTAGTAATGCTCTGGGTAATTCATGTCCTAAACCTGTTTGTCTGAAAGCATCTCTGCTGAAATTGATACAGCAGGTATTCCTACGGTAACCGTATGTTAGGATGCCTTCTGGTCCCAGCCGAAGGCATTGCAATTAAGGAAACAAATGTCAGCTTTTTCTCCTGGTCTCGTTTAGTACCCCAGCTGTCTGGTGTGGTACTCTCTTGCTCTTTGGTGGATGGTCTGTGCCGCAGAGTGACAGCTCTCACCTGGGTGGAAATGCTAAGCTCTGGCATGCAGGGGCTGGTGTGGCTGTCTGTAACCCAGGGGAACAGATGGCACTGCCTGACAAATGCAGATTGTGCCCCCTCTGTTCCCTGCGCCTTTCCACTGCAAATTGAGCCCTTAAAAAGGATTGATAGGGCTAACAACAACCTCATCCAGGAGGACTCTTTGGGGGATTAATGACTAGTCGCTGGGGAAAGGTTTAATGGTCCAAAGAGATCAGCAGTCTCAAGCCAGTTTATTAATCAGCTGGGGCTAAGGCCATTAGAGCTTAACGGCTCAGCTTGCATGGGGGTAGAGGAGGCAAGGGGCATCAGTGATCCCTCTCTGCACAGCAATAAACCAAACAAAGCCAGGAGATTCCTGGAATCCAGTATGGAAACTCACTGATCGTCAGGGACTGAGATTTAGCAAGGAAATGCAAAGAGAAAAGGGAGTGATGAGCTTGTTTAATTTATGCCTGATACACTGCAACCCATCTCACTCCCTCCCTGCTGCAGCAGCTCCCGAACAAGCCCATGGGCTTCCAGCCAGCTTTGTCTCTAGCAATGGCCACTGGACACCATTAAACCCTATGTTGTGGCCTGGACAGTTGGGGACTACTACTGGGAGAGGAAATTTCTTTCTAACACCTTGTTCAGAGATCAGGTTTCTGCTGCGAGCATGAAAACTGAGGTACTTAATATTTTTATCACACCAAGTCGAAGCACAGAAGCTATTCTTATTCATATAAATGTCTAATCCTACTCTGATTCCTTCTGAGCTGTTGCATTTGCTTTGATTACTTTTTCTAGTTATAGCCAAAATAAATTTTGCAGTATAATAATCTCCCTTTACGATGCAGCAGCTGCTGAGACGAGGAGAGGAGGCAGGGAGCAGGTCCTGCTATGGCCCCTGCCCCATCTCAGGGTTCAGGGGAGGCTTGGCTGTGTCCTGGCTGCCCCAGAGGGGTTAATGCCATTTGTATGGAGGGGGGGGCTAGTCCTATTCTTGGACTACCTTAATGCAGGGTCACAATGCCTAAATCTAACTACTTGCTCCTCAATTTAGACCCCTTGTGTGTACTCTCGAGCAGGATGTCTGAATACAGCAAGGGGATAAAGTCATTTTCCCCTGGGCGCAGTGTGGGTGAGCAGTAGGATCAGTGGGGAAGGAGACCTGCTCCCAGGTACTGGAATTCTCTGGAGCAATTTTCATCTGCCTCCATGCAGTGGGACTGGGTAGGAGCCACTGACTTCTCCTGGCCAGGCTGGGGCCTGGGAAATATTGGCTTGGGTGGCTTGGGGTCAGTAGGCTCTTTACCTGCTTGAAAGTGAGGTCCCTGAGCTTCATCCTCACAGAGTCTGTTTTAAGCAGCCTACAAAGAGTCCAGTCTTCTGAGGAGAGTTCTGTCTTTGCTTTAGACTCTGATCACAGTGAGAAATTGTTTCTGTTCTGATACGTTTTTAGGTGGCCGAAATTTTATTTTTGGAATTTTTTTTTTATTTTTTTTTGCTGTGCTTCCTCCATCCTGAGGCATGAACTACATGTGAGAGCAGATGCCTTTCATCAGCTGCCTTTTCAGGTAAAACTTCTTCTAAACTCACATTCTGCTCTTCCTCTTTCTTCCTGTAAAGGCACATATCAGTCATATGCATTTCTGCTCCCTTTAGACCCTTGCTCATTCACTCTTGCTTCCCTCTGGGGAGCTTCTGGAGAACCTGGACCACTGGCTGGACTAGGATGGTGAAGACCAGCATGGCCCATACACTCCAGTGCCCCAGCTTGCACAAACATCGTGTACAGCACTTCAGGTCTCTCCTGACTCGGTGTTTTCAAGAGTCACCAAGCGAAACTCTTCCCTGGAGAGGAGGCTGGACAACCAGTAGGTGAAAGCTGTTTCTGCAAAAGGTAGTTGGTGGCACAAAGCGTGGGTTTATATGTGTGTCTGTGTGTGGCTTATGGAACAAATAGGGGGAGCAGCCTCCTTTGGGTGGTTTATGCACATCACTTAACAAACGTTTCCAATTCTGCAAGGGCAGTAGCCTGAATTTCATGAATTACAGGGCAGAAAGAAGGTGGCAGGCACCCAGGGACAAGCTAAATTCATGGAGTTCCCTTTCTGGAGTGCTATGCCTGGGCCTCACTGCTTTTTATGCATCTTTTCACCAGTGCAGCAGAGTATGTGGACTCAATTTTCTGTTATTTTTGGATCCGAACAGTTCCAAACTAGATGTTTGTATTGCTTTATTTAATGAGGGATGGAGATCAATGTGTGGCATGCTGTGATTCTATAAGATCAATCAAACCTCATTTATGAAACTTCGTAGCATGTGGCAGAACTTCATGCCATGAGTTCCACTTCAGAGGTGACAGTTCTTGTAGTCTTGCTTTTTATGGCTATGGAGACTCATGTTATTGAGTCTGATAAAGATGTCTGCAAGCCAACACATGGAGCTATCGTTGAAATTAATCCAATATAAAAATATGCTGGGTTCTGATTCTTGAAGACTGAGGGCTGTAATAATGGGGGAGCCATCAAGTAACTCCATTACATGAGCTGTTACATGAGCCTGAAGTCTGTTTATGATGAGTGGAAGAGCAGAGCTTCCTCGGATGGGGTTTGCTGGCCCTGCTTGGACCTCCCTTTCGACCAAATTCTGAGGTTCCCTGGGAGATGAAGAACACATTGAGGAAACCACATTAGAAATATGCTGGACCTGCCAAGTTTCCCACTAATATAAATATAGGTACTGGTGCTGAATTTAAATTCTGGTCCTAAACACTGTACAAACGTTGGCTGCCTGTAGTCCACGTGGAATGGTGACCCTATAACCTCTTAAAGTCAGCAACAAGTATTAATGGCTTATCAGGTCCTAAACACTGTACAAATGTTGGCTGCCTGTAGTCCATGTGGAATGGTGACCCTATAACCTCTAAAGTCAGCAACAAGTATTAATGGCTTATCTGAAGTCTCTGTGGCAAGCGTGTCAGTCTCTTCAGACAGGGAGAAGTGGGTTACTTTGTGAATATCAATGCAGATCAAACAAAACTTATCTCAAGGACAAAAGTATTTGTTCTGAAAATTTGGCCATAGAAATCAGAAAGGGTTCTTTAAAATGTATCAGCCTAGAGCAAGTTTTTATCTTCCTTTTTTGAGCAGTGAAACTTGGTGATCAAACAGTAATTTGAAATATGTGGTAGGATACAGCAAAATCAATGCCAATGAAAATGCCTTGCAGTTTGGACACATGGATCTGAAGATTTGACAGAAACACGTTCTCTGTTCTGCAGACATTGGGCTGTTTTCCTTTCATTTGACTTCTTACATATGTAGCCATCCTGGCTTGCTTTGCACTGATCATGACTGCTCTTGTGTTCACTTTGATGAGTCCACTTGTTTGGTTATTTTGGTTGGTTGGGTTGGGTTTGGTGGTGGTTGGTTTCTTTTTGTTGTGGTGGTCTGGCTTGGGGGTTTTTTGGGGGAGAGGGAGGGGAACATATTGGGCATGATGGCTAGTGTTTTGGAAAAGGGATAGCAATTTTATTTCATGCATTTGGCATAACTGGGCCGTTAATCTTAGAAGACTGTGTACAAGATGCCTAAGTAGAGAGATACAGAGATGCAATTGCTGGTTTCTTCCTTTACTTATATGAAATGAAAGTAAAAGTCTTGTTGTGTTTGAAAAACATCTTTTCTCCTCTGGGGTGAAGTGGTTTACGCCTGCAGCAGGAATAGGTACCTTCTGGTTCCAGGCTGCGTGGAACAATCCTGGGGCTATCAGCTACGTTGGAAAGGGAGAGGGAAAGGAGGGAAGAAGATGAGTCATAAGAAGTTTCCTTGTCTGTTATGATTTTGCTTTGTTGCTTTGTGATCTCTGGATGGCTTAGGGAGAGATGCTTTGCCCTCATCTATAATTTGCTGCCAGATGAATATACTGAGAAGCAGAATTGGGAAACTAGTGAGAAGTGCCTGAATGAGCTCAGTATGTTTCTCCACTTGGCTGTTAGGTTTTCATATCCCAGTGATGTTGGACAGAGGGGACATGCAGGGACTTTGAGATGGTTCCACAAGAGTTGTGTGATTCCTTTTGCTTTTTGTTTTAGTACCAAAATAGGAAAAGGGCTAATGGTTTTAAACTGTAAGACGGTCAATTCAGACTTGATATAAGGAAGAAATGTTTATGATGAGGGTGGTGAAACACTGGCACTGGTTGCTCAGAGAGCTGGTAGACACCCCATCCCTGGAAACATTCAAGGTCAGTTTAGATGGGGCTCTGAGCAACCTGATCTAGTGGAAGATGTCCTTGGCCATTGCAGAGGGGTTGGAGTAGATGACCTTTCAAGGTCCCTTCCAACCCAAACTATTCTAAGATTCTACCTGCTTGGCCAAAGCACCAATGTATGGTATTACTCACAGATTTAGTCACCTAACATTGTACATATTCTTTTGAGCTGTGAAATTCTTCCTACAGCTTTTTCTTCTCACATGCTGTCTTGACTTTTTTCCCTGAGCTGTTGATCTCTGTTGAATGCTGCTGGGGCTAGCTGAAGCTATGTGACAGAAGGGTTGGTTGGCGAAGGACATATCCTGGAGAGGAGCAATAGAAGATCTCCGTTATGGCAAGGACCACAGCAGGTACTTATCATTTTCAACATGCTGACTGTAAACTCTTGTGTAGGAATTTCTATTTTTCTGGCTGGGTGAGTCTCTGCTACCAGATATATTCTTTGAGGCTACTGAGAATTTCTGTGGCTACAATGGGAGAAGAGTGTAGGCCCAGTTCTGCCTTAAAAATTGATTTCAGATCTGCTTGAACATGGTCCAGCTGTCAGTATGGTACAAGACTTTTCCCTTTATGATGGACACAGCTGAAAGGATGACTGCCAGCAGCCCTGAACTGCGTGATCTTGACAAACAGATTGCAGTGTGAATGCCTGAATTGCTGCCACAGGTATTTCTTTGACCAGACCTAATGTATTTCTCCAGGACGAGTGACATATGCAAGGAAAATAGTACTCCACTCCCAGATGGGAAGTTTTCCCTTCAGCTCAGCTCTGATTCAGGTAGTGTTTTACCCTGAGGAGATGAAAACACCAAGAGAAGTAGAATAATGTGAGGGAGAGATCTGTGTTTCACCTTGCATTTTGAAAGGGGAAATGTCAGAAAAGATTGGCTTAGGAGGTTTGTCAGGGTCAGAAACACATGAGAGATGCAAATCAGCCCAATGGCAGCCTGGCAATGGCTGAACCTTTCCCTACCAGACTGTTTTGCTTATGTATGTAACAGAAGCTATGGCAAAGCTGGCTTTCTGTGCTACTGCTACACAAGGGACTTAGCACCTTCCCAGGGCCTTTCAGGGAAGAGGTGCTGCGGTGCCATTCAGCAGCTGGGGTAGGACCCTTCTCTCATAGATGACCAGGCGGCTCTGCCATCTGATTTCCAAGTTGTCTACCTTGACATGTGGTGTCCTGTGTCTCGGTTCAGAAGGCAGTCAAGAGGCCCAAGTTCTCTCAGATAAATGGCTCAGCTTGGAGCACTGTGGCTTGATGTTCCTGAAGCTGCTAATCCTAATTAACAGCTTTTCTGAGTCCATTTTATAGCACTCTAGCAGCCCAAGTGGGCTTTAAAGTGAATGGAGATGACCCCATGGAGAGCTCTCTCTGGAGATGTTGCTATGCCGACCTGCTTACAGCAACTATTACGGCTTTGGTTGCTCCCTTCCATCCTGTGGTGTTGTTATTGTTATATGGGCTCAGATGGTGCCAGAAGTGTGGCTGGGGCAGATGAGGCCTGGACTCAATTACTTCTTTGGAAGATGTGGGGAGAAGGGGAAAAATCAAGGAGAGAGGCGTAAAATCCTGCCAGGCAGCAGTATGAAGACTCAGCAGCAACAAAAAAACACAACCTGAAAGGCCTGACATTCCTCTGTCAGAAAACTGAGTCAATTTTCTCATTTTTTTCTCATTTTTTCCCAAACACACTTCTTTACTGAAGGCCTGCAGGCAGTAGGGCATTTCCCCTGGGTACTGGGGTTTCCTCACCCCATCTGATGGGAACACTGGGAGCCTCGCCATGTTGTACCCCAGCACTTTGCAGCGGGTACCTCCTGGCCCTAATGGGCTGCCAGGCATTGTGCTGTACTGTCAGGTGATGGATGCCATTTCTCCAAGAGGAGACAAAGGTGATAAATGGCCATGATGTGGCCATTATCGTGGTAGGGGCCTGGGGTGGCAGCCCCCCATGTCAGCCATGTTGGGGCCGTGCCACTACAAGTGTTCATGTCTCCTCTCTTGCCCTGCGGCGCACAGCTTGAAACATTTTTGGCTATGCTCATTCTCCTGAAATTCAATCTTCCCAAAGCCTATAAATCTGAGGCATTAAGAAAAATTATAATGGATGTATTTCAGGAATATAAAAAGTAACGACTTAATATAACTTTCATTTCTCCCTCCCCCC
>NW_015090995.1:4357066-4406138 GCF_001431845.1 Calidris pugnax
CCTCCTTTACCATCTCATGTTTTTAACATTTTGGGAACTGTCAGAGCTTGAAGGGATATAGTGTGTGCTGGAGAGAGGAGGTTTTCCCTTTCCGAGCTGGTGTGAAATGTGCCTGGGTGGAGCTTCTCCCCTCAGCCCCGGGGCCCGTGGGCACCCCGGCCTTCCTCAGAAACCACCACCTTCTCTCGCTGCGCTTCAATTAAAAATAACCATGCCTCCCATTGGCACTGAAAAGTGGGGGAAGGAAAAAGGTGGTGGTGGTAATCGCGTTAAAAATACGATGATTTTTAGGGTTCAAGCACCGGCGGCAGCGCCGCGGCCTAACGGTTTCCATGGCGACGGCCCCGCTCTGCGCCTGCGCGGGAGGCGCTGTCCCGGGCCTGTCGCCGGTCAGCGACATGGGACCGACCCACCTCGTGTGTCGGGAAAACCCCTGGCGGCCCGCGGCCCGGGACGGGGTGGGAGGCAGGACGAAACCCTGAAAACAAGCCCCCGGTGAAAGATTAAGGAGAGGAAATAGCATAAAGGGAGCGGGAGGTGGCGTGGGCTGCGGCCTCGTGGAGGTGGCTCAGCCCTCCTCCATGTTGTGGGTGAGGTGAGGCCATGGCCGGGCCCCATCTCTCCACGAGTTCATGATGGGTTGTAGAGGAGAGGTGGAGCAGTCTTGTGGGGCAGCAGGCCATCCTCTGGCAGGCCTCATGTGATGCTTTGTGTGGTAGGGTGATCCTGTGGTGGTTTTAATGGCCAGGAGGGGGCTTTAACATCAGTGCTCCCTTTGCTTCTTCCCTTGGTAAATGGGATGTTGTAGGGGAGCTTCAAGGCTGAGAGAATGGCAGCAGCGCGTCAGGGCAGCGCAGGACGTGGGGAAGGAGACAGCGCTGAAGGAGGGGAGATGGTGTTTTGCTGGGGGGAGTAGCAAGAGGCCAATTAATTTCTCTAGTGCATCAGGCATGGCTGATGAATGCTGCTCCCAAGGAGCAAAGGCAGACGTTTCACATAGGTGGCTGTGTGGCCTGGGACTGGCTTTGGCAGCTGCACAGGCACTGCTGGCCTTCACTCCTCCACACGGTTTGGGGACAGGAGGCTGGGTGGTTCTTGGGAAAGGCCTTCTTCAGAGCTGGGGTTCTCCTTTCAATTATATTCCCCCCCCAAGTCACCAGCATTACAATGGGGAGCAGAAAGGCCAAAAGAAAGGCCTCCAAATATTAATGCCACTCCCCCTCCTACCCCCAAACACATGGGGAAACAATTAGTATTTTCTTTAGAATGGCAGCAGACTGAGGGGACCAACAAGGGTTTCTCTTGCATTAGAAACAGTGATTTTAAAAGGTAAGGACTGCTTCTAAGCAGTATTGGTTTCAAGCAACTTCTTTCTTAAAAAAACAAAATAAAAAAGCTCAGAAAAATCCCCACCCCAAAAGTCCTAGATGAACATTTTTCCTCATTTTCCAACCAGATATTTTTCTCTGGGGAAATAAAAATTTTAACCAGCTCCAGCAAGCCCATCAGGAGGAGGACAAGGGACAATTTTTAACCTTTTTACAAGATGTGGATAGACAATATTGTTGAAGATGGGTAGTCCATATTGTTGTTTATTATCTATAATAAGTAGCATCCAGAAATCGCAGTTAAGGATCAAGCCCTAGTGTGCCAGTCCTTGTACAAACACACAATAAGAGAGTCCCTGCCTTGAAGAGCATACAGTCTAAAAATGGTCCCTTACATGGCATAATTTGGAGGGGAAGGATAGGAATTGGAGACAGAGAAATGAGAAATCAACCTTTTTCCTGACTTCCTCTCATCTTCTAAACAGAAGCCATAAAACTTAAATGCTGAGATGACCATTTCTAGTCCCCATCATTAGCCAGATGTTAGAATTATAGAATGATAGAACCATTTTGGTTGGAAAAGACCTTTAAGGTCTTTGAGTCCCACCATTAACCTAAGTCCACCACTAAACCATGTCCCTCACCACCACGTATAAATATCTTTTAAATACCTCCAGGGATGGTGACCCAACCACTTCCTTGGGCAGCCTGTTCCAATACTCGACAATCTTCTCTGTGAAGAAATTTTTCCCAATATTCAATCTAAACCTCCCCTGGTGCAACTTGAGACCATTTCTTCTTGTCCTGTCACTTGTTACTTGGGGAAAAGAACCTGACACCCACCTCACTACAGCCTCCTTTCAGGTAGTTGTACACAGCTGTAGAGCTTTCTGCCACAAGTGACCATCCTCCACTTGGTATCTCTGGACCCTTGGGTATGTTTGTCTCCACCTTGGTAGGGGGATGTTCCTTCCCCTTTGGGAATGGGATTCTTTTTCTGCTGTAGTTCAGATTTGTTTTTCTTGAAACCAAGACATCGGTTCTGCAGACAAGCTTCTAGTTCACACTGCTGCATTCTCTGCTGACACTCTGCCTTAAAAGGACAGAAGACAATCAATTTATCCAACAGGTTTCATACTAGAAGTCTGGACTTGTGGCACTGGTGGAAGGAGAGCATTTTCCAATCCACAGGACAAAATTATACTCCTGCATGAAGTTTTCAAGTCATTTGAAACAGTACATCTGTCCACAGGGGGTGTCCACAGGTTGCAGCAGAGCCTAAAGGCAGATGTGGCAGATGAGTTCACTCTCCACTTCATCCTGGAAGTTGCAGAGATGCTTGTCTTGTCCAGCAAGATGTGGCACTGACCACATTCATGGTGAAGTTCACCAGCTTGGGATGTGTGGTTTTCTGCTACAGGATCAGCTATGATAGCCAGCACCAGGCACTCTTGGGCCACCAGCAAGGAAACTGGTCATGTCGTAGCTATCTGGCAGAGGTCCTCTGTAGGTGCAGGGGGCATGAAGGTGATTTACTCGTCCTGGGGAAGAGGAGGGAGGGGGTGAGGGAAGGGGGGTGTAGGAAGGGACCAGTGGGGCTCAGCTCCCACTGCTTTGCTGAGTGGGGCCACACACAGCTACTGGATGTCTGTGTCCTGGATTCCCTGCTGACAGCAGGAAAACCTTTTTTTTTTCAAGAAACTGGAGCTTTACAAAGTAATTCCAAAAAATGGTGGATTTTTCTTTCTGTCTTTTCTTAGCTTTCCTTTTTTGAGATACTGTAGAAACTTAAAAACATGATTGAATTTGTGCATGCCTTTATTTATTGAGCTATTTATGATGGGCACAGATTTCCCTAAGCCAAAAAGCCCCCTCCCTCCTCCTTCCCCAGCCTTAGTAATCAGCTTCCTTGTGTTCCAGCCCACGCTAGGCTATTTTCCTCTGTCAAATCCTCCATCATTGGTTAAATTACCTAGGTGTGTGTTGGCTTCATCTTTTTTTGGTGAAATCTTATAATCTTTCAAGTCTGCTTTGCCCAAGTCCCTGTCATCCTCTTAGGACTCTTGTACATCCTGCTTCTCTCCTGGCTGATTCTATCAAAAGGTCTAATTTCGACAAGCTGCTGCTCTCAGGGCTGTACTCCAGTGGCCATGGCCATCATGGGTGTCCATCAAGGCTCCCAAGTGCTCCGAAGCTGCAGTGAATTGCAGATGTGTGGACTCCTTGGCACATGGCTGTGAAATTTTCCCTTCTGCCATCCCTTTCTTAGTTGCTCCCCTTCTACGTTTCGCTGCAGCCTGCATTGCCTGCGCACCTTTTATGCCACCAAACTGCTAATGAGCATATTTTGGCACGACTTGCCACCAGCGTGTCCCCTCCCATGGACATGCTAGCAGCTGCCTTTTGACACGTGAGGACACACTTCACTCAGAGCCTGTCGCGTCAGTCAGTTCTAATCTGGGGTGCTCTTTCTTTTTGGCTCTCCACAGAGATCAGAGGACCCTGTTTAATCCAGCTCCCTGGCGGTGGAGGGTTGAGTCATAGGAGGTTTTTCTGTTGCTACGTCTAATAGCACTTTGCTATCAGGAGCAGAACATCAACCCGCTTGGCTGGGAGTTGGCACTGTCACCCAGCAGCTCTCCTTGTCTGGAAGTTGTTTTGATTCTTTTCTTAGACTTCTCCCTCTCTGTGTCTTTCTCTCTAAAACATTAATTTCCTCTAATTAGAGCCTCCTTAACAATTCTTTTTCCCCCTCTCCTCAGTTAATTTTCTCTAATTAGAACCTCCTTAATAATTCTTTTGCTAAATCAATTTCCTCAGTTAGAACCACCCGCCATAATTTCTTTCCATCCTTTCAAAAGCTGTCGCAGTAGCTAAGCAAATTATGCTTCTGGGTAACCTTTATCTCTTACTTGGTATTTTAAAAGAAGAACTGTAACAGGTTAGACAGGCACAATTTCCCCTTCCAGAGCAATGCTGGTCTGACCCTATTAGGTTATACTTAGCTGAGTGTTGTACTATTGTATACTTAATTAGGCGCTCTAGCTGTTCCTCTGGAACCAAGGTAAGGCTGTATTTATGAATGAATTAAACATGACACTTCATTATTCAGATCAGATTTAACAGTGTCAAAATCCATCTTTAAACCAGATCAAATTGCTCTCTAAGAATATGTAAAACCTCCAGCCCCTGTTAGCTGTCCTGTGAGCCAGCCGTTCCTAACCTTTTCTCTGCAGCCATGCCAGCTTTCTTCTCCTGGCAAGCCTTTTAAGTACTAATTGTTTCTAAAACATGCTGGTTTTAAAAAGATTTTTTTCCGTGTGTGTTTGTAATTTACACAGTAAGTAACTATTAATGGCGCACTGCATTTAACAAACATGCTCTGGGCCACATCAGCAGTTGGTATAAATGGGGAGGCAGCTGATTTATACATTATGGACCTTGGGCCTGAGTTTCCTCTTCTACATGATGCAGTTTCTTCCCAGTTGAGACAGTATTATGCATTTCTGTAGCCCTTTAAGGTGGACAGTAAGGAACTATCTCACTACCTCTGACCTTTGTGAAATCTACCAAGGATGACTTGCTCCATTTCCTGATTAGGGGAAGAAAAAGGGCCAAGTATTGGTGGCAACTGGGAGGAGCCATACAGCTTTAGTGAAGTCTGGTTTTTTTATGTAATTATTAAAAAAAAAAAAAAAAAAAGTAAGGGAATACATTTGGGCTGCTGGAATGCTCTCTCCCCACCAGTGCTAGGTGCAGCACTGGTAGCTGATCATGTTCCCTTTTCTAGTACCACTTTCTCAGCTTAGCACCTACTACCAAGCACAGACCTGATGGTTTCAACGAGCATCGTGAAGGAGAGCACTGCCCTGCTATGGTGTGTGGTACAATACGACCCAGCTCACACAAGACAGGCCAAAGAAAGCTACAACAACAGGCTCATGAGACTACCTCTAGCATAAGGACTTTCTCTGTCTTTGGCCATGCCCAACGTAAGCTGCGTGGCCTGCTCAGATCCTGATCACAAAGCAGAATGTCACCGTGGGCCCTGCAGTCTGCTCCAGTGAGGCAGATGGGCCCTTCAGACTTTTGAAGTGCTTTTCACCACTGTCTGATGACAATCAGCAGCGCCTCAGTGGGTGGGTGCTTTGGGTGCCACTGGGTACAACAAGTGGAGTGACCCACGAGGAATGTTCCACGGATAATTCTGTGGGGAGCTGGTGGAGGCTTGCAGCTACTCCATCCGTGTCAGTGCCACTGTCAGCTTTCTGGGCAGGTTCAAAACATTTTTAGCAAGCCCAGTTACTGTGGGAAAGCTGTACTGCTCCCCTCTTTCACTCTTTTTCACTTCTGACCTTTCCAAGCCCCTAGCACTCCACAAAGTCTGTTCTGGTAGAAGTGGTGCAGAAGTCGTAAGATCTACTTTATTTCCTTTGCAGTCTTAATAACTGCAGAAAACTCCATTTGCCATCACTTCCCATGAATTTTGGAGTAGGACTGGATGGAAAAATGAAAGTTTTTGGTTTTGTTTTTGACAAAATCCCTAATGTTTGAGATGGGAACAGGACATTTGGGGGCGATCTTACAAGGAGTAAAATGCTGGTGGTGCTGGAAGGGGGTTGTTTGGGAAGGGTAGAGTCTCTAAAAAGATATGTTAGAAGGCTAAAAAAAAGCTGTCTGGTTCTTCTCAGAAGAGATGAGAGAGCAGGAAGAGGGAATCATCAGGTTGGATTGTTCAGACCAACAATCGAGTACAATGGAAGAGATGCTGTTCTCTACGCTCCTTGAGAAGCCCATCCTGCTGGTCTCCAGTCCATTCCAGCTGAGGACGAAGAACGGCTAGAGATAGAGATAGGCAATCCAGTAGACGATGTTGAAGAGCAGGAAGGCAGTGGGGAAGAAGACACGAGAGTAGGAGTCCAGGCGGGAGATGTGAATGCGGACTCTCCCCTCCCGCCACATTCCTGTCTGACAGTCCTCAATGCAGCAGAAGAACCTCTCGCATTCTTTTCCTTCCAGGCACGGCGAGCCAGGGTCTTCATCCTCATCCTCCTCTATCTCTGGGGGCCAGTGCATGATGTTGTTGATGTTGATGGTGGTAAAGGATGGCATCACCTGTGCACTGGCAGGTGGCTGAAATGAGGAGGGGTAGGTGGATTAAAGGGAAGGAAAAGGCAAGAAAACATGCTCTAGGCACTGGCAATAGATCAGTTCATAGCATAGGTGCAGTTCAATGGAGAGAGGTTACTGATCATGTCCCATCTCTGCACTTGGTTGTAAATCGCCACCTTGGCACACTGTGGGGACTGGCATGCATGACTCTGAGTTTCCTCCCTGGCACCCTAGGGCATAGCCTTAGTCAGCAAAGATCTAATTGCTCTGATTCCCCATCTCTGCCACTAATAGTCAGTGCAGAAATAGGACCTCTTTGGTTTCAGCTGTGCTAGCCTCCTCTGAGCTCAGCTATCTCTGAAGACACAGCACACAGCCCAGATGTGTCTTCTGGTTGCTGTTAAGTTGCTGGAAAAAAAACTGGTGAAAGGCCGTGTGTGACTCATAACTTCTTGGCCCAGGACAAGAGGTGTATCACGAGCCTCATGGAAGAGCTCTCTGCACCTGTGCTGGGAAATGAAGCTGGCACAGAAGAGAACTGTCTGTCTTCGTTTCAGTTCTGTCCCAATTCAGAGGCCTGTTTCAGCTGATATGTCAGAAGTACCTGCCATTACCTTGGGCAGATCTCAAGGGGATGACGACCGCTCTGGGATCACTATCCCCACACTCAGGAGGCCTTCTGATGGATCAACCACAAAAGAAAGTAGGTTTCTGCATCCCTCTGACCCAAGATACCTCTGTAATCCACAGGGATCACATTGGTACAGGTGGAAGAACCTGGGTATGGATCACCTTGTCTTGAAATGGACATTTACATTTGGTCCTGTGAGTCATCCTAAACTGTAGTGGTCACCTCTCCAGCAATTTTGAAGAGAGCACAGGGTGCCTGGCTCTGAGAGGGACCCCCCTGTTTTAGAGGAGCCTCAGCTGCTTTTTCTGGCTGTGTCTCACCTTTCGGGTGCTCAGACCCAGCACAAAGAATGGTCTGAGGACCTCATGAACACAGTGTGTGTTCACACTAAACCACATCAGGAGTTTCCAATGTAGGCTCAGGAGGGGTATTTCTAAATAGCTTGGGGTTCTAACAGCACCCACCCCTGCTTGCCCCTTTGACCTACCAGCCTGGCTTTCCTGTTGTTGTGTTCAAGTGGTTTCTTGTTTCCCACCAGGTAGTTGAGTGTAGCGTACTCCATGAGAGCTGCAAAGACGAAGATGAAGCACACAGAGACAAAGAGGTCCATGGCTGTGATGTAGGAAACACGAGGAAGGTGCTTGCGGGAGATGGTGCTCAGGGTGGTCATCGTTAGCACAGTCGTGATACCTAAGAAAGAAAGAGCTGATTTTAGTAATGAACAGGACCACTTCTGTCTTCTACGTGCATCCAGTCCCCAAAATATCCCCATTTCCCTCCTCCTGTGCTGTGGGAGAGAAATTGCTCTGGTTGTCTGGTCCCATTTTCCCTCTGCTCAACTGGACCCTGGTCTTGAGGTGCCCTCTGGTAATGCTCTAAGGAAAAAGAGCTATTCAAAACCCAGGTGTCACACAGGCTGTCAACGCAGACTGGGAAAGGAGTGGGGACCTTGGACTCTGCTTAGGGCTGTACACAGGAACAACTGCTTGGATGATGGGAAGAGAGCATGAAGAAAAGACATGCTAAAAAGGAATTATACTGGATGGATGGCTTTGGGCGGGCAGTGGGTGAGTTGGGATTTGGTCAGTGACGTCTGATTGAGTCAGCAATAAGCTGGCAATGTCTCAAGTGGGGGACCTTGTCAAAGGCCTTACAGAAGTCCAGCTAGATGACATCCATAGCTCTTCCACTGTCCACTGATGTAGTCACTCCATCATAGAAAGCCACCAGGTTGGCCAGGCAGGACTTGCCCTTGGTGAAGCTGTGCTGGCTGTGTCGAATCATCTCCCTGTCCTCCATGTGCTTTGGCATAAATTCAAGGAGGATCTGTTCCATGATCTTCCCAGGCATAGAGGTGAAGCTGACAGGCTGTTAGTTCCCAGGATTCTTCTTTCTACTCTTTTTTTGGGATGTGACTTTCCATATATTTGAAATGCCAATGGAATTGGTCCGGTTTACATCTCCCTAATGAAGGCTGATGGGCTTGAAATGTACTGGGGATCATTTGTATTAAGAACAACAGGGGCTGTGGAGAGAATACATTACTCTTGATGTCCTGAGGTCCCTTTCCACAGAGAGCCCCCCCCTTTTCCTCCTGGGGAAAGCTGCCTTTGCTTTTTGAGACAGCCACCACAGTGGTGTCAGCCGTGAAGAACATTTTGCCTCTTGCTGTTCGTTCCTTTCCCAGTCACGGACCGCGGCGCACCCTCACCTCCATTGGAAATGACACCCCACTCCTCCTCCTGCTCTCTCCACGGGCGCCAAAGAAATTGATTTTGATAGGGAGGTGGGGAGAGATGGTCAGAATGGATGGGCTCTGAGTAGCCCCTGCCTGATGCTGATGGCCCCTCTCCTCTCCTCTCCCTCCCCGCAGAGGCCTGCAAGCAGGGGTGGGGATGCTGCCTCCAATTAAAGGGAAGGACAGCGCTGGGAAGCAGAGCTTACTGCAAAATGCAGACACAACCAAAGTGCATTAAAGATTTGTAAAGACCTCTCTAGAGCCTATCAGAGCAGGATTCATTTTTCCTGCCTCAAAGAGCCACTGCAGGTTGCTCTGAAGATCTAAACGATAGGCAGAGCTGTTGCCACGTCCTGGACTCCCACTGTGGTGTGACTGACAGGGAAAGGCTGTACCTACAGGGCTTCCACATCCTGCCAGAGCTTGGGACTCTATGGATAGAGCTGAGCAACTTTGCTCATTACCCTGCAACCTTCATGTCACTGCTCCTGCCCTGAGCCTGTGAAAAGTCATGAGGAAATGCAGAATACATGCATGTTACCAGAGCCCTTTGGCCAGACTGCAATGCCACAGTCACCCCTTCCCTCTCCCATTTCACACATCAGAATACCACACTGTCAACTTGGAAAAGTCTTCCTGTCCAGCCTGCTCTAGGTGAACCTGCTTTCACACAGGGGTTGGACTAGATGGTCTCCAAAGGTCCCTTCCAACCTCTACAACTGTGATTCCGTGAAAAGACCGTGATCAGATCTCAGATCAAGATATGAGCATGTTGTGCTATCCTGAAGTAATGCAGTAGTCCATGCCAACACAGCTGGAGACTTGGTTGAGCTTGAGGATAATGTTACAAACAGAAAGACGGAGGAGTGGACTGTCCTCCAGGAAGCTGAATAATGCCAGAAAATGGCAAAGTGCTTTAGGAGATTTTGTACTCCCCACGCTGCCAGTCTGCCAGCCTTGCAGAGTTCAACAAGCAGCAGACATGCAACAACCTGTCTCTTACCCAGAGATGTCCTGGCTGGTGTAGAGTCTCTCTTGATCCAGAAGGAAACCCAGGAAAGAACAACAGTCAGGATGCAGGGAATGTAGGTCTGAATGGCAAAATAACCCATACGTCTGCTTAGGTCAAAAGAAACTGTCATCACCATGTACTCCCCTAGGAAAAAGCAAAAGACATTGAAATCATAACAGGTGGCTTCCTAAAACACAAAAATAGGCAATGTTTCAGAATTTGGAGTATTTCTGATTTGATTTTCTTGTCGGTTTAAGTGCCTGGCTGGCTGGTTTTGGAGCCGGCTTTGGGGCTGCCTGGATCGTTAGCTTCATGGACAGCTGTGTGACTAGCTGAGTAGGTTTGGTGACTCGCTGGCATTGTGGCTGGCTTGCTGGTTTTGTGGCTAGTGGACTTTGTGGCTACCTGGCTGTCTCCGTAGCTGCCTGACTTGATGGCTTTTTGATTAATTTAAGAGCTGACTTTGTGGTTGCCCAGCTGGCTACATGGCGGGCTGACTGTGTGGCCATCAGGCTGCATTTGTACTGGCCCGAAGCACACTGCAAAGCACACTGCCTGGAGAAGTTTCAGGGAAGAAACTATAGCGAGTATTCATCTTCAGCTGATTGCTGCAAGGGTTTCTTTTCTATGGGAGCTATTTAGCTGTGACAGGCTACGTGGCCTGGCTTGCCAACTAACTACCTGAGCTGTGACAAAGGAGACGTCCTTCAATCACTTTCATCGGGACTCTGGTCCTGCCCCTGGAACAGGCATGCGGTGCCGTACATCCTAATTGCTCATTTGGCAGCTCACAGCTGAGGTTCTTCCTCTTTTTCAGAGGCTCCTAGTGAGTACTGGAAGAAAGCCACTCGACAGCTCTAGGGTTAGGATGGAGCTTGCAAGCAATTACCAAAAAAAGAGAATTACAATCAGACAGCCACCGGTGCATTCAAGACACTTTCAATGCACCACTTCTTCTCCTGTTTCGTGCTGCCTTTCTACCCCGGTTAGAGGCTGGCTGCTGGTGTTGGCAACAGCAGCTTTCTGCAGAGTGGGAAAAACACTACCCTGAACTTGCTGCTTCCCAAGGCTTAAAAATATGAGCTCACAAATTTGACCCCACCTGCAGGAACCCAAAGAGGCTTTCCTCAGTTGTCTGTGGGAAGGAAAGGGGATGTGAGCTATTAGGAAGAGGAGCTGAAGGGCCTCCAGTCCCTGGTTTCTTCACACATGCTCCTGTCTCTTAAAGCTCATCAGCTCCACACAACTTTACAGAAGGAAAGATTGAGACCTGCAAGTTTTGATTTGCACCCCACAGTTCACAGATGTCAGCCGTTCTGGCCTACCCCTGCTTCATCTTCCCCTCTCACCTTCATCTCCATCACTTCTGCTCCCTCTAGCAAAGGTCCATCCTTTCATTCTTATGTTTCTCTAACTGTGCTGTTGTGGCCTTCCTTCCCCACCACTGTGGAGCTGTCTGATGACTCCTTTGCCTCCCATGAGATCTCCAACACACTGGCGTTTCTGTGGGATGTCTCCCTTTGCCTCACCTGCCCCGGTCCTGAGAACTTCCGAGGTGTTCCTCAGCCCTGTGAAGTCAAACTGGTAGAGTCTCCAGGTGCGCTGGTCAGAGACCTCAATGGAGTAGCGTCTCCAGCGATAGACAATCTCTTCACGTGGGTAGCCATCTGGGAAAAGGGGCAAGGACATCAGTGAAAGGAGTTATGTCGTGTGCCTCCACCTCATTCACCACCCTGACTGCAAAAGCACTGGCATCTCACTCCAGCTGTTTTGTGGACGTGAAGCTTTCAGGCAGGTATTTCTGATGCCTTGTGTCTAGATTCCCTTAGGCATCTCCACATGCAATGGGAGCAGGGACAGCATCTCCCCTTGCGAGCCGCTTCAAATCCTAGGATGGGAAAAGCAATGCTAGAAATGGAGCCTTTCTAAGGTCTGCACTGGTGGGAGTGGGCTGGTGTAAGAGGACTTCCCCCAGCTGGGGCACCATGTGGCCTTCACCACTCTTCATGACTACCTTCCCAGGCACAAGTACACCAGGAACACAAAGCTGCCAAAGAGGGAGCCAGCATGGCCGTGGCTGCTCTGACTGTCTCTGTACCTCTCGCCCTGGGAGCTGATCTATGCACGGAAAAGAAGGGGTGCATTCTTCATGGAGAAGAAGAACAGGCTGGAGCACCACTTCTCCTGGCTCTGGCTCTCTTGACAAAGAAACAAGCCTACTGTGAAGCAGGGACCTCGACACCTACGAGAGAGTTCCTCAGAGGAGGGAAGGAGCAAGAGCTTGGCAGCTAACTGAAAGTGTGTTTCTAATTATCAAGCATGTATGGCATGTACTGTTAATTAGCAAAAAACGAGGGATGGTGGAAGATGAGGGGATGGTCTCTCCTCAGCATGCTGCCTCCCTCTGAAGCACCTCAGAACCATGTGAGCTGCACCTCTTCAGTGGCAGGGGAAGCAGGAGAGGCAAACCCAAGCTCAGATGACTAAATCAGATTTCCAACCAACGCATGAGGAGAGGAATCTCATGGTGCAGAAAGGCTCCCTGCAAAATTACCCGTGGAGATGTGCCAACATCAGCAGCCCTGATTAGCAGACTGAGAGGGGAGGTCTGATTAGCAGACTGAGAGGGGAGGTCTGAGTACCCCTCCTTTGTGATGGTCTTGGGTGCAGAAAGTGGACCTGTCTTTGGGCTGAGGTCTGAAAAGCCAAGGTGCCCCATCGGAGAGCAGGAGAAGGGGGAAGATGCAAAGCAGGATGGGCACCATTTGCCTGACAGCTGAAGGGATATATTCTGTCTAGTTGGTCAGAGTGACCAAAAGGTCAGTGAAATAGCCCTCTCCAACCATCCACCCAAATTAAGGAGAGACTCAGAGGTGCTGTGAATCTGTCCCTGAAGACCTCTGGTAGCCCAGGAGTGGAAAGATGCTTCAGGTGCATGACAGATAATGGCCCAGGAAGAGAGCTGTAAAGATTAGGTCAAAAATGTAGCTAAAAGGGAGGATGGTCACCCCAGAAAAAATTTAGTCACCTGGGGTTTCTCTATTTGCCATCTAAAACTATTTTACAAAAATGTATACTCACAACTGGAAAAAACCAAAGGGCAGGAGTGAGTGTCCATTGGGAAATTCTGCAGCTGCAGCAGACATTCGGCCTCGATTGTCAGCCTGAGAGGGGAAGAGAGCGAGAGGGAGACTGAGATTTTGTGTTGGTGAAGGTGGTTTGATGCCAACACCAGAATGTGACAGAGGGAATCTCGCTTCCTTGAGAGAGAAACACTAATTTGTTGAAGATCAGTCTGTTTGCAGAAACATTTCAAAGCAGCAGCAAAACAAAACATATGTTTGGATATTTTCAAAGTGAGGAAAACCATCTAATTTTCACATTCAAAAAGCCTTTTTGTTTAGTGAGCTTTTCAGATTCATTTATCGGAGTGAGAATTTATGGGAACAAAAGACGTGTCTTTGTTATCAGAATGAAATAGCTGAACTGACCAACACAAACATTGAAAGGATTTTGGTTTAGGAAACCATTTGTAGTTTTGACTTTTTTCTAGGTATGATGCGGAAAAACAGTTTGATTTTTTTTGGAAGCCTTCATCCCGGGAAGAGAAAGCTCATTCTGCAACCAGTACTGCATGTGTACTCCCATCAGCACGGGGAGACATCTCCACTACTCTGCCCCAGGGCACCTGGAAACCTCCTCTACTTTCACCAGCTCCTTGTTCCCTCACCTCAGCAGCCAGCTACAGTGCCTGCTGGATGTACCTGAGCGTGTAGAGGACTTTTCCGTCATTCCAGATGCGGAGGAGCTGATTAGGAGTGGTTATCCAGTGGGAATCGGCCCTCTTGGAGTTCCTAAAAAAGGTATCTGGGATCCAGATGCGGCTCACCATGTTGGTGTTCAGCGTGAGGGCCTTCAAGGTGCTGTTGAAACGAAGACGCCTGTCATACCACGTCTGAGCAAAGAAGATATCAATGGTGTATTCCTGTGAAAGAGAGGGAAGAACATGTCTTTCTGAGACCGATTCAGGCAAAGCAGAGCCCTGTCCTCTCGTCTGTAGGCCACCATTTTGGAGTCACAGCCAGAACATTTTAAGTCTGGGAGCAGGTGTTGGTGACCAATCTGTAGGCCACCATTTTGGAGTCACAGCGAGGAAACTTTCTTTTTAAGTCTGGGAGCAGGTGTTGGTGACCACTGACACCTTTCTAAGTGCATCTTTAGCTCAGAGTGAGGACATCCATGGCACACTTAGCAAAAGCCAAAGACTGTGTGTTGACTGGTGGGATGAGGCATAGCACAATTGGTCTCACCTATGCCTGGAAAACCAAGACCATATAAACACAGGCTTGGACCTCCTCTTGATTGACAACACAAGCTAGATAGTCCTTTTAAGCGCAGGCACGAAGGGGCAGTGTGGACGTTGGCTGAATCCAGCTCTAAGTTCAGCTACACCTTTCAAGCCCAGGCAAGGAAAGCTACTCACCACCTTACCAGAGAAGGCAGGTAGACAGCTCTTTCTGTCATTTATTGGATACAGCCCAGCAGTGCTCCATACACACCTACACTGTAAATGGTTTATATGAAAAACCAGGGCACTACAGGTTCCTGGGCAGATACCCCTTGCTGAAGACTAGAAAAGAAAGCTGAGGCTGGAGCTGTTTTGGACTCAGCTCTTGGTGTAACCAGTTCAAAATCTTGAGTCTTTTGCAAACAGAAAACAGAGTTTCCACCATAATGAGGACCTTTGGTTTTGGTGAGAGACAGGGTGTCCTAGCTCACCCATAACTAGCGTTTCTAGGTGGCAACTCCTGTCTGGATTGGGCCGTCAGTAGCCCACATCATTAGCCCACTGTTCTGCTGCTTGCTGCTGCAAGCTAATTTGCTCCTTACCCTCTTTTTCAGCCTGCCTGAGAAGGTGCTAATTAGTGCCATGTAGGAGCACGTCTGGCATTCACTGGCTGTCTGAACCAGACCCCAAATCCAGTTCCACCAACCCCTACTAAAGGCTGTCACCTGCTCCTGACAGCACCTCTCTGACTTGGACTTTGCTCCCTTTCTCTCCTGTTAAATCCCCGTGACCACAGAGGGATTGTCTCCCCTCTCTCCTCTGGGTGGAGACTAACAATGTCTGACTTTGCCATCTCTCCCTCCCATTCTCCTCCTCCCTCTATTGATTTATCTCAGTGGAATTTTTATGACTGCAGCACATCCTCCCTCTGCTGCCCTCGCTGCTGGCTCGGAGCTCGCTTCCCCAAACCACACCGTTAAAACAGACACCGTGCTCTCCGTGTTGGTCCCTTTCACTCCTGTTAAATCCCCGTGACCACGAAGGGATCGTCTCCCCTCTCTCCTCTGGGTGGAGACGAACGATGTCTGACTTTGCCATCTCTCCCTCCCATTCTCCTCCTCCCTCTATTGATTTATCTCGGTGGAATTTTTATGACTGCAGCACATCCTCCCTCTGCTGCCCTCGCTGCTGGCTCGGAGCTCGCTTCCCCAAACCACACCGTTAAAACAGACACCGTGCTCTCCGTGTGCTCCCTTGGACAGCGTGTCCTGCCTGGGGGAGGCAGAGCAGGGCAGCGCACGACTCCCCGCTTCATTCTCCTCGCCCTCACTCCACTGTCAGCCAACTGGTGATGACTGATTGGTACCCAAAAACGTCCCTTGCACGGAAATGAGATCATGAGAAAAGAGCATCAGGCGGCCGAGTCACTCTCTGGGCTGATCCTTCACCCTGGTCAGACACAGGGATGAGCGAAGGTGACGGGGATGAGGTCCTAACATAGCTCTAAACGGGGACAGATGCAGCATGTCCAAAGTGATGGTGGTGCCTCCACAGTTCCTTCAAAACAGACATGAGGAGACACAGAGCCAGGACAGCAGCAGCCCTCAAAGTCAAGCGTACAAGCATGTCCACTGCCCAAAGCCAGGAGGTGGGGAGAGCCTATTCCAGCATCTGAGTGCTCTGGATCACACTGAGTACTGCTTGGAAGTAAGGTATGTGGTGATGAAGGCATGGATCAGGTTGTGAAACAGTGAAATAGAGCCCACAGGCAGGGAAAGACACGTTGGCCCAGCAGGGACAAGATGGAGTAATGGCAGCCCAAGGAAATGTCACTGATGGGAAGGGCTGACTTTATTCTGCTTGGGGCCATTTTCTTTTCCTTCGTGCTGTCAGGGCCAAAATAACACAATATTAGAATCATAGAATCATAGAATCATAGAATTGCCCAGGCCAGAAGGGACCTCCAAGGGTCATCTAGTCCGACCTCCCCACAGTCAGCAGGGACACCCCCAACTAGACCAGGTTGCCCAGGGCCTCGTCGAGCCTCACCTTGAATATCACAGGCAGGGAAAGACACGTTGGCCCAGCAGGGACAAGATGGAGTAATGGCAGCCCAAGGAAATGTCACTGATGGGAAGGGCTGACTTTATTCTACTTGGGGCCATTTTCTTTTCCTTCGTGCTGTTGGGGCCAAAATAACACAATATTGACATATTCTCCCCAACCCCTGCAAGCCCTGTTGGAGCCACTATGAGCTTACATTGCTCCTCCTCAGCAATATCTCTGGTGTAGGAGAAAGCAACTAAAAATGCAATGTTAAGTCTGTGTTATTGAGCTCCATATTCTCCCCAACCCCTGCAAGCCTTGTTAGAGCCACTATGAGCTTACATTGCTCCTCCTCAGCAATATCTCTGGTGTAGGAGAAAGCAACTAAAAATGCAATGTTAAGTCTGTGTTAGATGCCACAATCAGTTTCACCTCCTCACTGGAGTCCCTTGTGAGATCTGGCTTCTGGGCTGGCTGCTCAGGTCAAATGTCCTGCTGTAAAGTTCAGCATTCGGGTCTGGGATAACCAATGCTAACATTTTGGGAGAGCGGAAGGTCAGCTATCCCAGGGGTTTAGTATTTGTTGTCAAGCCCAGATTTTCAGAAGGAATAAAGCACTAAAGAGCTCCTGCTGTGCCATTCATAGCTGGCCTTTGCAAAAGGTGTAGTGCACAAGTCATTGGGCTCTTCTGAAAAATCTGAGCTGTTATTGTCACCATCCTGTGGTTTGATCTAATTTCAGTGGCTATTATAAGCACAGCTATTCAGGAGGAAGAACTTATTAGCTGAGCTGGCTCCTTTGCCTCTAGGTGGGAAATGTTGGCATTTACAAATGTGTTTTCATTGAGAATTATCTGAGGCAAGATTTATACAAAAATGACCTGGCCTTTGCGAGCACTTTTACCTTCCCAATTCTCTCCCCCATCTCATTTTGGGGGTGGGGGGGGAGTGAGTGAGTGGTTTTGGGGGATTTAGTTGCCAGCTGGGGTTGAACCAGGACAACTCCTGAAGACTTTAGCACTGGTTCCTACCAGGTGCTCTTTGCACTGATGCTGAGGAACCTTGCATGACTCTACATTGATCAAACCCTTCTCTGAGCATTAATCAGATCCCACTTAGCTGTAGGCTCAAGGTGATTAAAGTAGAAGGTGTTTGACCATGGGTTCCCTACAGTCACTGGGGCAGGCACTTCTGGAGGGAGATCCCACTATGAAGCAGTCCAGGTTGTCTTCTGGAAATGCCTCGCTCTTGTACCAACCTTAGAAGAATCCAGGCTGCTCAAGGCTGAATAGCTGAAGTTTGGCAGGATGAGTTCAGCCCCTAAAATTTATGGCAACGCTATTTCTTGAACTCCTGCACCCCTATAGTTTCTCTCTGCCACTGATACATTCTCAAGCATCAGAAAGAGACTTCTCTACACCTCAGTTTCCCCATGTGGAAAAAGGTTATTGTAAAATACGCCTCCAACATTACTGTACCATCTGCTGCGCAGCACATGGAGGTTGTTAACTCCTCTGTAAAAGCACGGGCTTTTTTAGTGTTTTCAACAGAAGGAGCTGGCGAAAGAAGAGGAATCGCTCTAAGAGTTGGGTCGCGCCATTTGGATCACACATGAGGCAGCTCACACACGTTGGCACGCCTGCGGTATCGCATCCAACGTCAGTCATAAAATAATACATCAAACTACCCGTAAGGCAAACACTGAAAACTGCCTACCCTAAATACTACCACGTGAGTCGATGCAACGCTGAGGAGCGTCCTGCAGCATCGCCGCTCCTGGCCGTGTGGGCTCATGGCCAGCTCGGCCCTTCAGCGTGTCCCTGGTGGCCCTTGGCCACTGTCATCACCTGGCAGTGCCACACGTCACTGATCAGTCCTCCTTTTCCTCATGTGGGCAAGAACAGATGCTGGTGGAAACCCAGTTCCAGAAAATGGTAACATCTGAAAACGTTTAATGGAAAAAAATACCTGTCCTGTAGAAGAGCACTTGTGGGAAATAAAGGGATGCGAAGTTGACAAGAATATTTCATCTTGGAAGAAAAACAATAAAACAACAACAAAAGGATTTTACTGCACTCTCAAACCCTTTCATTTTTAAAAACAGAGTTTAAGTGAAAAGCTATGGAATCTACATGTGAAAAATAATTTTAAAGAAAACCCCAAAATTTTCAATCCAAAAGAAAATAGACAGGTTCAGAAATCAGCCCGTCCCCAGCACAAGAGAGATGGAAACCGGCCAGTGTTCTCATTGTGTGCAGCCCTAAGCCCTGCTCCTTGGGTCATCCCAGCTCCAGCCACTCTGTCCTAACCTTCATGGCCCTGGAGCACCTCCCTGCTCCCCGTCCCGATGTCCCGATACAGCAAGGACATCCAGCCTGGCCTCAGTTAACTCCTCCCTGCGCCTCCTCTCTCACCTCTGTGAGTGTGTGCACACACATGGCAAATCAGCCCGTATTTCCAGTTGGATTTGGCCCCAGAAACTCTACTCTAGACAGAGTTCAGAGCAGATATGAGTTAGGGCCACCCAACTTCAGATTAACAACCTAAACTCACAGGGTTAGGACGACACAACTCGAAATTAGCAGTTTGTATTTTCAGGTTACCTTCTACACCAAATAAACACAGCTCTGCAACTGCCAGATGATCCTTTTCAAACGGCTCAAAGGAAGTTTGTGTGCACAGTTCAGCTGACCCCTCTCAAGGGTGCAATTAGTGGGACACAGAGGAGGAGAGGAACCCCATGTTTCCTCTGTATCCATCTACGAGCTGCTTTCTCTGTGTTCTTTAAGAGCTTTCTGCTCTTGCCAGAAAGAAAACCAAAGCCATGAGATGAAGATGTCTTTGTAAATTAGGATAAAATTAAGGATCTAAAGGTGGTTTTTGCAACTTCACTTGTATTTAACAGCAACAAGAAAACCTCTAAACAGAGGAGACAGAGACTTGGAATCAGGTTCCTCCATTTTCCTCTGCTGGACAGATAGCTTGGAAAAATCTTAAATAACAGTGAGGCTGAGAAATTAATATCCTACCCAGTCTCATTCTAGCTTTTATGGTTCTGATATCTCTCTTTATTCACAGAGCCCCCTTCCCTCTGTGCTTCCAAGCAAATCCCTCGCTGCGGTACAGTAAAGTAGGGCTGCTTTTCTGGGAGGCACGGCCAGCGTTTCAGGTGGGCTGACATGAATCTGCTGGGTCCCTGCTGTCAGTCACAGAGCTAAGCAAAGCAAGTGTTACAGGCAAACTCTTTGAGGTGCTGCAATCCAGGAGAACCTCCAGAGTTGTTGGAGGAGACCCAGGAATAGGGTGTATTACTTTCAAGGGCTGGTAGGTCGCTCTGTGAGGCTCGAGGCAAGGCAGGGTGTCTCTCCTCCAGTCTCCCTCTTCTGCAAAACAGGGCTCAGCCCAAGCATCCCCCCTTCAGACAGAAGGGCCTTCAGCAACTCCACACCCCCACAGCCCTGCACAGGTGAGGATTTTCCTCTCCGTGACATCCCACACATCCCTCCCGGCCCGCAAACCTCTCTGACAAACCCTGGGCTGCTCCCAGGAGCCGGCTCCACGTCCCAGGGAACACGCTCAGTAACAGCAAAAAGTCCAGACGCGCTCTCCACACTCAGATAACTAAGTAAAATAGCCTTATTTTAGAATAATCTTCAAATCTGAGGCAGAACTTCTTGTCCCCACAGCCTGCGGGCAGGAACGTGCTTCTAACATGACTTGTGCCAGCGCTCTCCAAAGGCAGCGAGCAGAGAGGACAATGACTATCAGCATATGCTAATGCCTGACTCTGACCACTCCAGAGGGAGGTTGGGCCACATCAGGCTTCTCTCACTTCTCCCATTAGTATGGTGAGACACCTCGCTCGTGGATGTCTCCGTGTCCCTCCTCTGGGTGAGTTTTGTCTCCCCAACACAAAGAGTAAAAGAATGAGGATGTACATTTCATTTGTTTCCAAGGTCCTCCTCTCTCCAAATCAGACCCCAGAGAGCCTTCTGGACATGAGGTGGGAGTGACTAGGGGAGCCAGCAAGGACAAAAGGAGCACAGCTCTGATGATCTGTGTTTTCAAGGTGACACACTGAACTTCCCATCTGTTTCACTTCTGCAGCAACACCGGCAGCGCTGTCCTTGTCTGAATGTCTTTCGCCTCTGCCCAGGGAATCTCAGTTGAGACAGCTTTCTTTTTATAATACAAACTCGCTGTTAAAAACCATCACCATGTTCTGTGCTCGTGCCAGGAGCCTTCAAACAAGGCACGCTGTGCATGCCGCTCCGTCGATCGCAAACTCCCCAGTTGTGGCTTGCTCACCCTCGGAGTTTCTGCAGAAGGGAACTGGACAGGGCTTTCGAAACCAAGTGCTGGCTTCTGAGATCTCCACCTGCCTGTTACCACACAGCTCTGCCTGCTCCTGCTCCCAGGCACGTCCAAGCAGGGACATCTAAAAGGCAGGCAGGCTTTTATACTCATGAGAGCCAACCGCCCCAGACTGTTTCTTTCCCCCAAAACCCTTTCTTCTGAGCTGCTCCCTTCTACCATCTCTTCTGTCTCTCAGTGATGTCACCTACTCACATGCAACCCCAAAACAGCTGCTGATTGCCACGGTGCCTGTTCTTTTCATAGGAATGTAGCCTGGCACACGGAGTCTCCCCCTGTGAGCCGCGGGGACACGTGACCCAGAGGTGTGTATTTTAGCATCTGATTAACAGTCATTACCCAAAGGATCAAGGAAAGTCCTTGAGTCGAGACATGACATCAGCCAGGCTCTGGTTTATAGAAGCACAGTCTGTCTGCACTGTCCCTGACGAGGTTATTACTGAAAAGGCAGAGGCACGGACACGGGATGCTATATGCAGATGGGGCAGAATTAATTAAAGGGGAAGACAGTGAGCACTTCAGTGAAGGATTACGCAAAACACTTCAGGGAAGGAGCTGCCTCTTTTAGTTTGTTTTTTTCACCACTCTCAGGGTAGGACATGGCCTGGGTGGAAAGTCATGTGTAAGCACCTTCTGATGCAAACAAGGGTGCAGCCCAGTTACCATGATGGTAACACCTGGGCTGCCTGCAGAGCAAAACCACACTTGTCCAAAGTCTTGTTCGCCTGTCAAACCTTACTGCTAAATGTTTAAATGCTCCCCGTGATGTTGGGCTTGAAGCAACTTTGTGCTGGAAGGAGAAAGCAGGTGGGGGAAGAGAAGAGGCGAGGGCAGAAGCACACAGGATAACTGGAAGAGAATACTTAGCACTTCGGGCAGGTGCTCTTGTTTATTTGTCCTTTAAGCTCATGGGGTGTTTGACGAGACAAAAAGAAATTTCCTTTGAAAGGGCTAGAAGACAAACCTTCTCACTGCATACAATTAACTCCCCAAGACTGCTCCTCTAGGACAGCTTGACAAGATTCAGATGAGAAGCTGGAATTTCTTTAATTGCGCTTCCTATTCCCATGCCACCCACTGCGATTAAAATGAAACACTGGGATGGGCAGTCTAATACAGCCCAGGACTGGGGGAGCAGCTGTTGCAGCTCCCCTGTACCAGGCAAAGGGAGGTAGGAGGTCCCATGGATCCCCCAAGGTGTCCAGTCCTAAACATTCCTGGGGAGGGGTCTCTGGCATGGTCAGCTTGTCCCCAGGGAGACATCTGCAAGTCTATCGTTGCCTGGGAACCTGATCTGCTCCTCCAGCTCTGATGTGTTCCTCACCCCACCTCTCTGTCCTTACAAAACTCACTGCTGGATTCCCTCAAGGCTGCCTGCAGGATCCTGCTCCGTTCAGGATGGAGGGGCTGGAAGGAGAGCAGTATCCTGTTGTGGCAGCAGGGAAATGGCCCTCAGGTGAAGCGAAGGAAGGCAGGAAAGTCCTCCAAACATTAAATGACATGAATGTCTTCAACTGTCAGAGGCATGTGGCTGTGTGGTTTTGAAATATTAGAGCAAGCATCCTCCTAAGCTTAGGACTTGCCAGCTGGGCCTCTCTCCCTGCCTCCAATCCGGTACCATCCATTGTACAAAAATGCCTGTGCTGGCCAGGAGGAAAACCACCGTTTGCCTGAATAAATCCCTTTCTAATCCTCATCCTCAAGGAAAAAAGCGCATTCAAAAAAATCTGAGAAAGTTCTGCTTGCACAAAAGGGGAGGGGTTTGTGTCCTCCGCAGAAATCCCCACTCCTGACACTGTTCTCTAGTGGCCCCAGCTGAAGGAGGAGGTGGGGACAGTGTACTCTGTTCCACTGACTCTTTCAAGGAACCCCGTTTCATGTTGTCTCTCGTGTCCCCTCGCTGTGCTTGCCAGCTTTCTGTTCCTGCCCTGCCAGTTTCTTGATTTAGCTCTGTTTTGTTTTTCCTTTCACAGTTCTTCTTTTCAAGTCACCACAAAATCACAGCCCAGCCCTAGTGAGATTTCGAGGGAGCACCAGGCTGAGGAAAGCAGCTGGGAGAAATGAATCAGGTTACAGAGAAAGAACAATTTCTCCCATTGGGTATTCAAAGGGAAGCGGGACTGCAGCTACAGAAGGGACACCAGGCCAGCTGATTCTCCTTTCCAGGCATATGTCCACACTTCAGGCCAAGTGTGGTGGTCATTTGGAAGCCAGGACACCAGCCACCAGGCAAGCAGGACCTGCAGAGCTCTGCTGCTCTGGGCTGCTTACTTCCCGTGGCACCTGGTGCCTGCAAAAGACTCTCATCTGGTCTGGTATTCCCAGTCCTGTTTTTCCAGCTCCCAACTGTTTTGTAGAGACTCAGCCTACTGCAGGTGCCTCCTTTAAATCTCCACCACTCTACCTTCCTCAGCCCCCCTAGATGGCTTGAGGACATGGTTGGGAAGTAGTGTGAAAGATGAAGGCTCAGGGTTTCTATGAAGAGGGGTAAGGAATACACTGGTAGAGCTTGTATACCCTGGAATCATACATACACAGAAACCAAACAATTTTGTCTCTTGAGCTTAGTCCAAAGTTCCTGGGAGCTGGACAGCCCATTCTCTGCTGCTCCTTACCAAATCCCAGCACTTGGACCTGCCTTTGGCTGTGTGTGACAGCAGCAACACCGAGGTATTTTCATCTCCCCTCTCGCTGATATAGCGAGAGAGGACCAGAGTCTTTGCCTTCAGCTTTTCTTTTCAAGGAGCAGATGAAAAGAAGATCAGCCAGTTATCATCTTAACTTCACCCTCCTACCTCCCTGCGCCTGGAAGAACAGCCAGCCTAACTCCCACAAATTCTTCCCACTTCTCCAGCTCGCTGCGCCGCTTCCCCTCCCTGTCCTCGCTACGCTGCCAGGGTGGCTTTGGGTGTCTGTGGAGGAGAATGACAGAGCGAGGGACACAGACCTGGCGTGGGGGATGTAACAGGGACACTGGCAAAGCCGGAGGGCGAGAGAAGCAGATCAGGGGGGATGTGCCAGAAACAAGGCTCCCAACGTTTGCCAAGTGCCTGCTCTGACCTTCCCTGTTCCCCAGCCACAGGGAGACAAGGTGTTCCCCCACCCACGCTCCTCAGGGTTTTGGTTCACACTTGCCATGTGCATCTGCCCGCAGGTGAGCCATTACCACCACCCACACTTCTCCTGTTGCACAAAGCTGATCAGATGGTGAGAGCCAGTCCCAGCCAACTGCAGGTCAGAGAACAACCACAGAAACCCTCACAGCAAAGCCCTCTGGACACGAAGATGGACCAGCAACGCTTACGGTAGGGTCTCCAGCTACCATCAGCTCTGTGATACCAGCACACTCCAAGCCCAAAACCCCTGACCAGACTTATTCCCCCATGCACAGTGCCCCATGCAGCCAGCACGATTCCTGGGGGGCTTTCAGGAGCCTCAGGAACTGGTTGGGGATGGTCTCAGCAGAACTGGTGTGAAACAGCTACAGCAAACCCACAGCGGGGAAGGACGAGCTGCCGCCAACCAGCGTGAGGCATCATGGCAGATGACTGTGAAGATCTACCTGTCCACCCACTTGCTGACCCCAAGACATATCTCCTACCAGCACCAAAGACACCAAGCTGAAGACACAAAGGAGATGCCAGGGGTCGGAGGGAGCAGAAGGGCTGTCTCATCCCGGCCAACCCCGGTGCCACGGGGAGGCTCAGGCTGGCAGTATCACTGCTCCACTGCTGCTCGCTTGCAATTTGTATCATGGGCAATTAAACCCTTCCTGCGCGCGGAGATGGGCTGTAATAGCCTGAATGTTCAGCTTTTAACATCGAGGCATGAAGAGGTCCTTGAAACATATTGCCTCTGGTCACCCACAACCACTGAATTCTGAGAAATGGTCTCCATTTCATAACGTGTTTATAGCAGGCAGATTTCACATCAGCCTTTTAGGGGAGATGCTTCATCTGGGGATGCAGGAAGCAAACAGAACCGATTTCTACTGAAAAAATGAAGTTTTGATGAAAATAAATTAGAAGTGTCAAAACCTAAAATGAATTACCTCACCCTCATCATTTAATTCAGCAGCTTTTTTTTTTCTTCAGCAAGCTAACAGAATACTTTGCTTTACCCTTATCAATTTGATTCACTTCATTTGGACTTTTATTTTCAAATAGTCATTTTTATGCTTTACTTATAGGACAGAATTTATCACCATATGAAAAGCAAGTCAAAGAAATCTGATGATTGTAAACATAAATCTTTTGATTGTCCCTAAACCCTCAGAAATGCTTAAGAGTTTTGGTTGTTTGTCCCAAGGGGGAGGTGACAATGAGATGCCCTCCCCTGTGGTGCTGGCTCTTCACCCCAGACCAGAAACCCTGGCCCCTGACCAGCTCTTTGGCTTGGCTCTCACGCACCTGAAATATCCAGACCTCTCCTGTGGAGAGATCCAAAGCCTTCAGTTCAGATAAATCAACTCTGCCTTAAAAATAATTCAGCCCGTCAAGTGACAAGTATCGGTACAGCTCAGAGCCTATATCTTTCAAATTTGACACAGTAGTGCTTTCCCTTTGACTTGGAAGAATCAATTTAATGAGGTTCAGAGCACGGATCAGCACCGGAATCAAACACATGCTTCCCGGGCTGTCCAGGCACACGCGTCTCTGTATGAAGAAGAGGGAACTGCAGAGCAACTCCATCAGCATGTGATGGAGATGGCTGCATCTCTGCTTTGCTTCTCAAGATGCAGCTCTGAGCCTGAGCCCACATCTCCCAGGCACGTCCCCACCAGCCTGTGATGGGCAAGGTGGCTTTCCACCACCTGCAGCTACATCCACGCCTCTGCATCATGGCAAAACCTCTTTAATGCCCTGACAGAGGGCAAAGCTCCTACCAAACTGAGAGATAGCTGCTACCTGCCAGGACAGGGGACATCTCTCCAGCCTGGTCCAGGCCACAGTAAGAAGAATCTCCTGGTCGCTGGGAAACCATCATCATGGTCTTTTAACAAGCAGAATAGTGGCAGAGACCTCTGGAAAGTGAGACCAGGAGCAGCTGTGGGGGTCCTGAGCTGCATTAGAAAAGTTTTCTGTGAGTAAGGGTGACGAATTATGAGCTACAATGCTCTCAGGTGGGGCACGATGAGCACAATGGCTACTCGGGAAGTGCCTACAGTAACCATCCTTCCCGGGCTGCCTGCAAGGGTTCAGGGCAAAAAAAAACCCTTCACATTCAGCCAGGCTGAAGAAATGTGAGCTTTCTCCAAAGGCTGGCACTAGATGAATACAGGATTGAGCCATTCCTGCCAGCAGAAGGCCAGAAATGGGATTGAGGAAGGAATTTACAAGAGCTGCTTATTTAATTATGAATGTTGATTTATCCCCTGTTGCCCGGGGGCCAGAGGCTGCCCGAGCCCAGGGCTGTGTGGAGGCACCTGCCAGCCAGGACTGACGCTGTAGTTTAAGAAACCCGACCAAGTCCAGCCACATTCCCCATTTAGCATCGGACCGGGGAGCACAGATGTTAATTAACTTTAGGGCTTTGCTCTCCAGAAGTGCCTCTGAAGAAAAGCACTTTTCCCCTCCCAGGAGGCTGCTGTCCAGAATTTCATATTTTCTTTAGCTCTAACTTTCGCAGGCAAAACCCCTGCTTTTTGTTCATTTTCCCTGATAACAGATTCCTTGTGTTTTCTGCACAATAAACAGCCTATAAATAAAATACCGACATGGATGTCACACGGAAAATATCTAGAGGGGATTAGTGTACATTCCGGATAATAAAAAAGGAGCTGGTTTAATTATTCATAGTGAGTAAATTAGCCCTTTTCTGGTTTGGGAGCAGACCCTGAAACTTGTGGAAGCTCTTGGGATACCTTCAGGATGGGAGTAACTCATTTATTTCATTAGACCTTCTGTTGCGGTTCGTGGTTTGTCCCCCAAGTCACACGTGATTGCTGCTGTTCCTCAGTGGCCTCGTGATTATTTTTTTTCTTAAGGCAGTGACAAATGATGGCTACAGGATGGCTGCTGCCCTCCTCCGTGTACCCAACCTCATTGCCTGGTGAACTCGAGCGGCTCTGTACAGAACAGTCACTCTCCTAGTACTCGGGCACACAGGAATGGGCTCAGGTGACCGTTCCTGAACACCAAGGAATCGCATGTTAGATGCCACTACCAGTTTCACCTCCTCACTGGAGTCCCTTGTGAGATCTGGCTTCTGGGCTGGCTGCTCAGGTCAAATGTCCTGCTGTAAAGTTCAGCATTCGGGTCTGGGATAACCAATGCTAACATTTTGGGAGAGCGGAAGGTCAGCTATCCCAGGGGTTTAGTATTTGTTGTCAAGCCCAGATTTTCAGAAGGAATAAAGCACTAAAGAGCTCCTGCTGTGCCATTCATAGCTGGCCTTTGCAAAAGGTGTAGTGCACGAGCCATTCGGACTCTTCTGAAAAATCTGAGCTGTTATTGTCACCGTCCTGTGGTTTGATCTAATTTCAGTGGCTATTATAAGCACAGCTATTCAGGAGGAAGAACTTATTAGCTGAGCTGGCTCCTTTGCCTCTAGGTGGGAAATGTTGGCATTTACAAATGTGTTTTCATTGAGAATTATCTGAGGCAAGATTTATACAAAAATGACCTGGCCTTTGCGAGCACTTTTACCTTCCCAATTCTCTCCCCCATCTCATTTTGGGGGTGGGGGGGGAGTGAGTGAGTGGTTTTGGGGGATTTAGTTGCCAGCTGGGGTTGAACCAGGACAACTCCTGAAGACTTTAGCACTGGTTCCTACCAGGTGCTCTTTGCACTGATGCTGAGGAACCTTGCATGACTGCGGCTCTACATTGATCAAACCCTTCTCTGAGCATTAATCAGATCCCACTTAGCTGTAGGCATCTGATCAAGGTGATTAAAATAGAAGGTGTTTGACCATGGGTTCCCTACAGTCACTGGGGCAGGCACTTCTGGAGGGAGATCCCACTACGAAGCAGTCCAGGTTGTCTTCTGGAAATGCCTCGCTCTCATACCAACCTTAGAAGAATCCAGGCTGCTCAAGGCTGAATAGCTGAAGTTTGGCAGGATGAGTCCAGCCCCTAAAACTTACGGCAAAGCTATTTCTTGAACTCCTGCACCCCTGTAGTTTCTCTCTGCCACTGATACATTCTCAAGCATCAGAAAGAGACTTCTCTACACCTCAGTTTCCCCATGTGGAAAAAGGTTATTGTAAAATACGCCTCCAACATTACTGTACCATCTGCTGCGCAGCACATGGAGGTTGTTAACTCCTCTGTAAAAGCACGGGCTTTTTTAGTGTTTTCAACAGAAGGAGCTGGCGAAAGAAGAGGAATCGCTCTAAGAGTTGGGTCGCGCCATTTGGATCACACATGAGGCAGCTCACACACGTTGGCAGGCCTGCGGTATCGCATCCAACGTCAGTCATAAAATAATACATCAAACTACCCGTAAGGCAAACACTGAAAACTGCCTACCCTAAATACTACCACGTGAGTCGATGCAACGCTGAGGAGCGTCCTGCAGCATCGCCGCTCCTGGCCGTGTGGGCTCATGGCCAGCTCGGCCCTTCAGCGTGTCCCTGGTGGCCCTTGGCCACTGTCATCACCTGGCAGTGCCACACGTCACTGATCAGTCCTCCTTTTCCTCATGTGGGCAAGAACAGATGCTGGTGGAAACCCAGTTCCAGAAAATGGTAACATCTGAAAACGTTTAATGGAAAAAAATACCTGTCCTGTAGAAGAGCACTTGTGGGAAATAAAGGGATGCGAAGTTGACAAGAATATTTCATCTTGGAAGAAAAACAATAAAACAACAACAAAAGGATTTTACTGCACTCTCAAACCCTTTCATTTTTAAAAACAGAGTTTAAGTGAAAAGCTATGGAATCTACATGTGAAAAATAATTTTAAAGAAAACCCCAAAATTTTCAATCCAAAAGAAAATAGACAGGTTCAGAAATCAGCCCGTCCCCAGCACAAGAGAGATGGAAACCGGCCAGTGTTCTCATTGTGTGCAGCCCTAAGCCCTGCTCCTTGGGTCATCCCATCTCCAGCCGCTCTGTCCTAACCTTCATGGCCCTGGAGCACCTCCCTGCTCCCCATCCCGATGTCCCGATACAGCAAGGACATCCAGCCTGGCCCCAGTTAACTCCTCCCTGTGCCTCTTCTCCTGCTTCTGTGAGTGTGTGCACACACATGGCAAATCAGCCCATATTTCCAGTTGGATTTGGCCCCAGAAACTCTACTCTAGACAAAGTTCCTCCCTGGGTTCAGAGCAGATACGAGTTAGGGCCACCCAACTTCAGACTAACAGCCTGAACTCACAGGGTTAGCACGACACAACTTGAAATTAGCAGTTTGTATTTTCAGGTTACCTTCTACACCAAATAAACACAGCTGTGCAACTGCCAGAAGATCCTTTTCAAACGGCTCAAAGGAAGTTTGTGTGCACAGTTCAGCTGACCCCTCTCAAGGGTGCAATTAGTGGGACACAGAGGAGGAGAGGAACCCCATGTTTCCTCTGTATCCATCTACGAGCTGCTTTCTCTGTGTTCTTTAAGAGCTTTCTGCTCTTGCCAGAAAGAAAACCAAAGCCATGAGATGAAGATGTCTTTGTAAATTAGGATAAAATTAAGGATCTAAAGGTGGTTTTTGCAACTTCACTTGTATTTAACAGCAACAAGAAAACCTCTAAACAGAGGAGACAGAGACTTGGAATCAGGTTCCTCCATTTTCCTCTGCTGGACAGATAGCTTGGAAAAATCTTAAATAACAGTGAGGCTGAGAAATTAATATCCTACCCAGTCTCATTCTAGCTTTTATGGTTCTGATATCTCTCTTTATTCACAGAGCCCCCTTCCCTCTGTGCTTCCAAGCAAATCCCTCGCTGCGGTACAGTAAAGTAGGGCTGCTTTTCTGGGAGGCACGGCCAGCGTTTCAGGTGGGCTGACATGAATCTGCTGGGTCCCTGCTGTCAGTCACAGAGCTAAGCAAAGCAAGTGTTACAGGCAAACTCTTTGAGGTGCTGCAATCCAGGAGAACCTCCAGAGTTGTTGGAGGAGACCCAGGAATAGGGTGTATTACTTTCAAGGGCTGGTAGGTCGCTCTGTGAGGCTCGAGGCAAGGCAGGGTGTCTCTCCTCCAGTCTCCCTCTTCTGCAAAACAGGGCTCAGCCCAAGCATCCCCCCTTCAGACAGAAGGGCCTTCAGCAACTCCACACCCCCACAGCCCTGCACAGGTGAGGATTTTCCTCTCCGTGACATCCCACACATCCCTCCCGGCCCGCAAACCTCTCTGACAAACCCTGGGCTGCTCCCAGGAGCCGGCTCCACGTCCCAGGGAACACGCTCAGTAACAGCAAAAAGTCCAGACGCGCTCTCCACACTCAGATAACTAAGTAAAATAGCCTTATTTTAGAATAATCTTCAAATCTGAGGCAGAACTTCTTGTCCCCACAGCCTGCGGGCAGGAACGTGCTTCTAACATGACTTGTGCCAGCGCTCTCCAAAGGCAGCGAGCAGAGAGGACAATGACTATCAGCATATGCTAATGCCTGACTCTGACCACTCCAGAGGGAGGTTGGGCCACATCAGGCTTCTCTCACTTCTCCCATTAGTATGGTGAGACACCTCGCTCGTGGATGTCTCCGTGTCCCTCCTCTGGGTGAGTTTTGTCTCCCCAACACAAAGAGTAAAAGAATGAGGATGTACATTTCATTTGTTTCCAAGGTCCTCCTCTCTCCAAATCAGACCCCAGAGAGCCTTCTGGACATGAGGTGGGAGTGACTAGGGGAGCCAGCAAGGACAAAAGGAGCACAGCTCTGATGATCTGTGTTTTCAAGGTGACACACTGAACTTCCCATCTGTTTCACTTCTGCAGCAACACCGGCAGCGCTGTCCTTGTCTGAATGTCTTTCGCCTCTGCCCAGGGAATCTCAGTTGAGACAGCTTTCTTTTTATAATACAAACTCGCTGTTAAAAACCATCACCATGTTCTGTGCTCGTGCCAGGAGCCTTCAAACAAGGCACGCTGTGCATGCCGCTCCGTCGATCGCAAACTCCCCAGTTGTGGCTTGCTCACCCTCGGAGTTTCTGCAGAAGGGAACTGGACAGGGCTTTCGAAACCAAGTGCTGGCTTCTGAGATCTCCACCTGCCTGTTACCACACAGCTCTGCCTGCTCCTGCTCCCAGGCACGTCCAAGCAGGGACATCTAAAAGGCAGGCAGGCTTTTATACTCATGAGAGCCAACCGCCCCAGACTGTTTCTTTCCCCCAAAACCCTTTCTTCTGAGCTGCTCCCTTCTACCATCTCTTCTGTCTCTCAGTGATGTCACCTACTCACATGCAACCCCAAAACAGCTGCTGATTGCCACGGTGCCTGTTCTTTTCATAGGAATGTAGCCTGGCACACGGAGTCTCCCCCTGTGAGCCGCGGGGACACGTGACCCAGAGGTGTGTATTTTAGCATCTGATTAACAGTCATTACCCAAAGGGTCAAGGAAAGTCCTTGAGTCGAGACATGACATCAGCCAGGCTCTGGTTTATAGAAGCACAGTCTGTCTGCACTGTCCCTGACGAGGTTATTACTGAAAAGGCAGAGGCACGGACACGGGATGCTATATGCAGATGGGGCAGAATTAATTAAAGGGGAAGACAGTGAGCACTTCAGTGAAGGATTACGCAAAACACTTCAGGGAAGGAGCTGCCTCCTTTTAGTTTGTTTTTTTCACCACTCTCAGGGTAGGACATGGCCTGGGTGGAAAGTCATGTGTAAGCACCTTCTGATGCAAACAAGGGTGCAGCCCAGTTACCATGATGGTAACACCTGGGCTGCCTGCAGAGCAAAACCACACTTGTCCAAAGTCTTGTTCGCCTGTCAAACCTTACTGCTAAATGTTTAAATGCTCCCCGTGATGTTGGGCTTGAAGCAACTTTGTGCTGGAAGGAGAAAGCAGGTGGGGGAAGAGAAGAGGCGAGGGCAGAAGCACACAGGATAACTGGAAGAGAATACTTAGCACTTCGGGCAGGTGCTCTTGTTTATTTGTCCTTTAAGCTCATGGGGTGTTTGACGAGACAAAAAGAAATTTCCTTTGAAAGGGCTAGAAGACAAACCTTCTCACTGCATACAATTAACTCCCCAAGACTGCTCCTCTAGGACAGCTTGACAAGATTCAGATGAGAAGCTGGAATTTCTTTAATTGCGCTTCCTATTCCCATGCCACCCACTGCGATTAAAATGAAACACTGGGATGGGCAGTCTAATACAGCCCAGGACTGGGGGAGCAGCTGTTGCAGCTCCCCTGTACCAGGCAAAGGGAGGTAGGAGGTCCCATGGATCCCCCAAGGTGTCCAGTCCTAAACATTCCTGGGGAGGGGTCTCTGGCATGGTCAGCTTGTCCCCAGGGAGACATCTGCAAGTCTATCGTTGCCTGGGAACCTGATCTGCTCCTCCAGCTCTGATGTGTTCCTCACCCCACCTCTCTGTCCTTACAAAACTCACTGCTGGATTCCCTCAAGGCTGCCTGCAGGATCCTGCTCCGTTCAGGATGGAGGGGCTGGAAGGAGAGCAGTATCCTGTTGTGGCAGCAGGGAAATGGCCCTCAGGTGAAGCGAAGGAAGGCAGGAAAGTCCTCCAAACATTAAATGACATGAATGTCTTCAACTGTCAGAGGCATGTGGCTGTGTGGTTTTGAAATATTAGAGCAAGCATCCTCCTAAGCTTAGGACTTGCCAGCTGGGCCTCTCTCCCTGCCTCCAATCCGGTACCATCCATTGTACAAAAATGCCTGTGCTGGCCAGGAGGAAAACCACCGTTTGCCTGAATAAATCCCTTTCTAATCCTCATCCTCAAGGAAAAAAGCGCATTCAAAAAAATCTGAGAAAGTTCTGCTTGCACAAAAGGGGAGGGGTTTGTGTCCTCCGCAGAAATCCCCACTCCTGACACTGTTCTCTAGTGGCCCCAGCTGAAGGAGGAGGTGGGGACAGTGTACTCTGTTCCACTGACTCTTTCAAGGAACCCCGTTTCATGTTGTCTCTCGTGTCCCCTCGCTGTGCTTGCCAGCTTTCTGTTCCTGCCCTGCCAGTTTCTTGATTTAGCTCTGTTTTGTTTTTCCTTTCACAGTTCTTCTTTTCAAGTCACCACAAAATCACAGCCCAGCCCTAGTGAGATTTCGAGGGAGCACCAGGCTGAGGAAAGCAGCTGGGAGAAATGAATCAGGTTACAGAGAAAGAACAATTTCTCCCATTGGGTATTCAAAGGGAAGCGGGACTGCAGCTACAGAAGGGACACCAGGCCAGCTGATTCTCCTTTCCAGGCATATGTCCACACTTCAGGCCAAGTGTGGTGGTCATTTGGAAGCCAGGACACCAGCCACCAGGCAAGCAGGACCTGCAGAGCTCTGCTGCTCTGGGCTGCTTACTTCCCGTGGCACCTGGTGCCTGCAAAAGACTCTCATCTGGTCTGGTATTCCCAGTCCTGTTTTTCCAGCTCCCAACTGTTTTGTAGAGACTCAGCCTACTGCAGGTGCCTCCTTTAAATCTCCACCACTCTACCTTCCTCAGCCCCCCTAGATGGCTTGAGGACATGGTTGGGAAGTAGTGTGAAAGATGAAGGCTCAGGGTTTCTATGAAGAGGGGTAAGGAATACACTGGTAGAGCTTGTATACCCTGGAATCATACATACACAGAAACCAAACAATTTTGTCTCTTGAGCTTAGTCCAAAGTTCCTGGGAGCTGGACAGCCCATTCTCTGCTGCTCCTTACCAAATCCCAGCACTTGGACCTGCCTTTGGCTGTGTGTGACAGCAGCAACACCGAGGTATTTTCATCTCCCCTCTCGCTGATATAGCGAGAGAGGACCAGAGTCTTTGCCTTCAGCTTTTCTTTTCAAGGAGCAGATGAAAAGAAGATCAGCCAGTTATCATCTTAACTTCACCCTCCTACCTCCCTGCGCCTGGAAGAACAGCCAGCCTAACTCCCACAAATTCTTCCCACTTCTCCAGCTCGCTGCGCCGCTTCCCCTCCCTGTCCTCGCTCCGCTGCCAGGGTGGCTTTGGGTGTCTGTGGAGGAGAATGACAGAGCGAGGGACACAGACCTGGCGTGGGGGATGTAACAGGGACACTGGCAAAGCCGGAGGGCGAGAGAAGCAGATCAGGGGGGATGTGCCAGAAACAAGGCTCCCAACGTTTGCCAAGTGCCTGCTCTGACCTTCCCTGTTCCCCAGCCACAGGGAGACAAGGTGTTCCCCCACCCACGCTCCTCAGTGTTTTGGTTCACACTTGCCATGTGCATCTGCCCGCAGGTGAGCCATTACCACCACCCACACTTCTCCTGTTGCACAAAGCTGATCAGATGGTGAGAGCCAGTCCCAGCCAACTGCAGGTCAGAGAACAACCACAGAAACCCTCACAGCAAAGCCCTCTGGACATGAAGACGCACCAGCAACACTTATGGTAGGATCTCCAGCTACCATGAGCTCACTGATGGTATCACTCACATGATACCAGCACACTCCAAGCCCAAGACCCCTGACCAGACTTGTTTCCCCACACACAGTGCTCCATGCAGCCAGCACGATTCCTGTGGGGCTTTCAGGAGCCTCAGGAACTGGTTGGGGATGGTCTCAGCACTGGTGTGAAACAGCTACAGCATCAACAAACCCACAGCGGGGAAGGACGAGCTGCCGCCAACCAGCGTGAGGCATCATGGCAGAGAACTGGTGTGAAACAGCTACAGCAAACCCACAGCGGGGAAGGACGAGCTGCCGCCAACCAGCGTGAGGCATCATGGCAGATGACTGTGAAGATCTACCTGTCCACCCACTTGCTGACCCCAAGACATATCTCCTACCAGCACCAAAGACACCAAGCTGAAGACACGGAGGAGATGCCAGGGGTCAGAGGGAGCAGAAGGGCTGTCTCATCCCGGCCAACCCCGGTGCCACGGGGAGGCTCAGGCTGGCAGTATCACTGCTCCACTGCTGCTCGCTTGCAATTTGTATCATGGGCAATTAAACCCTTCCTGCGCGCGGAGATGGGCTGTAATAGCCTGAATGTTCAGCTTTTAACATCGAGGCATGAAGAGGTCCTTGAAACATATTGCCTCTGGTCACCCACAACCACTGAATTCTGAGAAATGGTCTCCATTTCATAACGTGTTTATAGCAGGCAGATTTCACATCAGCCTTTTAGGGGAGATGCTTCATCTGGGGATGCAGGAAGCAAACAGAACCGATTTCTACTGAAAAAATGAAGTTTTGATGAAAATAAATTAGAAGTGTCAAAACCTAAAATGAATTACCTCACCCTCATCATTTAATTCAGCAGCTTTTTTTTTTCTTCAGCAAGCTAACAGAATACTTTGCTTTACCCTTATCAATTTGATTCACTTCATTTGGACTTTTATTTTCAAATAGTCATTTTTATGCTTTACTTATAGGACAGAATTTATCACCATATGAAAAGCAAGTCAAAGAAATCTGATGATTGTAAACATAAATCTTTTGATTGTCCCTAAACCCTCAGAAATGCTTAAGAGTTTTGGTTGTTTGTCCCAAGGGGGAGGTGACAATGAGATGCCCTCCCCTGTGGTGCTGGCTCTTCACCCCAGACCAGAAACCCTGGCCCCTGACCAGCTCTTTGGCTTGGCTCTCACGCACCTGAAATATCCAGACCTCTCCTGTGGAGAGATCCAAAGCCTTCAGTTCAGATAAATCAACTCTGCCTTAAAAATAATTCAGCCCGTCAAGTGACAAGTATCGGTACAGCTCAGAGCCTATATCTTTCAAATTTGACACAGTAGTGCTTTCCCTTTGACTTGGAAGAATCAATTTAATGAGGTTCAGAGCACGGATCAGCACCGGAATCAAACACATGCTTCCCGGGCTGTCCAGGCACACGCGTCTCTGTATGAAGAAGAGGGAACTGCAGAGCAACTCCATCAGCATGTGATGGAGATGGCTGCATCTCTGCTTTGCTTCTCAAGATGCAGCTCTGAGCCTGAGCCCACATCTCCCAGGCACGTCCCCACCAGCCTGTGATGGGCAAGGTGGCTTTCCACCACCTGCAGCTACATCCACGCCTCTGCATCATGGCAAAACCTCTTTAATGCCCTGACAGAGGGCAAAGCTCCTACCAAACTGAGAGATAGCTGCTACCTGCCAGGACAGGGGACATCTCTCCAGCCTGGTCCAGGCCACAGTAAGAAGAATCTCCTGGTCGCTGGGAAACCATCATCATGGTCTTTTAACAAGCAGAATAGTGGCAGAGACCTCTGGAAAGTGAGACCAGGAGCAGCTGTGGGGGTCCTGAGCTGCATTAGAAAAGTTTTCTGTGAGTAAGGGTGACGAATTATGAGCTACAATGCTCTCAGGTGGGGCACGATGAGCACAATGGCTACTCGGGAAGTGCCTACAGTAACCATCCTTCCCGGGCTGCCTGCAAGGGTTCAGGGCAAAAAAAAACCCTTCACATTCAGCCAGGCTGAAGAAATGTGAGCTTTCTCCAAAGGCTGGCACTAGATAAATACAGGATTGAGCCATTCCTGCCAGCAGAAGGCCAGAAATGGGATTGAGGAAGGAATTTACAAGAGCTGCTTATTTAATTATGAATGTTGATTTATCCCCTGTTGCCCGGGGGCCAGAGGCTGCCCGAGCCCAGGGCTGTGTGGAGGCACCTGCCAGCCAGGACTGACGCTGTAGTTTAAGAAACCCGACCAAGTCCAGCCACATTCCCCATTTAGCATCGGACCGGGGAGCACAGATGTTAATTAACTTTAGGGCTTTGCTCTCCAGAAGTGCCTCTGAAGAAAAGCACTTTTCCCCTCCCAGGAGGCTGCTGTCCAGAATTTCATATTTTCTTTAGCTCCAACTATCGCAGGCAAAACCCCTGCTTTTTGTTCATTTTCCCTGATAACAGATTCCTTGTGTTTTCTGCACAATAAACAGCCTATAAATAAAATACCGACATGGATGTCACACGGAAAATATCTAGAGGGGATTAGTGTACATTCCGGATAATAAAAAAGGAGCTGGTTTAATTATTCATAGTGAGTAAATTAGCCCTTTTCTGGTTTGGGAGCAGACCCTGAAACTTGTGGAAGCTCTTGGGATACCTTCAGGATGGGAGTAACTCATTTATTTCATTAGACCTTCTGTTGCGGTTCGTGGTTTGTCCCACAAGTCACACGTGATTGCTGCTGTTCCTCAGTGGCCTCGTGATTATTTTTTTTCTTAAGGCAGTGACAAATGATGGCTACAGGATGGCTGCTGCCCTCCTCCGTGTACCCAACCTCATTGCCTGGTGAACTCGAGCGGCTCTGTACAGAACAGTCACTCTCCTAGTACTCGGGCACACAGGAATGGGCTCAGGTGACCGTTCCTGAACACCAAGGAATCGAGAGATATGAGTACTTTCCAAGCAAATGAGTATTTGTGAAGACGTTATAAATGCACCACCAGCTCCGGCGGCGCTGAGCCATCACTCAAGCGTGGAAACTAATGGCCAGAAAAAGCACTGGGGCCCTCAGTGAGCAATACCCATTTCCCAATATTTTAAATTTCTCTGATATTCAGCTTTGTCAGACCAAAACCCAACCTAGCTCATTAACACGAGTGTCTGTCCTGGGTGACTTCACCAGATTCACGCCGGTGCCCGACTCACCGCACACCAGGCAGGGCAAGAAGAGCACACAGCCCTTGGCAGAGCATCGCAGCACCCTCGGGCATTGCAGTCCACCCCAGAAGTGGGTGCCTCTGGGCTACTGCCTCCCAGACAGATGATTTGTGAAGCATTTTTAAGTCCTTCAGCTGAGAAGTGCTGCGCAACCGCTGGAGTCTATTATTATTAGGGAAGAAGGGGGGAGGTGACAAATTTCCTTTACCTATAGGCTTATCTTCTCCTCCAGAGCAACACATTCAAGCATCTTAAAAAGTGTGCCATTTTCATTTCATTTCCTCCCTACTTATTCCGAAGCAGCCAAAGCTAAGTATAATCAAGTCTTAAGTGTTCCTCAGAGCCAGACAATTATTACCGGTCTCGGTTCCCCCATCTATTAAGAAGAAACGAAGATATTAACCCAAGCCTTACAGCAGGACACCGGGGCTGTAACACCAGGGCTTCCACACTAACTGCCTTCCTACTGAGCACAGCTGCCCTTCCTGGGGATGCGGCTCCGCTTCCGTGCGGAGATGCCTCAAACCGAGATGCCTCCAACCGCCTAAGGGCTCTCTGCAAGGGTGACTTGGCCCCGTACGGCTTTGGCAGAGCCTGCCTCCCCTCCTGGGGATCTTTGCCCCCGCTGCTGGGACAGCTCAGCCGGTCACAAGCAGCTGCCAGCTCTCTGCACGCTTCGGTAACGTGGCATCGATGGGGATTTTACTCAAAGAGCTGGGATCCAGCAGCGCGGCCACCCACAGCTCCGCGCAGGGAGGAGGAAGAGGGTTGTGCAGACAGCCACCCCCTCCTGCCCCACTAAGCCACCCCTGCACAGAAAGCACCCACGAGCAGAGCCAAAACAGCCCAGGTCCCCAAACTGGCTTTTGTGACAGCAGCCCCCTTCCTCACCACTACCCCTTGTCAGCTTTAACTTTAAAAGCCAAACCTCCCCTCCCCAGCTCCTCAGGATTTACATGAAAGCAGTCAGTGGGGAGTTCTTTTCATTCATGCTGGGCTTATACTTCTAAATTATAAAGTGTGTCAAATGAGGATTTAATTTATATTTAACAAGACAACGTTTGTAAATTAATTATTCATCAGCTGATAACGAAAAAAAACATTGCCCCCTTCCCTCCCTCACCCTTTTTCACAGTGTTTTCACAAATGCACCATACATGCAAATCTATTAAATCTATTCTGCAGTACTCCAGACGTGGGAAAACACGTTCTTCATCCTCAATTTCGTTAGTGTGTTGCATGGTAACTAATGCAGCTAGGCACAGCATCATGAATTTAATAGCACGCAGCATCTCCTCACTAAAAAGGGAAGGGGGAAATATTCAACACGTGCGTTTGGACGTATCATCCTCCTTGGGTTCTCATCCCCCACTCGCAGGCAGAGCTAAGAAAATAATTTGCTGTAATAATGGAGGCAGGAGCTTAACCCTGCCCCCTGGAAATCACAGGCACTTCAGAGGCAGCACAATCTGGCCTCTGGTGAATGACAGAGGCCAATTTTGCTCTTTCCGTATTTATTATCATTAAGTAATGAGATTGGGGTGGTGCACAGTCCCAGCAGAAGAGCTGTCATCGAGTTTTGCTACAGAATTTGGCACACAAGGCAATCTCCTTGCACAAGCCAAAAGAGAGGAGTCTCGAGCATCTGAACTAGCCTTGGCTGCACCACCTCTGATCCCAGACACCCAGAGCAGGTGACCAAGGCAGGTCACTTTGGCCAGGAGGCTACCACAGAGTTTGGGTTGTGTTCTCAATGTTCAACTCCTTGAACCTCATGCTTGGTTTTGCTTAAGAAAGGAAGAAAAGGATGTTCAGCTCTGACTTCTGGGAGGAATCAGAGAAGCTCTGGGCAGGACTTGTTCCATCCCCAAGCTCGGAACAGAAGCACTTTTTCCACTCCCACCCATGCTGGCTTTCACGGACACTTCACGGACATCCTCAGGACTGAAAGACACTGAGCCCCAGTAGTTGGCAACCTCTTTACTTCTACAGCATCATTTCCTGAGCATTAAGTATCCCTAAAGGAAGGTGATCCAGAACTCTAGGTGCCCTTGACACCAGTTAAAGCTATAATCTATAGCAATAAAGCCATTACAAAACAAGACCAGGAGCAAATCCCTCCAGCAAACAACCAGTCAGCGAAAAAATTGAACCCAAAGAGTCTCCTCCATTGGTCCCCGCTGCCACAGCCCTTCCTGGCACCTCTTCCTGCAAACACACTCAGGGGACCGAGGTGGGTCTTTGCACCAGGCTCATCTCAGTGATACGCCAAGGACACCTGAACAGTCTCCGTGTTAATGGGAATCTAATTGGGCATCCAGACCCGTGACACAGCTTGGAAAGCTGTGGCGCTGTGGGTGATAACTCATTTGGCTTGAGGTGCTGCTGGCCAGCACCCAGCGGCAGCAGGCGGCTCTGGAAGGGCTTGTGGCTGAGCCCATCTCTTCCCTGATGGTGTAAACGTGACTTCCCACCACCCAGAAAACCCCCAAATACCCCAATCCCACCCAAAACCAACAGGTTCGTGGGGATGGGGAGGAAACTCCAGTCTGTACAGGGACTGGACCTGATGATCCCACTTTTCTGCATCCTTTTCCCTCTCAGCCCATCCTCTTTCAAACAAGCCCCGTCCCACTTCCTATCATTTAACCATCTCTTAGCTTTATTTCTGGTTCCTGCCACATTCTGGCTGGCAGAGCACACAGGGTCTTTTCCCCAGGGAGCAGAGAATGTAAAATTTGCTACCTAAATGGGAAACAAGACTGCCATTCTGGTCTACAAGAGATACAAGGAAATCACTCTACATTTCTTCTCCCTCCAAACCTGCCTGCCTTCTGCTGGCTCCTGAATGTTAATGCTATTTATGACAAGTGATTGATGAGGGGGATGCAGAATTCACACCCAGCGCAGGGCATTTTCAAATCACCTATTCATTTTTAAGGACCGGAATCAGTTTTGTGTCCTGACATGATTTATCATTTGGAGGTAGAGCAGCGGCTAGGCAGGGCCAGCTTCCAAGCCCTGACAGAGCATCACCAGGCTGGAGGCAGCGGTGAGTAGTTAACCCTTTGAGGGGTGAGCAGATCATCCCAGGACACCGGTTCTTCAAACTAAATTGATGAAGTTGAAGCCTTCTATTCCACCAGCACGTGAGGCCACCCTACAGCCTTCCGATGCCCAGACCATGCCGGTCCAGGCCACAGTAATGCTGCTATATTTCTTGAAAGCAAAACTAGGTTTTTATCTTCCACACAGCCTGGCTCTGTGAAAGGGAAATATTTACGTAAGACGCTGTCATCGCAATGCGCCTAAAAGAGATCAATGGGACATTTCCCCTCCAGTGGACCTTCCAGCCTACACGAGCTGCTCTATCTGCAGCAGAGAAGAGATCTCACCAAGGGCTCAGGAGAGATCTAGCTGCGAGTCAAATTCTGGTTCCCTTCCTTCCAAAATGTGCATTTCCTGAGGTTACATATGGTAAAAGGGAAAGATCAGGCACATGAACAGGCCCGACAGCTGGGAGAAGGCAGAGCTCCTCAGGTTGGGAGAAGCTATATAAAAAGGGACAAAGTGGGAATGACACGTCCCCAGCAAAGACAATCTGTATCGCACATTTGACGCCAGCCTGCCAGTGGCTGGCACGACCCACAGAATGACTTAATTCATTGCATCAGCATGGAAAAGCAAACAAACACAAAAGAAGTGGGTGAAGCAGCCAAGTCCAGAGGTGACACCGTGGCAGCTTTGTCACAGCCCTTTTCTCTTGCTTCAGGAGACGCCAGGACAGGACACAACCTCTCTCATGAGCAGAGAGAGTTGTTCAGAGTGCAGACAGCAGAAAACTGCTATCCAAGGCTACAAGAACTGTGTCTAGCTGTCCTCAGTACCCTTAATATCAGCCCAACATCTCAGGGAGAAAGGTTTTGAAGTTAAGGGCATCACAGATTCAAGCTTAGGAAGTTACCCAAGGGGACGGGGAAGAAGAGATGTCCATAGAGAGTCTACCTGGGGAGTCATATTGTCTCATCCCCTGCCCGAGCAGCTCCTCGCCATCCCATTCCCCACAAAGGGCCATGCCTTCCTCAGGTGGAAAGGCTGCAGATGGGTAGGTTGGCCCCATAGCAGCAGCTTCACCAGCAGAACCCTGCAGATGTAGGGAATTCAAGCACCAGTCTTGCCTTCAAGCTCTTGGCTCACACTAAGTGTGCTGGGAGCCCCTGGGATCCTGTGGAGTCCCACTTCACAAAGTGTAAAAGCTACTGCCAACTCTCAGAAAGAGCTGAGCACGTGGGCTGAGCTGCTCTAGGAACAGTCAGGACCATCTTCAGCCACACTCTCCCATATGATTCTCTGGTTTGTAGTAAGGGTTGAGTTCACACAACAGTTTTTCCCCCCACCCCTCGGTGGGGATGGCTGCTGTCACTGCCTTGCATCCTGTTTTCACAGAAATACTGGAGATGCTGAGCATGCCTGAAGCTCCTAAACCTGCAGCCATATATGGCTAGTATTAGCCCAGTGGATCTAAAATACTGAGCGACTGGGATGGCTGTACGTACGTTCTCACATACCCATCACCATGGCATAAGCTGTGTTTCTTAGGAAACCGGACTAGCAGCAGAGCCTGCTATCTCCGTTTAGGAGAAGAGATGAACTCTGGATGTAAGACTGGATTTTATAAGCCACTCTCTACCGCTACCACCTGCATGGTGTCCTGCAACTGGGAGGAGAGCAGAGCTTCCAACAGGGGTGGGAAGAGATAACATAAATAGACGAGAGGGAAAGAGAAGGAATGAGGATGAGGGTGTGCACTGTGGTTCTGTGTGGTTTTCTTGGCATGTCTTTGGGCAGCAGATGGGACAGCCACCTATAACATGACTCTTATGCTCTACCTCCAGGCACAGTGGTGGCCAGGGAGGTGAGAACACCCAGCCCCTGCAGCCTTCCCCCTGCCCTGCTGCTCTGACATCTCTCTGGCTTCATGTCCACACTCCCATGTGGGATGGAGGAGCTGTGGGATCTGTTGGCAGCCAGGGATGACATCCACATGGCTTGGCCTGTGGTTCTCCTCCTGGAGACCTGGCCCACAGAAACAATGAAAGGAAATTTTTGCCTTGAGGCTGGTCCCTGCTGGGCCTCCTGATGGTGCCCTCATCGGGCAAGCGAGCCCCCAGCCAGGTGCCCATCTGGTGGCTCATGAGCAGGCACTGCTGCGAGGCACATGCTCAGCAGTGGCCAGTCAGAAGGGCTGCTTCAAAATGCTTTTTGGAGTGAAAGTGGTACTACAGCTACGGTGCCATTCCTCCACCCCCAGAGGGGTTTGTTCAGTGAAAATTTTCTGTTGGGGAACCTAAAAATAACATGCCCATCCCAAGAACTTTCTTTTTTCGGTTTAAGGGGGCTGGTTTTCTTTCTGCTCCGTTGCACTAAGGGATACAAGAAAAGCCAAATTGTCCTGGCTGTACCTTTCCTTTGCCTTCTCTACCCCACTGCCCAGTGGGCCAAAGAAGTCTTTCAAAGCCTGACAGCAGTCAAGTTTATTTCTTGCTAGAAAAGAGGAAAAAAAAAATCACTCCACAAGGGAAATAATAATGGAAGTTTCCTGTGAAAAATAAATAATCAACAGTTGCTCTCCCGTGGGTGTCCTGGAAGCTCTTCAGACCAAAGAGCATCTCTGTTGAGCATTTTTGCACCTCCCAGTACAGGGTCCTGAGCCAGGAGCAGAAACCGGTCGCAGTCACGGTGGCATCAGTCTAAGGTGCTACACACTGAAGAAGAGCCATCACACCCAAGGTACCCTGTCTGCCCTTCCCCAGCACCACAGGCCAAGCTGAGGCACCCACGTTTCACACCACCAGACCACTGCCATGGAAACCATCTCCAGGTACCTGTTTCAGCCCTCCTGGGAAGCACACTCCCTCCCAGCCAACGCTGCACTGGCTCAACCAGGGTGGCGCAGCTTGCCCCAAGCATCCTGGTGCCCACATGCTTCCCAGGCAGGAGAGGGCAAAGCCACCAGGCAGAGATGCCTGTCCACACATTGCCAGTAGAGATCAAAGAGCATCATCATCCTTCTCCCTGAGCTTGTGAGCGTGGTAGGGTCGCTGAGCTCACCAGGGGCACCTGAGGACCTTGCTCCTACCCAGGGATGGCTGCCAAGCCTTTCTAGCTCCAGCTATCAGCAGGTCAGAGCACCTCTTCCCAAGGGAAGGGAAACAAATCCACCTCTTCTCATGACAACACCACCTCACCACCTTCTCACCATGTCTAGCCAGCATGACACAGCCTGCCAGCAGCACAGGACCAGCTACCTCCCACACTCTCAGTTGCAGTGATACCATGACCCAGCAGCAACACCACCACTCACCATTTGGATGACAGACACCGGCCCGATGCTGTTCACGTAGATATCCACATCGATAAACGTGGGCTTGACTGGAAAAAAAAAAAAAAAGAAATAAAATAGCTGGAGCTACCATCATTTGTGAAGGACTGAGGACCAGGGGAACATCTGGGATTAGCGTGGCTTAATCTCACCAGAAATCCCAACTACAGCAGCCACAAAAGCATGGAAAACACAAGACACAGCCAGAGCAGGTCACCACCCCTGGCCCCAGGGAACTTCAGGGGACACTTACTGCCAATGTCAGGCCTCAGCTTGTTGTCATAGTTCTTCAGCAGCGAGTTGAGGATCTGTGTGGCATCAGTCTCCTGTGCCTTGGGGGTGAGGACCCAGGTTTTATTGATGCTGAGGTAATCATAATCATATTCCTCTGTGCTCTCACACCTGGAGCAGAGAGACAAAAGGAGAGAGACATCACTGTGGCAGCTCTCTGGTGCTCTGTGGGAGCCGGGGCACAGCTGGGCTTCAGAGATACAGAAGGAGGAAGCAGCGCTGCTAAAAGGTGGAACCTAAGGAGCTCAGGGATCTCCTCTCAGCCACCTTGCTAAGAAGACACAACTCACCTGGCATCTTTGCTCCCTTCAGGGTCCCCAGATGTACAGAGCCCTCGCTGCTAGCAGGCACGGGGTGTTCCACATCCTCCCCAGCTCCCTTTGGAGACACACTGCTCGTCCTCGACAACGGGAAGCAGTGCCTGCTCATCCCACTCCTGGCCCTCCTCTGCTGCCAGCAGCTCCTGCTTCTGGAGCTGCTAATTAACCCCAAACACTGCTCAGCTGCTCTGCCTGCTGCTCCCACCTGAAGCTGCTTCCTCTGAGGAAGGAGACAGTGACCAAACAGCATTTTGGGGAACAAGGCATTTATAAGAGGAGTATGACGGAGAAAAGAGGTCCTAAAACTACCAAACAGGCAGAATGCATGTCTGGCTCGCCAGGAACCCAGCCATCTGCCCTGCACAGATCTTCAGAAATTAAAGCCTTATGCAAACTCCTCTGCCCTCAGGCCAAGACCTGCCACATCCCATTCCCTGTGCTCACCAACCCTTCCTCCCCAGGCTTCGGCGTGAGCTCCCATTTAAAGACACTCCATCTTCCAGTTCCAAGCCAGGCAAGGAAAGCTTGTGTCCTCCTTTGGACACGATCTACTTAGAGCAGCTTCTCCTGCTGCCTTTCAAATCTGCCCCCTCTAAACCTTTCTCACCCCTCCCTTTTCCTGAAGGAGTTTTTCCCTAAACCCTCTTAATTAAATTAGGTCCACATGGTCACCCGGGCAATTCTAACCACCTGCCGCCGTGCTGGGCCAGCCCATTCAGGAGGTTGTCCCCGGAATGACACAGCCATATGCGGGAGAGGATGCCGAGCAATCCCACACCCGGCACAACCCCCCTCCACGCCTGCCATGTCAGTGTGTCACCCGCTCCAGCGCCACAAAGGGTCTCGCAGCGGGAGCTGCCACCGCGTTGACACTTCCCAGCTGGAGCCTCGCAGCTCCGAGGTGCAATCAGGCACCACCGAAACACATCATCTCCCTTCCCTGCCCGGGGAGGCAGAGCCTGGCGAAGCTACTTGAAGGGGGAACGGTGGGGGGAGAAAAAAAAGCATTACATTGACACCTTGCAGTCGATTTATCTGACGCTCCTTTTTTAAAACCCCAGGTAAAACTTGCTTTAAAACTCCTTGCATCTCCCCAGCTTTCAGGCACGGGGATGTGTCCCCCCGACAAGGGCTGGGCTGCCTGCCGCCGCGCGTTAGGTGTTGGTACATCAGCTTGTTGGTTCCCCTCTGATTGCGCTGCGCTTTCTAACGATGCTTATGGAGTCTCGAGCAACACTGCTCGATGATGCTCAATGTGCTTCCTGACATCCCGAGGGGCTCATCTGGCCGGCCTGCCTTCGAGAGGCAGCCCAGCAGCCAGCTCTGTGGCATCCAGTGGCTGCAGGAGACACAGATGACCATCGCTGTGCCCACCCAAAAACTGGCCAGAGCCCAAATCTGGGGCCAGCCCCGCTCCTGCAGGGCACAGAGGGACATGTGTCCCTGCTCACAGCCCAACCCAGGGCAGGGGAAGGCAATTCCCTTGCTGCCAGGATGCTGGGTGATGCAGGCTGCCTGTAGCAGAGTGGGAACAGCTACACCAAAACCTTCTCTCAGTGTTCCCTTGACCCTACGTGAAACCAGCCCAAGACAGGTCACCTGCCAGCGCTGGACTCTGTGTGTCCCACCACCCTGCCCAAAATCCTGTTCCTGCAAGCCATAGGGACTGGAACATCCCTCCAGGGTGGAACAAAACCAGGCTGGTTACTCTGACTTTTGCCTTCTGGCTTCCCCCCCTCTTTAGTGTCGCTGATTAACACCCCACGGCTCGGGGGTAGCATTTCCAGGGAGTCACATCCCTATTACAGATGCAGTGACACCACCAAAAATATGCTTCTTGCTAATGCAGATAATCCTGGACTTCTAAACCATACTGGCTTAGCATAAGCAAGCCAGCTTTTTCTGGAGAAAATATGCTTTTGCTGGGTGTCTGAGCACACACAGACACACACCAGCTCTTGCTGGCCAGGAGCGTGTCCCCGTGCAAGCCCTTGCCTCCTCCTCAGTCTCTTGTCCCAGTGGCCCCACTTCAAATAAAGACAGGAAGAGTCCAAGAGCTATTGCAGAGGAGAGGAATTAAGGTGACATGTGCATCTGCCCTACCCCCAGCTGCTAATGGAAATGTCACACCGCAAACCTGCAGCGATCCCCAACGCCTTGTGAACACTTGCTGGCCTGGCGGCTCCATCTCCTCGTGCAAAGTGACTGGCTCGGTGACAAGGGACAGCCAGTTCTCATATGTCTCCCTGCAGCTGGGGGGAAAGCCAGAGCCACGTTTCCTCACCTCCCCTTGTCGAAATGTCCAAACATCCCCCTCACAGCACTCCGGTGCTCAGCCACGGGGCTGGGACACAGCCGTAAGCGTGGGCAGGGGGGGTGGCAGCAGGGCAGAGCTGGGGACATTGCGAGGAAACCCCTGGTCCCACAGACACGGTGGGGGCCCTGGCAGGAGACCTGCATGGCAGGGAGGGGTCCCTAGATCTGCCGTGCCCTCCTAATTCCATTTTACTCAAGCAGACACCTGTTTTGCTGAGGTTTCCAAGCACATTGATGGTCAAAGTAAAAGCCACCTCAAGAGCTGGTGGCTGGCACCCTCCCTCCCCCAAGTGCCCAAGCTGTCTGACAAGATTTCCCTTGGCACGAGGGGAAGAGCAACATGTGCCACGAGCCCTCGGAGACACTTCTGCTTGGTAGGACAGCCAATGGTGCTTAACCAGGCTGCACACCCACTACTATTTGGCATACTATATATATTTGGTATACTATAACCTGGTGTGTTAATGAAGTCTGAGACCAGTAAAATTTCATACCGAGACCTGCACCCACCGGGGAGGTGACACACACCCTTCTCAGCCATCCCAAACCCTAAGGAAGGAACACCCCGGAGCAGATGCAGATACCAGGGCTGGGATTGTCCAGCCCCTCGGCAAACGCAGCTCAAAGCCTCCCCTGCTCCCGAGGAACAGACAGCAACAAAACACAAGAACATTTCCCTGGGTGGAAAAAAAGCACTGTGGTCAATCCTAATTACCACATGCTAATGTGTCCTTCTAGCCACCCATCCCAATGCCTTCAAGGGGACAGGCACAGGGCACAGGCAAATTCCTCTAAATTAGAAGCAGGCAGAGGATTTCAAGACAAGGGGCTCATTAAACTATACCCTTACCCGTGTTGCGTGGTTTTGTACCTCTCCTTTCACAGAGCTCTCCATGAAGCCCCCAATGGTCAAGCCTGCAAGGTTTCAACCATCTGCCAAGCCCAGCTTTCGGGTGGCGCGATGCCGTGCAGGGATGCTGCCTCTGGGGCTCAGAGTTGGGTACCGTGGTCCCAACTGCAGGAATGCCCCAGGAAAGGCTGGTGAGTGAGGCTCTGCGGTGGGGGGACCATCTGGGGAGTGCTGAGTCACTTGGCACAAAGCACCCAGCCCACCCCAGCACCAGGGGACAGGTCTTGTGCCAGGAGAAGGGCTCACACACATGCAGCACCTGGACTGGGCTCCTCACCCCAGCACCCACCATCAAGTGTAGGACAGGGAAGATTCACCCAGGAGAAATGCAGTCAACGCAGAGCAAGACCTTAATGTAACTTGCTCCTTTTCTCCTTCTTCTCCCACAGGCTCTTCCTCTCCTGCTCCATCACCCACTCCCCCCCAAACATGCACAGACACTGCTCCTGGCAAAGCAGGGCTCAGGGAAGAGGGAGACATGAGGGATGGGGCAGGAGGGAAGCCGGGACAGCTACAGGGCAAATCTTTCTGCTGAAATACATGATTTAACTGCTCCTCCATGTGATCCTGCAGCTTAGGATTCACCCTCTCAAAATGCAGCGCCGGTGGCAGCACGCTGCAGGGGCGGACAGGGCACGAGGAACCGGGACCACCACGGAACTGCCCCCCAACCCCATCTTAGCCCTCAAATTCTGGCAAGAGGCTGGGTGTCAGGGCACCAGCCGTGGGGCAGCTCTCCCTGCCCCGACCTCGGGAAGGCCAACCCCGTAGGACCACGGCAGGGATGGACCTTCTGCCCGCACCCGAGGTCGGGAAGCCTTGGCAGAGCAGACCATTAGTAGCAGGATTCATGCTCCCTGTCCCTGACTGCATTTGTAATGGGATTTGATCGGCTTTAAGGCAGCTTATTCTGCCAATTAGCTTCAGCCAGTGAAATCCCTCTTCCCCCGAGCCCTGGGGGCAACAATCTGCTGACAACATGTTCTTTCCCCGATCTAGCCATTAAACTCACCAGCAGAGCTAGGAATTGTTAAAAAAAAAAAAAAAAAATTAAAAAAAAAAAAGAAAAAAGGGGGGGGGGAAGAAACTTGAAAACCCCTTGTTCATGGGGCCTTTCATCGCTGTTTACAGAAAAGCACTACGAACTGCTGGCCCTGGGAGAGCACCGTGATCTGCCAGCCCCACGCCCCCCCTCTCCTCCTCATCCTCACACCGCTGGCATTGGGCTGGCACCGGGCTCCCCACCGGCACCCGGAGCTGGGACCCGGGGCCAACCTGTAGAGCAAAGGCTCTTCTGCCCTTCTCCTGCAAACCTGGGGGGTGTCAGGGGATGGAGGGCAGGGAAAGGGACACAAGCTCCTTCCCACCCAGTCCAACTCGGCGTGGAAATGCTCCGGGTCACGGATGGTGGCCCCAGGAGGTGCCGAGCTCCCTCTGGTCCTCTTCTGGGCACCCCAGAAAGGGCTCAGACCCTGGCAGGATCCAGCCAGCGAGGTGATGGCGGGGTGGAAAACGGGATGTCCTCTTGATTCCTGGCATGCCAAGGTTGGGGGGGGGGGGGGGACCCGGGGTGTAAAGGACATGCAGGGACTAGGGTGCTGCCACCACCGGACCCGATCCTGCTTCGGGGGGGGCACAGAGATACCCAAACCCCCGCC
>NW_015090995.1:4406884-4417519 GCF_001431845.1 Calidris pugnax
ACAGTGGCTCTGTGCTCTCACGGTGTGCCCGGCTGCCCTTGGGCACTTCTGGTCAGTGCTGGCATCCGGCTTGTATGCGGGAATAACGGGTTAGTTCCTGGCCAGTTTGGGGTCAAAGTTGCTCAGAACCAGCTTTGTGACAGTGAGGTACCAATAATTGTCCTTTCCCCATCTGCTTACACCCGTGAGTTGCAGGAGTCCGTCCCCAAAAGGACCCGGAGCAGCATCTCCCAGAGGGTCTGGTAACACTGGTGACAAGTGGGGATTTGGTGTCACCCCTCTGGACAGGAGTGGGACCATCCCTGGTAGCAGAGAGGGACAGTGGACAACTGACTCTCTCGCTCCTGGCCCTGTCACAGCCTTCCCCACACGAGCACGGACAAGTCACTTCTCTCCATCTGCATCGTGCTGGTACCCACTGTCTCCTCTGCTCAGCTCGGCAGGGTAGGGAGATACCTACTGCCTAGGCACGTCTTGTGCCTAATAGCCAGGACCCGTATCAGTGGGGACAGAATCAGAGAATCCTCTAGGTTGGAAGGGACCTTAAAGATCATCTTGTCCACCCGTCAACGTAACTGACAAAAATAGACACCCGCACAACAAACAAGGAGCATCATCACTAAACCAGACCTCCCAGCACTACATCAACCCGTCTTTTGAACACCTCCAGGGATGGTGCCTCAACCACCTCCCTGGGCAGCCCATTCCAATGCCTGATAACCCTTTCAGTGAAAAAATTTTTCCTAATATCCAGCCTGAACCTCCCCTGGCGCAACTTGAGGCCATTTCCTCTCGTCCTGTCGCCTGTGACTTGAGAAAAGAGACCGACCCCCATCTCTCTACACCCTCCTTTCAGGGAGTTGTAGAGAGCAATAAGGTCTCCCCTCAGCCTCCTCTTCTCCAGGCTGAATAACCCCAGTTCCCTCAGCCTCTCCTCACAAGACTTATTCTCCAGACCCCTGGAAAAATTTTTTCACTGAAAGGGTCATCAAACGAGGAGGACGAGGAGCACTGCAGGAATACAAGCAGTAAAGAACAGCAGCCACACCTGGGTGATTTTTTTTCAAGGCTCTCCCTTGCTGGTTCTTGTAATGATCACCTTAACCCTCAAGCAGGAGATCTGAGCAGCCTCAAAGGCACAGGAGCCAGCTGCAGGCATCACGGCTCCGAGATGGCATTTCCCTCTAACGAAGCAGCTGCAGATTATGTTTCCTTTACTGCATGCAAAGAAGCCAGCTTTACAGGAAGCATATGTCAAAAGAGTAAATAATGAATATCAAAGCAGCAGTGAAGGTGAAAAGAGCCCTTAAAGCTTCAAAGCAAGCCACTGGATTGCCCCAGAAGTTCTTCGGGGATCCAGAGGAAGCCGAAGTTGGGGAAGGTGCAAGAGCAGCCACAGGGAGGACGTAGCAGTCGAGGGTTCTGGTTGTGAACAGATCACAGAAAATCCAGGGGTTCATATACATGTGCTCTCAGCTCCCCCTCAAGACGCAGGATGTGAAGTGGTACGTGGGGAAATTCATGGGACTGATTTCTTTTGGCCACCCCTTCTGCTACCTGAGAGGTGTGGGGAGGACTGCTGCTTGGAGAGCTGGAGATGGTCTGAGCAGTGTTAGGGAACCACAACATCTATTTATGATGCTGTTTTAGGGATACCTTCCAGGCAGTTGTATGCATCAGGAGCATCTGAGCAGCTGTCCTCCCTGGTCTTCTCCTCCATCTACAATGGTTTCTTGTTGTAACTGGTATTGAGTGTTTTACTTGGACCAAGGATAAGAATGAAGTGTCTTCATGGTGCAGGGGAGCAAGGGGAGAGTGCTGCTTTTCAAGCAAACACCGTGTTTGTCAGCAGCACAGGCTCAGCCTGGGAGAAACCCATTTTAAATTCATGGTGAATAATTTTGCCCAGGAAAAACCAGCCTCAGTCCAAACGCTGAGAGGGACAAAACGTCCTGCACCAACGTTTTGGGAGGAAACAGCCCCTATTTTCCACTTTGAAGAGACATTTGTTTTGAGGTCTACCGTCAGGGGATTCTCCAAACTTAAACAGGAGATGAAATGTTTTATTCAAGATGCTTTTTGTCCCTTCTGGTGCTTCAGTTTAACGGGCAAACTGATAAAACCTATTATTTACAGAGTCCTCATGAGCACAGAGCCCGGGGGGGGGCTGCTGCCACAGTAAATGAGGGTTTGATCGTGCAGCCCTCACTGCGGGATTTAGCCCTGGGAAACAAGGAGGCAATTCCAGCCCTAGCCGAGGATCCCAAGCCTTCCAAGGCTGGCAGTGCTTTCAGGGGGAGCTGCCCCGTAGCCAGAGAGTCCTGTACGAGCCTGGGCACACCTGCAACCCTTTCTGAATCGCACTGTGCTCTCTCCAAAGCTGCTCTGCAGCCTCAGTCGGGAAATCTGTGCTGCCCACTCCTGCGTTAGTGGGTGGTGGTTGTGGCTGGAACAGCAGGTGGAGGAAGGAGGCAACGCTCTGCCCTCCTCTTCCTTGTGCCGGGGGCTGCCTCGCTCCTTGCCCCAGGCAATGCCAAAGACAAGGAGTGTCTCTTTCCACACAGACTGCTCTTCTTCTGGGCTAAGTCAGGAGCGCTGTACTGAGAAAAAACAGACACAGGTGGAGAAAAGTATTAACCCAAGGTCTTTAGGGGCTCATTTCGAAGAAAACTCAGGCTTTTAGCATTTCCAGTTCCTCCTCAGACATATATCTTTCAAGGGTGTAGGAGCAAGGCGACCCACAGCAGTCCGAGAGGACCCTGGGCACTGATCCCCCGGGACACTGCAGGAGTGAGTCAGGCCTGAGCACTGCTGGCAGAGCTGGGGACACCGGGACAAGGAGCTGCCAGGGTGTTTGCAGGGAGCCACTGCCAGGGCCATGCAGCAGACAGCTCTGAAGGGCTGCGTGGAGGTGAATTTGCCCTCCCCTCCTCCCGTCACCGCTCCACATCATCCCTCTGAGGACAGAGCACATTTAGAGCCACTGTCCTTGATGCTCACCCTCCTCGGTGCTCACTCTCCTCCTCCTGGTGACGAACCGGGACTCGTGCCATTACCTACCCAGTGCATCCTCCAGGAGCAACCTCCCCATCCCGTGGATCTCCTCCCCGTGCCCAGGGCTGTGGGGTCTGGCAGAAGGCAGAGGGTGGTGGGGCTGCGGGTCTCCTACAGGAGCATCCATGAGGCTGAGGATGCCCACACACCTGGGATGAGGGCGGTGAAGGGCAGCCGAGGAGAAGCTGGTGACAGGGTCTCCCTTTGGAAAACTTGGAGGTTTAAAAATCCTCTCTCAGCCTCGAGCCTTTTCTCTGGGTTGGGGCACGTCCTGCATGGCCGAAACATTTGTTTACTCTGCCAGGGCATTTGTTCAACATCGCCGAGGTTTTGTCTTTTCCAGGCTCACCAGGCAGGCCGGGCACAGCAGCAGATGCTGCATCTGGGCTCACACGACATCAATAACCGCTCCAGCTGGGCTCGGGCTTCCCACCACTATGGACAGCGATGATGTATGAAGCAGACAGGACACAGTTCAGTTTTTAGGTGCTGGAGCGAACTTGCGGTGCTGACAGATAAAAAAAAAAAAAAAATATGTGTTTGGAGCCTGAACAAATGTGACGTGAATGTTTTCCAAGGAGAATGAAGGGTGTGGGAGGACAACCCAGGCCGTAGCAAGAGCTGGTGCGAGCTGTCCCAGCGGGTGACAAGAGCGTTGATGGGAGAACTTTACTTTTATCCTCTGCTGGCTTCAGGCCAGGCCTGAAGGAGTCTCCACATCCCTTCCACCGTGGACAGTCCCTCTTCAAAATGAGTTGCTTAGTGGGAAGAGACCACCAAACTGATAGGTGATCTGATCCCAGGTGTCAGAACGGTTCTCGCTGTCGTCCTGGGGATGGGGAAGATGCCATTTCCTGGGCTTTTATGGTTCTGCTCTTCTGGGGCTCTCCTCAGCTCCGGGCTTAACACGTTACATTCCTCCTAGGGATCAGCATGTGAAAAGAGAAAATGTACATGGGAAAGAGCAGGGAGGGGAAGAGGATTGGCAGCATTTGACCAAAAAAAAAAAAAAAAAAGGGAAAAAAAATTGCCAGGTTTTCCCTCACCCCCCAGGATTATCCTGTCTACACACAGCTGCTAACATATGCTGGAGAATTTAAAAAAAAAAAAAAAAAAGGGAAAAATATCAGCAAATTGAGCACCAGGTGTTTCAATACTTTTTAGAATGGAATTCGCAGCTCTGCCATCCGTACATCTGATGTTGTATGGCCAGTGCAGGACCACGAGCTGGTAGTTTGGCATGTCACCCCCAGAATAACTCCCAGGCAGTACATCCATATTTTAAATGCTGTGCAACTGCTGACACAAACTTTGGGGACATGCAGCTGCAGGAACAAGAGTAGCTGTTTCTCTTCACTGTAGAAACGCAGCTGCCTCTGGATAGAGACACAGTAGCTCCTCTGGTATGGAGCTCCTCTAGCTCCTCACACTGCTCTCCCAGTCCACGCTCCATCCAGCTGCTCCCTGCTGCTGACACCGCCACGGGCACTTCTTCCACCTCCACACCCTTGTGAGCATCCACGATGCTCCTCAGAGCACCCGCGAGAGTACCTGGAGAGATGCCAGCACCGCTCTTTCCCTCAGCTCCCGGATCTCCCATGAAACACTGACCTAGATCAACCCTGTGCTGCACACAAGCTGGGGATGTGCTGCCAGGGCTGCCGGGCACAGCCAGCCCCACTCTGCTATCCCCCTTTTGGGGGGTTTTTTTCTTTCCAACCGAATGCTCCTCACGCCCCATCCATGGGGTTGAAATCCAGACCCCGTCCGGCCAACGCAACCAGTGCCACGGTGCCCAGCATCTGCTGTCCCACCCCCACCTGGGGTTTTCTCCTGTTTTGTCCCCCTCCAACCACACCTTGGGTTTTCTCCCATTTTGTCCCAGCCCCTCTGCTTGCTGATGTGTCCATCCTCCCCAAACCTTGGGTTTTCTCCCATTTTGTCCCAGCCCCTCCTCTTGCCGAGAGCAATCAGCAGCAGCTGAAGTGCAGAGAAGCCGACACGGGGAGCCGTGGCTTCCCTGCTCCGTGCCCTCCAGCTCCTGCTCTCCCAAAGCCATCGGAGCAGAAATGCCTCCGCACGCAGCGCCTCCCCGAAGGAAGGATGCTGGATGCTGGCACCAGGATCTGGTAATTGCCAGCACGTCAGGAATGAGAGATCTTCTCCTAATGCTCGCTAAGCTCCAATCTTAATCTTGTTCGTCGCCGTTAAGTCTCGGAGAAATCGGGCCGATGCGTTGAAAGGAGGTAAAATAAAAAGATTCAAGAGGAGGCTGAAGTCTCTCTTCAGAAAACTGAAGAGAAATAATCTTCAAAGGTTCCCACGAGCCCGCACGCCTCAGCCGCTAAAAGCGGAACAGATAAACACCCAGAACTGCAGCCGGAGCCTTGCTGGAGTTGTTTTTCAGCCTGGTATTTTGAGGGAGGAGACAGAAGAGTTAAAGGTAGAATATCAGGAAGCGAGTTACAGGATCTCAGCTTGACCCCTGCCCCTGGAACCCCATCCCTGGGGTCGCTGCTGCTTGGTGGACTCAGGTCCCCGAGACAAAGCCCAGTTCCAAGTTCCCCACTGGGCTGGGGACCAGCCGGAGCGGTGGCACATGAGGGGCTGGATGCTTCCCTTCCCACCATCCCACCTGTGAGTGGGATCCAGCCAGGTGGAGAGATCTGCAAAGAGACAACCTGTTCTGGAGGGATGGAAAGAGTCACCTCGGGCAGATGGCCTCTGCCTGTGGCCAGGCAGTGCTTCTTCTGCCCATCATTCTGGGATCTCAGCATCTGGTTCCCACCACCCTGCCTGGGGCTGCCTCACTTCTCCCACATCCCATTGCCTTGCAGCATCCCTGTCAGCATGGAGGGGTCTCTCCTTTCCTTGTGCCCTCCCCCTGAGCCCTGGAGGGTTCCTACAGTGGAAGATGTTTCCAGACAATGTCCTTGTCACTGCCCACCGAGCTGCTGCTGAATCCCTTCCTCAGCTCACAGGTACTTTTACACCCCTGCCAAGAGCCCAAGGCAAAGCGTCACCATTAAATAAAGCCCTGCTATGAAAGGTGCTGCCCTTCCACCTTGCAAAAAGTGTGTGTGTGTGTGTGGAAGAGACGGGGGATCACCCCTGGCATACTCCAAACACACCCCAGCACACACACACCTACATCCCACCCACCACGGAGGGACAAACCCAGCCCCGGGATGCTCAGGGAAGGGGTTCAGGGGCAGAGATGGAGAAAAACTGAATGAGATCACATCTGTAGCAAGCAGGGGGGATCTAACGGGGGTCCTGTGAGGGCTGGGGTGGGGGGGACCACCCTGTCTGCAGGCTCTTGGCTACAGCCTGCGGTGGGGAGGCAGAGCATCTACTCCCCGGGCAGCTCTGCCAGCTTCAGGCTCTGCAGCAAATTTCGCCTTTGTCATTGCCCATGTGTTTGGTGGACAAGGGACTCCTGTCTTCTTGGAGGCTGTTAGAAAATGCCTTTCAACAGCAGTCAAATTCACCCAAAAAAAAAAAAAAAAAAAAAAAAAAAAGCAAGCCATAATTACACCCACACAGCTCTCCACACTGCGCTAAGCTTCACCCCCTGCCAGAAATGCACCCGCACCGATAGAGTGGATACGGTGATTAAAAGTCCCCCAAAATGAATAGATCAAGAGAAATCTGCCATACCCCTGCAGCAAGGGTGAAGTGCTTTTTAATTAAGGACAAAGAGATGCAAATGTCCTGAATCATCACAAGCAAATAGCAAAATAGCACCTGTCAGAATATTAAAAAACAAGCACTCAGCGTTCCCCGTGTGATCAGCTCGAAGGAGGCCTTGAGTTAAAAAAAAAAAAAAAAAAAAAAATTCCACCGAGAGTTAAAAAATGCAATAGGCTGAGAGCAAGCAAAGAAAAAAGCTCAATAAAAACAAGCAGGTATTACCGGCTGGTGATTTTAGAGTGGGAATGTGTGGAGAAGGGTCCACGCATCCCTCCGGACAGAAAGGTCTGGAGCATCCCTGGCACCAGCACAGGGATGCTGGGACCTGCTGGAGGCACCGTTGACCTGCCCAGCCTGCCCCCAGGCTCCTTCCCATCAGCGGCAAAAAACCCTGCTCCTCCCAGTTGCGAGATCCCTGCCGCGACCCTACAAAGCCCGTAATCACGAGCTCTCAAATAACCCCAGTCAGCTGAGAAAAAAGAAGAAAAAAACCAAAAAACACACCACAAAAAGACTTAATGCACACTGAAGTGCTTTGCTGGAGGATCAGCCCCCCCGGGTCTGCTCCTCGCTGGTCCCCTCTCCCCTGTCAGAGCTGCCTGTACCGAAGGAGAGGGGAATTTAATTTTTCTGGGTAATGAAGGCGACAGGGTTGCCTTTCGGAGCTGTGCGATGACACCCCGTAAGCTGGTCTCCTCCTCGCTGTGCTTTTCCCTGCCAGGGAGACTGGGACCCGCAGGAAGGGTCCTGTACATGTTCCAGAGCCCTTGTGATCAGGCTGTTATGGGGGAAACTGGCTGGAAAGGGTGCCTGGATGCCGGTGCTGCTGGGGACAGCTGATTCAAGGTCTCAGGCTGATCGGGCAGATAATAATTTTCCCCAAATAAAAGGGTTAAACAGGGAGATTTGGGGAGTTCTTTTGCATTTTGGATGTTTTCATTGCTATTGTTGCTAGCTTTCACCTAAACCCATTTGTGTTCAGCTTAAAAACCCAGATGTGTGGGGCAGGGGGGACAAGGGATGCTGCAAGGAGCATCACACACACGCAGCCTCTCCAGCTGCTGGGCTGCACCCCAAAACAGTGCCCAAGAGCACCCCACAGCTTAATGACGTGGCTGAGGCCACTGCTGTCCCCACCACCGTACCGGAGCTGGGGGGGGGATGAGGAGCAGGGAAAGGCAATGAAAGGAGCAAGTGTTGGGAAGCAGGGCAAGAGCCCAGAAGCAGCGACAAAGGGGCTGTGAAAGGAAGGCAGAGCGAAAGGGAAATGCCTGGAATAATAAGTGACGGACGGATGCCTTTGAAGGGGACTCGGATATCTTGGGTCTCCCGCCTGACCTACTTAAAACTGGCGTAATCTGATGAAGGAGCATCCTCCGGCTCTAAATAGAAACTTGGCTCCTCTTTCTTTAAATTCCTTCCCTCTGCCACCCAGGGGGAGGACCCCGGTCCACAGCTGGGTGCAAGGCACTGTATGTATCCCATAGGTGCCAGAGTCCTGCAGAAGGGACCCCCCACACCTGCCCGGGGAGGACTGGGGACCCCAGGGATGCTCCTGGGCTCTTTTCCCATGAATGGACCATTCAGCAGCAGGGACAGTGGCACAGAGTCCAGAGGGACAGTGCTGGCATCGCACGGTTTTCTAGAATCCTATTTATGACCAGTAGCAAAACCCCACTCCACGGACCATCGCCTGCAGGGAAATTATGGGATGCGGTGCCATCAGGTAGCCCTTCCCAAAACAAGCTGCAGAAAACCACACATCAGGAGCCAAAAGCCAAGGGTCTCCCGTTAACTCCTTGTGTATCTGAGATTTGCAGTCAAAGATTTTTCACCTTCGATGAACTGGTGCACAACAGAGCCCCGAGGCACCTAAACAATTGGCAAATTGAGGCGGAATTTGGCAATTAGTTTAAGCAAGAAGAAAATGAAATAAAACCACAATCCAAGAAAAAAACCAGCTGGAATCAAAGTGCTTTTTTCGACCTGTTTTGAAATGAAATGTTTTGCTCAAGAATGCCAAAATGTTTCATTGATCTATTTTGTAAATTAAATGCTTCAGGTTTTTCTCCTTCAGCACACCATTGTTCATTCAAAACTCGACCATCTTTAAATAAAAAGGGGTAGAAAAAGAACCACTGTTTTGGTTTGAACAACATACTGAGATGACAAGATGAATTCTTTCATTTTTCCTGTTTCACTGGAAAACCATATTAAAACAAAACAAAAAAAAACCCCGAAGCCAGAAGATGTTTAGATTCAATCTCAACCAAATTTAATCCATTCCTCACTCTGCTCCAGAGCAATTTCCATATCTGCAGTGTGTATTCTCTGGAGAGCCGCTCTCGCTGCAGCCCCGGCCCCGCGTGCGCAGCCGGCACAAAGGGGATGTTCAAGCAACATTCGGCCAGTTTTGCTCAGAAACCCAGCACAGGACCAGCTTTGTGAGAGAAATAGTGACTGTCGGTGGTAAAACTCCAAGAGAAATTAAGACCCTTAAGTGGGGAGATGGCTGAGGGCAGAGCCGGGGCAAAGGAGATGCTGGCTTTATTCTTGGGGGAAGCCCAACAGCAGCACATCCCTGGTTGAGATGGGGACACAGTGCTGGCCCCAAGCCTAAGTGGCTGCCACCATCCTGGACAACTGGGCTACGGTCAGGGACACCACAACCCTGCTCTCATCCTTCCTGCAAGAGCTACAAAGCCAGGACACTCCAGGGGCTTCTGGAGCTCCAGGTCTTCCCAATTGCCACGTGAGGAGCAAGGTGGGTTTGGTGAGAATTCCCAGCAGATCAGAGTAAGACACATAATATTGTTTTATCGCAGGCTTTTGTCAAGCCCTTACAGCTCCCAACTCCTTAAAGGATAAAAAATTTCCAGCTCATAGATTCTGGGACTGTATGAGCTATTTAAGAACCTTCATATGCTTTATTCAACTTCCTTGCTTTGATGGCAAAAAATGTATGTGGAATTAGAAAGGAAAAACAATTAAATTAAAAAACAAGTCATTACAGAAAGCTAGCAAGCTGCACGTCTCTCAGTGCCACCACCAGGATTAGATGAGTTTGTTCCCTTTGTGGAGATAGGCCCCGTTAATTTTCTTGGCAGGATCTCCCATGTTAAAGCAACAAGGCAAATGTTTGCTTTGACTTTTCAACGGCATTTGTGAACCCTGGGAAGCTTGGGGAAATAATAATAATAATAAAAAAAAATAAATTCCCTTAATCTGAAACGCTATCCACCTTAATTTTTGCAAAGCTCAAATTTAGGGTCAAATTCGAACTGACAGAGTCTCCTTGAAGGCGGAGGAGGGGCGGGAGATAATATTTGGTAAAGAGAAGAGAGAGATGAGACAGGCAAAGTGGATTTTTTTTAAGCTTGCAGGGAGATACTAAGCTCAATAATCAGACAAGAAAGGCAATGAGCAGCTATCAAAGCAGCAGCCGTTTTAAGAGCTGTACTCATCTGAAAGCAACTTTTCGTTCTTGTGAAAACTGCCGCCTTAACAGCTGTCCCAATTAGAGCCAGCCGGAAATTTCCCAATAAACCAACGTTTTTTTGTCAGAAAATAATTCGCTGAGTCTGAAAACGCTCCAAGTTGGCTGAACTTTTGTTGAATGGAGAAGCGGGGCTCCAACTGGGTCCGGCGCTCAGCTGCCAGGTTTGTGCTACCGGCGGCAGCGCTGACGGAAAAGTCAATTTTGCTGAGCAGCTGCAGGCGCCAGGAAGAGCCCGGTTCCCGTAATTTATGTTTGGGATTTGCTTTGAGTTAGGAAGGGGGGAAAAAGAAAAAAAAAAAAAAAAAAAAGGAAAAAAAAAAGAAAAGAGTTCCCAAAAAAAAAAAAAAACCCAAGGCACCCCTTTGCCCCTGGCCCGGCATCCCAACCCC
>NW_015090995.1:4417594-4430737 GCF_001431845.1 Calidris pugnax
GGCCGGTTCCCGTAATTTTTTTTTGGGATTTGTTTTGAGTTAGGAAGGGGGGAAAAAAAAAAAAAAAAAAAAAAAAAAAGGGATAAAAAAAGGAACTGAGTTCCCTGTAAACCTGAACTTGAGCCAGCCGAATTCACTCCTGCCATGATCCCATATGCCTGACCCGTTTTAGGAATCAGGCGGCTGGATCTGCTAGGAAAAAAAAACCAAAACCCAACCCCAAAGTGCCTTGGAGAGGCCAATGCTGGAAGTGGCTCCTTCCAGGAGAGATGGCTCATGGCCGTGCCATCATCTATGTCACCCCAAGGTAGGTCTCCCAGGGTCTCTCCTTCCCTGCAGTGGCCCTAGCAGAAACATCCTGATGCCACCTTCTTTCTCTTTAATCTTTTTTTTCTAATTTTTAAGTACAGCGAAAGCAATTACTACAGTTATTAGGGTTTTTTTCAGCTATATCTTTGAAAACTGATGTGTTACCACTGGACATACCAGCGGATTTGTTCCAGCTGTCTCACCGCATCAGAAACTTATTAAAAGAAGGAAAAAGTCAACAAGACTTAGTCGAGGAGACCCTGTGCAAAACTTTGCATGAGCACGGAGAGATTTTAGCTGGCTGTATTTAATTTTAAAAAAAACCAAACAAACCACAATCGTCAACCCGGACTCCCCCCAACCACCCTCCAAGGGTCCTCCAAGCTCTGAGGCAGCTTCCAGGGCCAGAGAAGACCCTGGGCCAAACTGGAGCTGTGCTTGCAGAGAGAAAAAGCTGTTACTGCTCCATGCGACTCCTGACCAGCAGGGAAAAGCCTTTCTGCGAGTGCTGATGATTAATTACTAGCGATAATTAACCTACAACAACAGTGGCACTCAGAAACTAGAGCAGAGGCACATGTCCCATCACGTGCAGCTCCGAATGGAAACAGAGCCCCAAAGGGATTTCTGTTTAAAAAATGCCTAAACACGATGACTGACACAACTGGAGCTTTTCCCCACACGGGCGCTCCCCAGGGCTGGTTGGCAGGGCACAGAGACTGCTTGTAGGTAGCCATCTCCCTCCCCACACTGCCAGCTGATGCTCTTGGAGGGGCTTTGCTGCTTCTCTGGGTGGCTCCAAGAACATCCCTGGGGTCTCTGGTCCATCAGAGAGAGGCCTTTTGTATAGTCCCCTCTGCCTCCCCATCACCAGTCCCACCTGATGGCCATCACTCCCTTGCCCCATCACCATGCAGGAGTGGTACCAACACTGCCCATCGTGCCTCCATGTACACCAACAGAAATGTAGGAGTGTGGGGCTGGGGCTTCAAATTGCCCCTTTTTGGTCCATTAAAGCGATGCTAAGGGGCTTCTGAAGCGAGGCAAGGAAAGGGAAAAAAAAAAAAGAAAAGCATCTGCCACATTCTCCATTTCATCTTGCAAGCTGTGAGATCCCACCCCTCTCACTGCCTATCCCTGCTGACAGCCGTGCTTCCTACAGAGCAAATGGGCTTGAAACTCTGCGATCAAAGTCATTTGCATTGATTTCCATGGCCTGGTTTCTCTGCCTGGATTCTTCCCATCCCTGTAGCCTCCCTGCCCCTCCGGAGCGCCAGCATCAGTGTCTTGCCTGTTTGGGGTTTTGCTGTATCTCTGTTTCCTTTCCAGAGGAAGAAAACAAACACCAGCGTCCAGCACCAATATTTTATCTGCAGGTTTAGCAGCTTTTGCTTGACCCGGTCCCAAGGTGGAGGTGGATATTTCCCTGCACACCGTTTCCCAGGCAGCTTCCCCACCTCTGCTGCCTCACAAGTCACAGCAGCAGCTTGTCCCCAGGCTCTCCGTTTCCTGCCAGACCAGCTTCCTCAGCAGCCCACCTTCCATGCCCCCCAACCAGCCTGTCCCCCTGAAACCTCTCAGATAAAGACCTCAGCCCCCCAAAGACTTTCCCGTAAGCCCAGTTGACCCAGTGGGTGGCAGCTGGTGTCCCCACACCAGTCACTCCTGAAAGGGCTGCTTCTGTTTTCTGTCCTGCTCAGGAAAGGACCGTAACAGCATCTCTCACTCCAGGAGAAAAGAGGGAGCAAAGTCTCCATGGCAGCTAGGAACAGCACTAGCGCGACAGTAAGACTGTGCAAGAAACTTGATTTTTTTTTTTTTCTTAGAGAAAATGCTTCTATTTTTGTCAAAAGGACTTTTTGAGGTATGAAACCTCTTATGAAACTTCTTCCACATCAGTGCTTTACATAAACTATTTTGCTGTAGTTGTGTTATTCATTGCACACATTTTACACCGGCATGAACTAGTTTATCTCCAGAGAATGGAAACTGGAGCCTGGCTGTGGGGCAGGGCATCCTGCAAGCCCCATCCTCTGCAGGTCACCTTGCCCAAGCCATGCCTTTCACAAACGACACTCCAGCCTGGTCTGACGGGCTCCCAACAGGGCAGACCCACACCACAGAGCAAGAAGAGGGTCTCAGCAGCATGAGCATCACCTTCAGAGTGTAAATGGGCCAGGAAACATCACACAGGTGCAACCTCAGTCACAGCCTCTGCTGGTGGGAGCTGCAAAGGTGAAAGGCACCACACTGACCTGCTCCCAAAGAGCTCAGAGCCCTAGAGCCCATGGGGAAGATGGCCAGCTCCATCCTCATAAGGACTAACAGGGTGGAGAGTCCATTCATTGCATTAGTATCACAGCCTTACGTATTTTTTTTCCCTCTGAGCCCGAGATGTCAGGGCTGATAGCAGATAGTTTGTTTCACAGCGAATGTACAGCGATAGGTCAGGGGAACAAGTGAAAATGCCACCTTTGAGGGGAATTAGATCATTAAAATGTCACCATAGTACCTTGGGAAGCCAACCGGAGATTCCAGCTGCAGTTTCTTGCTCCCTCTGCTAAGAAAAATAAATAACTCGGCACTGGTGAGGCCACACCTCGAGTATTGTGTCCAGTTTTGGGCACCTCAATACAAGAGAGATCTCGAGGTGCTGGAGCGAGTGCAGAGGAGGGCAACGAAACTAGTGAAGGGCCTAGAAGACAAATCATACGAAGAGCGGCTGAAGGAGCTGGGGCTGTTCAGTATGAGGAAGAGGAGGCTGAGGGGAGACCTCATCACTCTCTACAACTACTTGAAAGGACACTGTAGAGAGGTTGGTGCTGGTCTCTTCTCACAGGTAATTAACAATAGAACGAGAGGGAACGGCTTCAAGCTCCAACAGGGTAGGTTTAGATTGAACATTAGGAAGGAATTCTTCACAGAGAGAGTGGTCGGGCATTGGAACAGGCTGCCCAGGGAGGGGGTTGAGTCACCGTCCCTGGCTGTGTTTAAGGGACGTTTAGATGGGGTACTGAGGGATATGGTGTAGGGGAGGACTTTGTAGAGTAGGGTTGATGGTTGGACTCGATGTTCCCAAGGGTCTCTTCCAACCTCAATGATTCTATGATTCTATGATTCTATGATTACCTGCCAAGCGAGACCAGGCCTTTCTTTTCTAAAGAGATTACTATTTTTTTTTTTATAACACCATTGTTTCATACCACCCTGCCAGCAAGAGAGTCATGATCTCATTTTCCATTGCCACAAAGTCTGATTTTGGAGGAGTAAAAGCTTTCCTCCGAGCCTGGACTATGGGATAGAGGGAGTGCTTTGGGGACAGTAGCACAGGAGGGAAACCTACACAGCACCCACCCTCCCATCAGATCTGATGAACATTAAATTAATGGCAGTGCTATGCTAGTGTTATGCCCTTTTCCAGCTTTTCACCCTCAGTGCATTTTTTCCAGCAGCAATTTGATTCTGTGGGTCTTTCTTTCTGCTCCCCCACCCACACAGCTAGTGCTCACCATTTAACTGCCCTAGAGATTGCCAGACCCTCTTCCCATCACATGAAGAAGCATCCTCTGTTGAAATGTATGATGGTCTAGGGCTGTTTGCAGCTCTGAAGCAGCCTTGGTTGGAGCCTGCAGGGGATTTCTCAGTGCTCAGCTCCCCAGCTCTGTAATGGAAGAAATAATCCTTATCTTTAGCATGTGCCCTGAGCACTGAGGAACATCCAACTGCTATCATTGACCACTGTCCTTGTTATAATTTTTCTTTCCAAGTCTACATGGAAGGAGATCTGCACAGGAATAGCACATCTTAGAAGAGGCCACAGTAGGTAAAGCCCAGTCCTTACTTTTCCTCTTGTCCCATCTCCCAGTGGCTGCCTGGAGGAGATGCTAAGGAAAGGGGCAGGTATCTGGAAGGTTCCTCCCTTTCCAGGAGGACTCTCCACATTTCAGCTTATCATCTCTCAGGAGTTGCTATTGTCCTGTTGTCTCCTTGCTTTCCCAAGCTCTGGCTCACCCCCTCTCCCTTGACAGGGCTGGGAATTGCTTCCCACACCAGCTCAGGATGGAGAAGCAGAGCCAAAGGAGACTTTGCTGTCAGGCTCCTTTATTTAGGTCACAGGACAGCTGATGGCAGCAGCTGCCACCACTCCTGGCTTTTCTCTGCATTTTTCTCTTTCTGCTTCTCCTCCAGAGGACCAGCTCTGCAGCCAGCCCAAACCTTCCCAAAACTCAGAGCACTCAAGCCCTCGAAGCACTGACCCCTTCGCGCTCCCCCTGCACCATGCCTCAGTGACTCAATTGTTCTAATAGTTTTTCAAAGACTCCATTCATCTCCTGCCATAATTCACATCTTTGTACCGTGCTGCGGTGCGAAGGGAATAAAGTAGAGGGAGGACAATGGGAAAAATCAGACATCGAGGGGCAGATGACTTCTTCCCTTTGACCACACACACGAGGAAGATCAAAGCTACCTGGGTTTTTGTTTGTCAACACCAATCTGGTCCAGGCGAGATAATAACCACAAATGCCCAGGGCTGGGGCGTAAAGAATGGGAAGGGAACACTCTATTGTGGGCAGCTGAATGGTTCAACTGCTGGCAAAGCAAAGCCTTTTGTCCACCGATAGATTTTTTTCCCTTTCCAGATTTTATGGGTTATCTTTTGCGTTTCTCCTCTCTTTTCCCAAGCAGCTTATTACTCCATTTGGAGGATATTTCCAGAAGTTTAGGAATGGCCAAGAAAGTGTAATTTGAAGCAAGGACTTCGCTGATCTGAACTTGCACTTCTAAAGGGGGTATGAAATCTGCACCGGAGTCTGACTGCATCAGTTGGGTTCACCCTGGCAAATTTTTAGCTCTTTGTCCAGTACTTTTGATGAGCCCTTTTCAGCCAGGCAGAGATTAACCATTGGGTTCATCTGTCTAAAAGGTGATCTCTGTGCCACAGGGTCAGCCAGCAAAGCTCCAGCTTGTCCTCTCCTATCTTTGATTGGATGATGGGATGATTTTTTTTTTTTAATCAGAAGAATCACAGATGGCAAATAAATTAAAAGTTTAAAAAAACCCAAATTAATATTTATTTATGCTAAAATTCCCTTTTCTTTGCAACATACCCGTGCATCAGGGGGACTGTGATTGTTTTGAACCTCTCCGACCAGCTCTAGCCCTGAGCAGAGGAAATAAGCTAGGAAGATTTGGAGTCGTGACACACAAGTAGGTTCGAGGCAGGGAGACACCTAAGAACAAGAATATATTCACAACTGAGGCTTTGATTCTCCAGTCCTCCTGCTGTTTACAAGGAGCAGGGAGAGAGCGATTGTTTAACTTTGAAACTCCAAAATGGCCTTGGTGTCCACAAAGGTTTTAGAGAGCGCTCGCAACACAGCGGGAGCCAGGGATTAAGCTCTAAATCCCCGTTTTGTCCCTGAAAAGCTGTTCTGATCTCTCATAAAGTGAACCCGTGCTCTTAAGAAATATTTATCTCCATCATTAAAACTCCCTGCTATTGTTGGGCGTGATGGGCAGCCAGGAGCAAAACCAGAGAAGCCCTTCAGGCTGAGCTGGAGGTGCCCCTGCTGAGCAAAGCAAGGGCACAGAGAGGGTTGGATTCGCTGGGGGGGTGCCTGTGGGGATGGAGGTGCCTCGTCAGAGCTGTGACAGCATCATTAGCAGCCCCAGCCAGAATAGCAGGGCAGGCAGGGTCAGGGCAGAAGGCCACCACCATCACTGCAGCGAGAGGCTTGGAGACAGCATCTCCACCACCCCCATGCAGCTCTCATCTGTCCCCCGTTTACGTAAGCCTCATTTACCTCGAGTGCTGCAAACAAACAGAGGAAAAGTCCTGCAGCGTGACAAAACTCATTTAATCAGCTCCTGCAAAATGGGCTCTGCTCTTCTGCAGCTCCTTCCAGGAGGTGGGAAGCCCTCAAGATGCATCAGGTTGTGACTCCACAGCCTGTGAGACTATGGGGAGAGGTGACCACCCCCCGGAGGGGAGGGCTACAGTCAACTCCTGATACTGAAATTTTAGCTGGGAAGCCTCTTTGCACAACAGTGTGGGTGCCACTACCTGGAGTAAGACTGTTAAAATGCTGCAGCCCTTTCTGGCAGTGGGAAAGCAATGGAGCAAAGGCACCAAGCCTGTGTACCACATGAGAAGTCCTAGCATGTTCTGGGGTTTCCCAGGCTGATGTGAACCCATTTTTTTTTTTTTTAATGCTGTCCTAGAAATAATTGGCTGGCATACTGCTGCAGGAGCAGCGCACATCCCACTGGCCACAGGGAGATCCTGGGGGGCTCTGCTTAGAGGAACCATCACCAAGGGCAGTCCAAAAAACCCCCCAGTCAGGCACTGACCAGCAGACACACAGTTGAATAGCACTGATTTGGTATCACGTTAACCTGCCTCTTTGGGTACTGGCCACACATACACCAGCTTTTGCTCAGGAGCTGCTGCACTTGGAGGCACAGGGAGAAAAATAAACACACTGCACCTTTGTCTGCCATGGTCAGCACAGTTTGTCCCACCAAGATCACCAGCTATGCAGACCCCTTGGGTTCCTCAGCCTCCAGAGCCATGCCTGAGATACTTAAGATAGGAATATAGGGCATAAAGTTCAAGTGTATAATTGTGTGAGGCAGGCAGAGGATGGACAGGGGTCAAGGGTTCATCTTTGCTTCTAATGGAAGCACACAGGGAGACATCAAATGGAAGGGGAAAAATCATAGCCCCCCCCCAACCTAAATGGTTCATCATACCACAATTAGACCAAAACCCACTCCTTTCTGCAAAACCTAAATGGTTCTTTATACCACAATTAGACCAAAACCCACTCCTTTCTGCAGGATGTTGCATACACAGTTGATGTGAGTTCAAGGAGCAGATGGACCAGCTTACTGAACAACAACAACCCACCAAGAGAATAGCATATTTTCAGTTGGAAGGGACCTACAACAATCATCTAGTCCAACTGCCCAACCACTTCAGGGCTAATTGAAAGTTAAAGCAAATTTTTAAAGGCATTGTCCAAATGCCTCAAACACCAGCAAATTTGGAGCATTGACCACCTCTCCAGGAAGGCTGTTTTGTGTTTGACCACCCTCTCTGTTAAGAAACACTTCCTCATGACCAATCTAAACCCACCCCAGTGCAGCTTTGAACCATTCCTGTGCATCCTATGGCTGGATACCAGGGAGAAGAGATCAGCACTCCCTCTCCACTTCTCTTCCTCAGGGAGCTGCAGAGAGCAATGAGGTCACCCCTCAGCTTCCTTAACATAAGGATAACATAATTAAACATAAGGATGTGGCTTTTACAGGCAAATCCTTGAGCCACAGATTGCTGGAGGCTGGGAAAGTACTCTGGTGAAGCTCTGCAAGATGCATGAGGGAGAGAGTGCCTAAGATCATACATAGGGAGCATCTGCTGTTCGGCTGCTATCAGCAATTGGACACTGTTTAGACAAGGCTTTGGGCTCTCCCAGTAGAGCAGCTCTTCTGTACCTGCAGATTATAAACCCAGCAAACGCTTGGACTAACATTGGGTTAATTTTAGGAATAGCTGCTTTTTCCCCCTGCACATAGCTGGGCAATATTTTTTCAACAAATGACTTGTTTGCTTTAAATAAATGCAATTTCTAAGGATCCAAAGTGATGCAAAAAATTCAGGTCAAATTCCCTGAATAGCTTCCGCCACCAAAAAAAGCAACAAACACTCTGAAGGGCTGAGCAAATCACATGGAGAAGGGTTGGAGTCCTTCAGAAACACTTCCTTTTCACTATTTCCAAAAAGCTTCTATTTCAGGCACTTCCCATATACACCAGGGATCAGCTCCTTGCAAGTCTGAGAAGCACAGACCCAATTTGCTGCTCTCCCCTGGGGCTACATTCCCCTCCCCAGGGCTCCCTCCTCACCACCACGCTCCATCGTGCCACAGGAACCTGCTCTCAGCCTGCCAGGGCTGGTGCCATTCACAGGAGCTGCTTTGAACATCCATCAGACTGGAGCAAAACCACAAGATGGTTCCAGCTCTGCCACAGTCCTCTCCAGCCTGTACTCCAGACCCCAGAGATCCCTTTGCTTGAGCCACATCCTAAAAAGTTTCCACACTGAGTGCCTCTGCTTCCCACAGCAGCTGTGGTGCTCAACAAGCTGCCTCCTGGGCAGTTGATTTTTACAGGTCCACCTGGGTTTCATCTCATTATCCCCCTCCCTCCCCAAACCACCAGTTGCAGCTGAGCTGGAACAGCTTCCTTTCCCATGAGCCTTGAAGAAAATGACATTTTTCTGTGCAAGAATTAAAGTGCCAAGGGGTTCTTCTGGCTTTGGAGGAAAGTTCCCCCAAGTGGCCATCCCATTCCAGGCAAAGGAGGAGACACAGCATTTCGGGCAGGTAAAGTTATGGCTAGGAGGGTTTGGATGCTGCAACCCAGATCCTGGTAACAGCAATGCACCAGGTTCTCCTTTCACACTATAATCTGCCCAAACAACTTCATTTGCAGATCCTTGGAGAATATTCAGGGTCCTACAGAATCAAAAGCCCTCCGACCAAAGTGTTGCTGGATCCAGATGCCAAATGTTGACTTTTGCAGCATGCCTTTGGGTTTGGGCTGATTTTCACTTTGAAAGGAAGGCAGCACTCCATGGCTTTCACCGATTTCACACAGCATCTCCAAACTGGGAATCTATCATCAGAAGCCCAGGGCTTTCCAGGTGGAAGTGTCTCCCTGCAATCCCAGTTCAGACTCTCTCATATCCAGAGGGGCTAAGAGCATCCTCATTTCATTTGCAGAGAAGGCACAAGCATTCATAATCGGGTGCCTGAATAAGCATGTAGATATCTAGCTCTGAGTGAATATCTCAGCTTCCAGAGTATTTTGACTAATGTAGTACACACTGACCCAAATTTCGGGAACAGAGAGGCTCATTGATTCAGACTGGGTAGAACACAGCACTCTTGTGGGGGGACGCATTTGAAACTAATTAAAGATTGCTCCCATCAAACCCACTTCTGTCCCTCTTCATACCCCCCAGCACAGAAGTCTCCTTACTGGGCCAGCCCTGAGGGCTACTGGACCATCTCCCCTCACAGGGAAAGGATCTCTTCTCTCCAGGGCCACATTTTGGGGAGCAAAGCAGCATTAGCACATCCTGATTGTGTTTAACTCCTGTTATTTTGTAGAGTGCTTCATGAAACCTTAGTCTTTCTAAAAGTATTTTCTTCGACTAAATCCCACTCCATTTTCTTCAGGCAATAAATGAATTTTGTTTACAAAGTACTTCAACAAGACTTGAAATTTCATTTACGGAAAATGGGCCTCAGACTTTCAAGGCATCTGAATCCATGCTGAAATATGGCAATTTCAAGCACTTACCTGTCTCCTTCCTGCAAGTCTTTGAATCAAAGGTTACCATGACAACGAAGCCCACTCTCAGTCCAGCAGAATGAGTTGTTTTTACATGACGTCATTATTAGCCAGGACCCAACAAAATTACGCAAATGAGATCCCCAGACAGCAGGACTGCAGAAAGCCCAAACAAGCAGCATAACAATTACACTCTAAACTTAGCAAAGAAAGGAAAATGTCACCCAACTCCCCAGCAATAATGCTTTAAAAACCATCCCAAAAAGGCTAACCTCCCCCCAGTACCCCTGCAGGGCTACAGATGTAGACCAGCTCTGCCCTCTTACAAGTTGAACTTGATTTCCACCCTAGGAGGTGGCACAGTTGCCTGCACATCCCAGCAGACAGCCACTTGTGCTCCCAGTGGGGGTGCTGACTCCCAGCACTCTCCCAGGAAGCTGGTTTACATTATGCTGTCTACATGGAAACCCAGAAAGGGAGAGGAGTTGCTGCTTTGGGTGAAATGCAGCTGCTCACCACCCTGACCTCCCCATGGCCGTTGCATGATGCACATTGGGCTCCTTCCACCCAGCACCTAGAGCATCCTTGCCCCAAAGCAAGGAACTTTACACATCTCTGCTCCTTACCTGGGACATCACAATGCTGCCATGTAATGACAGACCCCCATCTCAGGGTGTCCCCTGCCCAGGGCCACCTCCAGATCAGCCTCCACATCTCTTCTAGGCCAGGGACCTAACAAGCCAGCTGCTTAGAGATGCTTCCCTTTATAACCACGATCAGGTGAATACAATCCTCTCCTCCAAATGAGTATGTGAGTGAGGCCCTCCACTCCTAGGTGATTGAGGGTTCACACTTGAAAATGAGTGTGTGCTGGCAGCGGCTGTTCTCCAGAGGAGGGAGAGGGAGTCACTCAGCAATGAGTTGCTATAGATGGTCATTCAAGCATAATAAATCCTCCTTATCAACCCTGTCTCACTACCCCTCATAATTTAAGCTGGGTGTAATAAGGCAGTGTGAAGGCAAAGGCTAGCTTTACAGTCAAACTGGGGATTACAGCCTGGCACGGATATTTAAAGGTTCACAATAGCAAAGAAAAATTGGAGGAGCTGAAACAGCTTCCCTTGAATGCTGGGAGGTGGAAATTCCAGCGCAGGACTGGGCTGATGTATAGCTAAGCTGGGGGTCAGACTGGAGACTTACTGCTCCCAGGCTTCTTGAGCAAGAAAAAAATTGTGCATTGTATTTAAAGAAGGTTTCTGTCTGTATTATATGTAATTTTATATATCTTTTTTTTTTTAAATCCAGAACACTGTACCCTTTTTTTCTTTATTTCTCTTAGTAAACTCAGCAATACTATTCTGTCTCCTATTCTCACCCATTTCTCACAAAAGCCCAGGAACTACTTTTCCCCTTATAAGCAACTTGCCACTCTGCATAGGAGCTAGGAGCCTTTGCTTTCTGATTGCCTCATTTATGAAGCTAGTCCTTCCCAGACTTAAGCCTGAAGTTTATAGCACCACATCTGAAGGAGAGTTTGTAGGCCTGAAAGCTTGGCTTCTTTTCCCCAGCTGTGTTATCCGTGTAATAAAAAATATTGCTTTTTTTCTACCAGCCTTGCCTCACTTATGTCCTTAGACTATCAGGGCCGCAACACCACCTCTGCTGAAACCTCTGCTGTCAATTCCTAGATTGCTATTTAGCAGGGATCCCAAAGTGCTTTTATAAAATGCCTGATGCCCAGCAAGCTCCCGCACCTCTCCCCTTCTGAAGAAAATCACCCAGTGCTGGTTTTTGGAGACGTTTTCTCTCTGCTGGCCAAAAGGGTGGCTGTGGGGATGGGGGTGGCGCAGCCCCGTTCAGCCCAGGGTCCCTGATGTCCCTGGGCTGGCTGGCTCCCCTGTCCCACCCGAGTCCTACGGCTGTGTCTTCCACACCACCACTACAAAACTCCCATCAGAGCCCCAGGTGTAGGGGGGCATCTGAATCCCATGTGGTGCTCCTCCCTTGGAGCAGGAACCACAGCAATACGAGGGGTAGACAACCACTAGAGTCCAAGAATGAGACCCAAGGAGCCCTATGGTTCTCACACCAGAGGTGTTTCCCCTGCCCTGGTGTCAGAGCAGGGCTGGAGAAGGTTCCTTCTCCTTCTTCCCCTGACCAGGGGGCTTAGGGAGGCATTCCCTGCTGCTGTGGGGTGAAGGAGCTTTGCTGGGGTTGACACCCACACCCATCCCTCCAGACACATTGCCCAGGCCCTTCCACAGCCCATCGCTTGCTGCCGGCTTAGGGGTGGAGAAGATGAAGACACCTCCATCCCCATGAAGCACACTGAGGAGCCACAGAAGGAGCTGAGCGAGTCCATGCTGGGAAGTGTGGACCACCAAGTGTGAAAAGGGAAGGTGGTGGGGGCAGGAGGAAAGTCACAGCCACTTTTTCCCACCTCTGACTGCAGCGAGTGTGTGCTTGTGGCAGCAAAGCCCAGGATCCCCCAGGAGGCCCCTGCAGCCCCCAGCCTGCCAACGCGTGAAAGCTTAGGGAAGAATGAGTCCCAGCAAGCCACAAATCTGCCAGGTGAGGGTGTTCTTCAAGGAGTGGGGCGACCGCAAAGTCCCAAATCATGTTCCTGCTGACAGGCTGCTGATGGATGAGTTCGGTCAGGAGGAGCTGCGCTTTGCAGAAGAAAGCACTGTTTGCTTACAAGGCAGCCACCATGGAGAAGGTCCTGGGAAGAGCCCCATGAACAGGAGTTGTGCAGCATTGGACCTACATGTCTTACAGAGTGAAGGAACCAGAGAAGAGGCATTCCTCTTCCTTCCACAGAGGGAACCCTACCTTGATGCTGGGGTTCCTGATGGTACCACCCAAACACATGAAGGCTCGCTTAGGGCTGGCTGTGGGGCACTCACTACACCTCACGAAGAGGTGGTTGGCAGAAGTTGTTTCTGGAACAGCTACCATTTGAAGGCGGAAGATGACCGCTGCACCCCAGGGCACCTTTTCCTTCACGGGGCCGTGGGGCTGAGCCATCCCCACCAGCCACGTTACAGCCTGGCATAAGGGACACGTTTATCCGCTCCCCAACATCTGGCACCTCGGGAGCCACACATCAAGGGTTCCTCCCGCCCTGAGCCCTGCTGTGCTATAAGCATCTAATAATAAAACCCAGCTATTGCATTCCGAAGACACCTGTCAGGCTGAGCACTAAGTGCTGGGGTAATAAATTCTTGCTCAGCTATGCCTCTTCTCCGCCAATTCTCCTGGCTCTGCCTGTTTTCATTAGTATTTCTTTTCTGTGGACACTGCAATTACACTCTGTTCCTCTTCAGGGCCCTTGTTCCAGGTTCAAATAGAGAAGTGATAATGCAGGGAAGCTTTTCACATGGCTGTTTATTTTTGTCTTCTGAGTCAGGAAGATCTTTTCAGGCTGGGATCAACCCTGTGCAGTTTTGATTGAGGAGGGACTCGGGCCGGGGA
>NW_015090995.1:4431088-4501118 GCF_001431845.1 Calidris pugnax
GGGGAAAAGGGTGAAAACTGCGGGTTCCAGCTTTTATGGTTTAAAAACAGTGGTGGGCTCCTTCCTTGCCTGCTCCTGCCGAGGTCACAAGCTTCCTCAGGAAGACATAAGTATGCAGCCTGTACTGCTAAGACCCGGTGGTATCTATCCATCTGCCACAGCAGCTGTGAGCCCCGGCGCTCCCGAGCCTCTTCTGTCATCCCAGTCTCTGAGCGAGAAGGAGGATTCAGCTGAGTGCAGCAAATTCAAATGCGTAACTTTTTCGTTCAAGGTTGCAATATGTTTGGAGATATTGTCCCGCCAGCAAGTCCCTGGTGCAGCATCCAGATGGTGCTCAGGGAACCCGGGGAAGGGTTTCGGGGGGGAGGGCGCTTCGTTCCTTCTTCAGGCGTGGAAAACAACTGACAATGTCACTGGAGTTATTGGCTTCTCCTGATATTTCCCAGTGGTAATGGAGGAGGGAATTGAATATGTGGGATTTGGGTAATTCATCAATATTTTTAACTAAAAAGTAGCCAAAAATGCAGGAATAAAAAATCGCAGGGGAACATAGGAAGTTTCAAATTCAGTGCAATAGGAAGGACTTCAGCATTTCTTGCAGGTGATTTTTTTTCTGTTTTTGCATTTGAAGAGATTTACTTCATTTCAGATCTTCTCACCCAGTGACAAAAATCCTTCTTTCAGTTAGTTGCTAAATATAACTTCTCGTGCATCCAAGGAGATGCAATGAAGTGTCCATATGAAGCTCCTACACCTTGAACTCCCTTACCAGCACACCACACAGTCACCTGGACACACATCACAATGTTCAAGTTACATGGCATGGCCAGCTATGTGCTATTAAATCTTCAAGAACAGGAGGTTCTAGCCACAACCAAAACTCCCTGCAGCAAAGGTCTCTGGACCATGGTAAATCCCAAGTCATGCCTGGAAGCTGTTTGGATAGACAAGGCCCAAAAGGCCTACATGTCCTTCTCCCCACTAGGGTCTCTTTAAGGTGTGATTGCGCTGGAGAAGTGTGTGTTGTGGGCTGGATAAACCAGGGTCTTGGCCATGGCCTCTTCTGGTTGCCCTTAGAACAGCAGAAAGCTCAATTCATGTTGTACATAGAGAAATGTCAAAGATCTCTTTTGGAAAAGCAAAGTCTAACCGTGGACCACACAACGCAGGGAAAGAGAACACCTTAGGGTCTCCTTCTTGGCCACCTATCACACCACCACCATCCCATCTTTGAGTTGGTTCCCAAACTCCCCAGTGCATCTGCCTTGAATGTCCCTTGTGCCCTCCACTCCCCTGCCTTTGGAAGGGAAAGTATTTCAAACACGACACGATGGGAAACATGGAATATTTTCAAGCTCTTTTATTTTCCCCTGGAATATTTATTTTTTCATGAGTAGCTCGTCTGCTCATCTCTGGGACAAACTCTCCAGATGTGCAGGTAGCCTGAAGCCCAGAGGACTGGCTTCCTGGGCTCCCCATCCCTTTGTGTGGCAACATAATTTTGTTTTGAGAAACAGACCACGGAAAAAACACCACCACGTGGATTTTTTTTAAAATATGAATTTTTATTTGTTTTGATCGGAGTTCGAGAGAGTGGGTAGAGTGGAAAAGCAGAGTGATTTAATTCAGTGAAGAGGTCTAGTCCCGCCTTGTGTGTTAGATCAGGAAGTTAGTAGGTGGTTAGAAGAGTCCCCCTCCTCCACTCAGCTTGCTGATCTTATTCATGTGGTTCTTGTTTCTGATGTTCTCTAATCTCTCTTCAGAACTTCACTGTAATTTTTTGAGACATTTTTTCCGTTGCTTTAACTTATCGAAAAAGCTAAAAGCTGAAAAAAATTGCAGGACTCAAAATCCCGCCAATTAGAATGGGCAATTATTATTATTTTTTTTTCCGGCAAAGGTTGAAAAATACAATTCAAAAATACAAACAGGCATTGAACATTGCACCAAAAAGCATTTGAGACACAAATCTCAGAAAGAAAGAAAGAGAGAGAAACAGAGAGAGAAGAAAGGTCACAGTTTCCATGAGAAATCCCTTAAGAAAGTGGCTACCAGCTAGTAATAGAGAAAATAAAGTCAACAAAAAATTAAAAAAAATGCAATTTTTTTCTAGTTGTTAATTATTTACAGCTGTAATAACAGGATTGTCATGCATTAAACTGCTGCCAGCTAGATTCTTTCTCATAGCGGAGTAAAGAGTGTCTCACAAGATGGAAAACAAAGCAGAAGACATACCGGGGCACAGACTGAACCTGAGGCAGTGAAAATGAGCGTATTCTCTGGCAATTTGTTGTGGTGTGCTCTTTCCTGTGATGGGCTGCCCTAGCGTGATGCTAATGCAACCCTCCCTACCCTGGGCACCACGGCTGCAGCTAAAGCAGCAGCAGGTGCCCTCACCTTCAGATAGGACTTTCACCTGCCGCTATCCCCAAGTCAGTTGACAGTGAAAATCTAGTTGATGGATGCTTGTGGCCACCTGACTAGATTCGGCAGGCTGAGAAACTCCCTCGTAACAACCAAGAGGAGCCCTTCAACTCTAAATACGGCCTGGCAAAGGCAATGGGGCAATGATTCAGGTTTCCCAACTCCACCCCTATTTTTTTGTGGTTGCAAAAATCAAATTGTTCAATGCATGGTAGCCATAACGTTTGATGGGCGCCCTGCAAAAAGACAGGAGGAATCAACAGACTTTTCAGGGGAAAGAGAGTCCTGCTACCAGCGTAGCATGAGCCAATGGACTTACCAAGTTGACAAGACCTTCCAGCAGCATGCTTCTCACAATGAAGAGAAGAGCCAAGAGATCCCAAGATGATGGGATCATCATGGCTAAAGTAGCAACCTGGAACCAGGCTTCCCTCTCTAGGCAGATGGGATCATCAAAGCTGTGTACAGAAGAGATCTGGACTAGGACAGTGGGGAAGAGGAAAGAGTAGCTAGAACATCATATTCTGTCCTAGAGCTTCAAGAGCTTCCCCTTGTGGTGAAGGACGACAGCTCAAACGTTAGGACTAATCCAAGCCCAAGGCTCTCTGCTGTTTCAAACAGCAAGGATTCCCATGGTGGGAAGCAGGAACAGACCCAGAAAGAGAACTGGCTTTGTTTGCTTCTGGGTGGTGACATCCTTCATTCTCATGGCTGGGACACCACAAGGCACAGGTGGCGATTGCTGCTGACCGTGAGAGCCTTTCTCCAGCAGCAGAGGAGGGAATATAGGAGCTGCGAGTGCAGTTGCAGGATCACTGCCTAAACGTTTCCTCTAAGATGGGGGGAGATGAAGGGGTGCCATTAAGGGAGCTGACACTGGGTACCACTGCTAGGGGCTGCACACCACTCACTCACCATGGCCCCACCGCTCTTGAGCTGCCCAGCATCTGTCTTTGGTCCTGCTTGTGCTGAGGTGAGATAAGGTGCAGGTCCAGGACACAGCAGCAGCAAAGACCTATGCTTTTGCTGACCCCTCCTACAATTAGCACGTAGCCACGGACCAGCACATCCCACCTGGATGAGCAGCAAGGACTGGCCAAGAGCCAGCGCTTCCCTTTGCTTTGCAGAAGAGCCCAAGCTGAAGCACAGCCCTTACCTGTGGTGCTCCTCTGGTCAGGGACATCTGGAATGGATCCCACCAAGTTTTATGTTCTCACCTGAAGCAGGCTCGGGGTGGAGACCTCACACCCTTTTGCAATGCTCAGCCACACGTGGCTTGGCTGTGCAGTGAGGACTAATTGCTGATGGCATTCAGCTGTTGGAAAGCCATGCTGCCTTCTTGGAAACATCCTAGTGTCCAGGGCAGGACAAGGGCTATGTTGAAAAAGCTGTGACATCTGGGACTATGTTTTCTAGAAGGTCCTGGCCAGCAGGGACATGGTCCAGGCAGCAAGCCTGCACCGAGACCCCAGTGTGGAGAGAGGCTCTTCTCCCTTGCTCCCTTTGTTCCCTGTGCCTCCCAAAGCCATCTGAGCACCAGTGGAGAGGGATGCACCTCTTTCCAGATGATTTAGCAAAGAAAACGAGAGGGAAGTAAAATAATTGCAAGTGGCCATTTTCTCTTTCAAAGAGAAAGAGGTTTGACTTTTAGATATAAAGAGTTTGTGAGCATAAATATACACATGCATACACGCATATATATGTGTAAAAACCTTTGGCTGACTGAACAATAACAAGGTCAAACAGTAAATATTTATACCTGGAAGCCATCAATCTCATCTGTGCTGTGGCCTCTTGCCAAAAATGCCTTCAGGAGTAGTTTAGCTTGATATGGAGAGAGGGCTGGTGAATTGTTTGGGGTTTTTTCTCCCTATTTTGACATTAATAGAGCACTTACGTTTTCATGAATGTGCCCCTCGCCCTGGCTGAGCCCTCCCCACCCTTAATAGATGCCAAGGAGTCAGGAAAATGTTGCTTCTCTCCAGTCTGCGAAATCCACAGAGATATTTGATGGGGTGGGTTAAAGTGTGGCCCCAGACAAGGGGACAAGGGCCTGGAGCAAGGAGGGCTGGCCAGACGCTGCATGCTGTGATGGTCCAGCCCCAAAATCCCAGGCCAGCTCTCCACCACCCCCAGGACCAAGTACGTGGAAGGGGGGCCCTAACATGTCCCTGCCAACCCATTCCCCAAGTGACCCCATTGGGAGTTGTCGGGTCCTCTTTTGCTTATGGCTTGCCCTGGCAAGCTGGGGGGGCATTGTTCCTGTCCCCAGTAACCACTTGTCTTTGACAGTGGTCCTTTGTTTAACAGCAATGTGTGTTTAACTGCTCTGTTCCTCCAGCAACTGCAAAGAGGCCATTTCTACAGCACCCTTCGGGAGAGGCAACAGCTCCAGGTTTCTGAAGGTCTCAGAGAGGTTCTTAGTAGAACAGAGTGTTTTCCTGTGCGAGGTGATCTGGAGCAAGAGAAACCCCTTCCTGGTATGTGATGCAGCCCTATAATCCTCCCCAAGGGATGGCTGAAAGGAACCCAAGATACGGACAGAGGGAATCAAGGCAGCAGATGAGAAATGAATGCTCCTTGTGTCCATGGGATAAGCTTGCAGAAACAAGCTGGTCGTGACCTTGTCTACATGCATGGCTCGTGTCTGGGAACAGCAAGCATGGGGTCTGGTTGCTCAGGGGATGTCCTACAGCAAAGGAACTAGGACCCTGCCAGTGCCACCGAGCTGGTGGGGATCGGGACAGGGGTGAGCTGTGTTGGCCACAGCACTTGTTTGTAAAACCTAGGGAGTGGCGAAGGCAGCTTTGCTTATGTTGAGCTCGGGGCACTGAGGAGAACCAGGAAGCTCTGTCTCAGGTGTCACAGACCTGCTCGGTGATGTCCAAGAAGCCTTTTAGATGTTGTATGGAGGTAACTCCATCAGCCCTTTAGAAGAACGGGTGGCACCCAGGGACCACTTCTCCCCCCATCGCTCCCATGTCACTTTGCAGAAACGTCACAGCACGAACACAGCGCTTGCAGGACCTCAGCTGAACTGTCCCCTGTCCCCCCTGGGGTGCAGAGCTCTCAAAAGCCACACTGCTTTTGCCCATGTGGCGTTTCAGAGGAGGGAAGAGACAAGCTGCCAGCGCCAAAATGTCCCTCTGACATTTTCAGGAGGAATGCATCTGCAGGCTTGGTCCACGCTGTGTGTGTCCCAGGTGCTGCAAGGTATAAAACAGGAGCGCAGACCAAACAGATCATTTTTATCACCCTCAAAGACTTCTAATACCTGCTCGGGAGACTCTCATCAAGTCAAGGAGGCGTTGGGCCTTGCCAGAAGAAAAGAAATATGGGAGCACTGAGGCTCACAGCAAAATGAAGTGCCCACTCTGTGCACAGCTGTGGATTGGACTATCAGTGGCCATGTACAGACCTGTTCTGGTTCATACACCTGGTTCATACAGGACCTATTATAAAAATGAAGCCCTTAGGTACCACCACAGCAAGGACTAAACCCCAGTAACTGATGCTAGGTTAGTTCTGGCCCAGCCTGCCCTTAGAAGAAGCCCCCACCAGCAGACTCATGTTAGCTGGGAAGGAAACGTCCCAATTTGAGCCGCTGACAGATTTTTAAAAAAAGAACATTATCTACTTCTGTGATGTCTGCTGGCAGGAGATGTTAAACCACTTATTTATAACTATCTTCCCGAAATGCTTCCCTGCTTGGAAGCCAAACTACAAATCCTGTTTGGTTTGTTGTCTTTAACCAAAGGATGCCGGCATTTCTGCTTCCAGCTGGCGAAAAGACTCGGAGCCGGTGCCAGGCTTTGGTGGGAATAGACTTGGCTTTCAAGGCGTGCTAACAGAGATCCAGGAAGGCAGCCTTTTATCAGGCAGAGAGCAACATTTTTGGAGTCGGGATGAGCAAAGACGAGCCAGCAGACGGGTGTCACCAGCAAGCCGGATCGGTGGGCTGCGTCCTGGGGAGTGACAAGAGCCTCAGAGTGGCATGGAGGGAAGGGCTGGGGGAAGAGAGAGGCAGGAGATTCACCCCGAGGGTTGGAGGAGACAGATCTCATCACCCACAGGAAGGGAGGAGGCTCGGATGCTGCCCCCGGCACCACAGAGATGTCCAGCCCCGGCACCTTGAGCATCACCCTGTGGCACCGAGGCTGGGTGGGCAGCGGAGGCAGCGCCTATGGGTGCTCGGGCTGCTGAGAAGACCTCTAAGTCTTCTCTTCTTCTCAGGCTGCTGAGTAAGACCTGACATTTTACAGAGAGCCCTGCGAAGCAGGCACCAACAGACACAGGAACACGCAGCGAGGCGATGCGCAGGAGGATGTGCCCCTCAGGTTAGAGGAGATTTTGGGGAATGCCCAGGCTAGCAGAGGGGACCACCTCCGCGCCAGGGCCAGCTGGAGTCAGCTAAGTCACTGGATCCCATATTTAAGCTTGCCTTCGATGTAATTCCGTTAGTAAACACAATATACTCTTTGTTGCCATTTTATTGTGTTTGTTTTGCTTTTTATAGGGTTTCTATTCCATTCACTTAGGCCTGAGTATTATAGTGACATGAATGTTTGATGAGATACACTTCATCTAGCTTATTTAAGAAAATGACATCCAAGTAGTTTCCAAAACAAACAGCCTCACGGCCACGTCCCGTTGGAAAGCCCAGGGAGCAGGAGGGTGGCAGCAATGGCACTCGCTGCTGGAGGGGACGGTGCTGGGGGGGAACACGGAGGGGGGGTCTTGGTGGGGAGGGGTACGGTGCCACCATGGGGCAGTGCTGGGGTGGCCAGGCTGTTGGAGCAGGGTGGCTGCAGCAGCAGTGCCAGGAGGAACTGAGTGCCCCAGGTGCAAAAGCCAGCCAGGATGTTGTCCCCCCCACCTTGCCCAGCAGAAGGGCTGGGGATGGTGAACCTTCCCTCTGCTCCTCCAACCCCATACTGGGTGCAAAGCGGGAAAGCTGCCTGGCTTTCCCCTCCTCTCTGCCCAGCGGGGAGCCCTCGGGGATGAAAGGCACTGTAGAAATGTCATGGGGTGAGGACGCTGCGAGGACAAGGGGAAGGATGGGGAGAGAGCTGGTTTCCTTAGCATCGTTTTGGGGCTGGGGGGGAGGTTTCCACCCCTTGCCCGATGCTGCCTGCTGGTGTGGATGCACTGGAAGCTGAGGTAAATGTCTCCGAGCTCCTCTCCTCGCCGCAGCGGTAGGCAGGGGGAGTGAATGCGCTGCTGTTGAGCCAGAAAGATTGGTAAGGGACGGGCAGGACACGCACCGATGTCACACACGCTGCAGGACAAACTGCCCTGGCCTTCACCGCTCCGTCCTGCCGTCCCCATGGATATTCCAGGTGGGGCAAATCCTGTGCCTTGTGCTCAGCCCCGATCCTGCACGGGGAGGGATGAGGGAACTGAGCTCGGCACAGTGGCTCAAAGCAACGCTGAAGACATCACCTTGGGGATGCTGGGGCATCAGCTTGGCTGCACGTACCCGAAACATGCTGGGGGCAGCTCGGGGCGGGGGCAGTCGGAGGGTCAGAGGGAGGGTCAGGAAAGAGGGGGTACATCCTGCCCTGGGAGCAGGGCTGCTGGCAGGATCCCTGCTGCCCACAGGCTGGGGACAAGAACTCACCAGGCACAGGATGTCCTTCCTTGTAGCAGGACAGGGTGTCCATGGGCTCAGGCACCGGGAAGAGGGGACAGATGGCTTGGATGCCACCATCTTGTACTGCTTCTGGTATGGGGACAGCCACTGGTTTGGGTTTTTTACTGTGGTGGCCGGGAAGGGAGAAAGCGCCTCTCTCCAAGGCACTAGAGGGCTTTCTTTGGAAGAGCATGCAGGAGTTTGGTCTTATCTCAATGGCTTTGTGGGACGGCACCTGGTTCACATGGCTCTCTGGGACAGTGGTATCACCTTGCTGTTTCAAAGAGCCCTTTCTGCTGTTCTCTCATGGTGCTGAAGATGCTCAGCTGCATCTGTTCGGCAGGGGCAGGGAGGTACCTGGGGACCAACTGTCCCCTGACCCACCCCCACAGGTGGCAGAGCGGCTCCTGGTGTGTCCCACAGAAAACAGCCTGCGCCAACATCCCTGCTGCTCTGGTGCACCAGAGCAGGATGTGCCATGAGCTGGACTCCCCCGGGCTGTGCTCCTCCCCATCAGTGTGTCTCACCTGAGAGGCAAGGGCTTCTCTGCCTAAATCCCACCCATCAGCAGTTGGAATAGTACTGGGGGCTGCTGAGTAGCCAAAGCAAGACGAATGCAGAGCTGGAAGAAGGAGCTGGGACAGAGAAGGACAAATGGATGGGGCTAAGAGAAAGCGATAAACCACCCATCTGAACACCAACTCTATGGCTTCCAGTCCTGGTGTTGAATGCATGTGGTCTTACAGCTGCTATTCTCCTCAAAGGCATGATAAAACTCCTGTCTTGACTTCCTGACTGACCCTGAGAAAAATTATTTCTCTGTTAGGAACCACCCCACCCTCTAACATTAATTGCCCCAAGAGTGCAGCCGGCAGACAGACAAGACCTTTCTCACCTCTTCTTGGGGAGAGACATGGAGGAAACCAGCAGCTGGGTTAGGTGAAGACAGAAAGGAAGAAGCCCTGTAGATACGTACAAGATGCTGCCGCCCTGTTCCACCCCTGCAATGGCTCAGCTAACCACAGCAGTGGTGGGTTCACCCCCAGCAGGCACTGGGCTACAAGCCATCTGCTCCCTCAACAAACCAGCTCACCTTCATCCACAGCCCCAGGGTACCACCTAGCACACAACACCAGGCACTGAAGAGCAGCCTGGCTGGCTGACTGACTCTGGAGACCTCCACATCCTTGAGCCCAGGCCACCAGGAGCATCCACCATGCTAGGGCAGCCCATTGCAGAAGAGGAGGAGGAGGATGGACTGCAGCAGCAGCCCCCAGCAGAGCGGAGCATGGAATGGCAGTGGCATGCAGACCATGGGAAAGGCAGAAGGTGGAGGAGGAGAGATGGAAGCACAGGGTGACTTGGACAGGTGGTGGACATCAGACTCACGATGTTAGAGGCACAACTTGTTATGATCATTTTTTCTTTTTCCTTTCATCATCAGAGGCAAAGTAAAAAGAAACTGAAGTATATGGGATTAAATTAAAATCACAGCTTTGTTTACATTATAAAAGAACAACCTAATAGTAATAATAATAATAATATCAAATGAACAATAATAATTAAACAAAACAGGAAAGAACAAAGCCCTGGAGAATTCCTGCCTGGATGGTGCTCACTGATGGAAGGTTTGTGTGACCGGTTTTATTGTTTGGGGATCATTCCCTTGATAGCTGACTCCCGGTTTACGTATGTGGCCCAGTAGACCAAATTGAAAATGGCAAAGAGGACTGGAAAGACGATGCGGGACATCTTGTCTACCTTGCTGACGCTGTTGTATGTCTTCTTACTCTCTGGGAGCTTCTCCTCTATGCGGGGCATCTTGGGGGGTACGTTGGTGGCAGTAGCAGTGGCAGCAGCACTCTTGGAGATGGTGGGCAGGCCAGGGTCCTTGGCAATGTTGAGGGCATACGTGGTGCCAACAATGTTGTAGGTGTTGTTGGTTTTCTTCGCTAGTGCCACTGGCTCTTTTTTCTATGGAAGGTGGAAGAAAAAAACATAATAGAGATGAAGTGACTGTAGAATTGCATGGAGAACATTTTGTCCTCTGAGTTTACCTGCTTGCCCGGATGAGAAGGTGGAAAAGGGTGTGAGGAACAAGAGACCAAGAAGGTGGCACTGTGGAAGGGAAGGAAGATGTGGTGAGAAGATGGCCAGAACCCATGACATCTGCCACTTGAGGGGCTGCTGGAGCATTAAGGACGTGTTGGACTAAGGTGGAACAGCTACTTCATGTAAACCTGACATGCAGCACGTAGCACAAAGAGGTCCTGGTAGCTAGGTCCTGCTGCAAGTAAAATAACTGAAGCTGCATAGGTGGGTTTGTAGCCTCCTTGCAGCCCTTTGGATCAGAGTAGTGGTATAAAAAGGTGTGTGCAGCGGCACTCGAGCAGTAGAGGCCCCAGAGAGGTGACTCCTTCACTGGCCGAGTGCAGCCAAGTCTACCCTGCCTATTGCCAGGCGAGCATAAGTGAATGCAGGCTCAAAGTATACAGACTCCTTGCTTTCTCTCTCAACTGGGCAGTGTTAGCTGTTGTGTGTAAGGGTCAGCCATGGAGAAACGATGCAGGAATGTAGTCTTTAGAAAAGAAGGACACCCCGTGTGGTCATCCTTGGGGAGGAACTTGGATTTTCTGCTTTGCTGGCCTGCTTCCTTGGTCAGGTGAGAGTAGGAGACATCACAGAGGATGATAGTTCTTTTCTTTTTGTAGCAGAAAGCTAGTGGCTTTGAGAATATTGCTGACAGCTTTGCAGTATTTTTGTGCCGTATTACAAGGCTGTGTCACACACTGCCTCAGTCCCCCAAATACCTCACAGGAAAACCTCACAATTTTTGGACATCAGGATGTCCAAAATGCCTCTGGGACCCTTCAGAGCACCTCATGACCTACTTGGGTAAGATACAGAGCAGATGGAAGGCATTTGCACTAGACCTGGATTTCAGGATGGCTCAAGATGGCACTATAGGGCAGAGGGAAGTCTTTCCTCTTTCCTTCATATTCATGGGTCTCTTCAAATCAAAGGAGATGAGTACACCTCTCCCACAAGGCTCCAGGAACACGGCTGAAGGGAGAAGAAATTGCATAGCAAATGGCAAAAGAGGCACTTATGTGTCAGACAGGACGTACTGAAGGATGATGGAAGATGCTGAAGACACACAGTTCAGATGTTAATGAAGACGAGTGGACAGGAAGATGGAGCTAGGAAGTCATGATACGTGTTGTTCCCGCTCTGGGGATTTTCCTGTTGCTGTCAGGGACCTGAGACCAGCTGCACCGTAGACCATATCATAGAAAGCAATCCAGGTCTACCAGGAGAAGCACACTGAATGAAATCTATCTATATGCAGACATCAGGCACCCTACACATCCCAGCACTCATGTACTCCATGCGGTGTCCTCTGTAATTACACCAAGAGCCAGCATTAGACACAACAGTGACTCATGGTGGGAATCTAATATCTAAACTTAGAACAAGGTGTGACTTTGGATTTCATTTTCTATTCAAAAGCAACTGAAACACAAAGTAAGGCTCATCCAGACGTTTCCCAGGGGTGCTTGGCACGGTCTTGGATGTGCCTGTGAAGAAACCACATACAAAGTGGCTGTCAGGAGAAGAGGAGAGTGTGCAGCCAGCAGGACCTGTTCCCAGGAGGAGAGTGTGCAGCCAGCAGGACCTGTTCCTCTCCCCATCCTAGCCTGGGAACTGGGAGAGGGCAGCATCATTGGGTAGCACTGGAAGCACCAGATTCAGCCAGTCTGCTCTGCAGAGATACTCCAAGGGCTAGGGCTTTCATGCTGTTCTTCCATTTTAAATGTGCCCGCTATTACCATGGATATTTCTGGTTACCTTAGGAAATGAATTTTCCACAGCGATTTTCAGAGGGACACTAAAAGCAGACTTCCGTGCAATCTTTAAAACCCTCTCCAATAACACCACAGCCAGGCCTGCAGCCTCGTAATAATGCCAGCAATTACAGAAATTAACTTGCTGTTAGAAGGAGGTCTAAACGTCTTCAGACTCCAATACGACCAAACCACTGATCAGACCGTGTTCAGAGTCTTTTATGGGCGAGGGTGTTATGTTCTTTAATGATTAACTGAGCAACTGATTTCTGCAATCATTAGAGACATGTTAACTTGTACCCCCTGCACAGGAGGTGAACTTTTCCTGCTAAAGAGCTGACAAGAAGCAAATAAAGGACTAAAGATGTTTCACCTTCTAAAACATTTAAATATGCTTAAGTATGATTACTTATTAACTCAGCTACAGGAGGTAATAAAATAATTAATAATCAGTAATGAAATCAAAAACAGATTGTTGTTCGCAGAATGTAATTTGAAGTGCTCTGTGATTATTTTAGTATTAATCAGCCACGGTATTTGTTACAGGAATAAGATGACTACAAGTGACATGGCACTTTCAGCCTGGCCAGCTTTTCTGCCCCAGATCCGTCTTGCCTGGCCAAAGGCATCTGAAAACAGCAGGCTGAAAGGGAGGAAAGTCATGTAAATATGAATGCTGTGGGTGGTGACAACAAGCTGCTGCTCTTTAGTGTGATCCAGAGCCCCCACGCATCATCTCAGGCTTCTCTGGACCTCAGATCAGGCTGCTCAGGTGGTACAGAGGCTTGGGAGCCTTCTCCCAGCTGCCTATGGAGTCTCCTGCCCCGGTCAGAGCTGGGAGCCTGGACAGCTTTTGGGAAGTGCCCAGAGCACACACTGCCTCCACCAAGGCACATGTTGTGTGCTCTGCTCCTGAGATGTCAGAAGAAATGGTTCAGCCTGAAGTTTACCAGGCTGTGCTTTATACGTAAGTGTTTCGGGCAAGATTTTGACAACCAAACAAAGCAAAATGTGCTTATTGCTGTCAGCTGCAAAGTAAAACCTCCAACCTTCCCTAGACACCTTTATCTGTGAGGAGTTCCACGTCCTACTGAAATAGAAGGAAAGAGTGGAAAAACAGAAGGAAACCCCACATTTGCTTTGAAAACTTGTCCTATTTAAAACATCTACATTTATGGCCCTCTTTGGGCACAGGGAGACTGAACCACTGCACAAAGCAGTCTCTGTGCTGCTCTCCTTAGGGAAAAGCTGTGAAATCTGGTCTAGAGATAAATATATTCTCTGGATATTGCAGTCTGACAAGTTCTTCCGCAACACATATACTGGAAAATAATAGCATTTTTGTTAAGTATTCTTGTCTTCAAGGTTCTCTGTTGAGGAGTTAATGGCTGAACCTCTCAATTATGGGAACTACTGGTTCTGCCTATGATCTACTGGAGATTCAGTTCTCTGCACCTGCTCCTTGGCTAGTAATTTTGGTTGGAATCAGTATCCCTCTGACAGGCCGCTCTGAAGGTCACCATCATTATCGGCAGTACTTGAGAAATGCGAGGTATCTGCCACTTGCCATTCTAGAGAAACATCACTTTAATGACCTCCAAGCAGCTCTAGCCTCTGACATACTCGTATCCTAGAATTCAAAGCCCAGCAACTGTAGCTGCCGTTCCAGCAGACGTCACTCCTTCCTCATGCCAGCCAAAGTTCCCCTCCGCAGTGTGCCAGAGGTTTGATCCTATCAGAGAATAGTAGCCAAGTGTTTTACACTGGGACTTGTTCCCTGAGCAGAGCCAAAGGCTCCGAACAATGCAATCTTGCATTAACCAGCAGGCTACATCAACGCAAGGTTACCGACAGCTGCTGGTGCAACCTTTGGCATCACTCATCCCTCCCATCTCTTTATTCAGACTATGTGGGACTGAGCCAAATGATCCCAGACTGAGCTCCCTGGATCACCAGACAAAGACTCAGAGGTTGGATCGAGTCGATAATGAACCCAACACACCACAGAGACGGCGTTGAGAGAAAGAGGGTGAAACGTTGAAGAATGACACATGGACTCTAGAGAAGATGCTGAGAACATAAATAATCACTTGGAGAGCTACAGGGGATTGCAAGTGCAGTAGGATGAAGGACACATGGCCTGAAGAGCATGGCCAGCAAGAGAAAGTCCCAGCAAAAATATATTGGTGACTTTTTCTTAGTTAAAAGACAGGTGAAAAGTACATAAAAATCCTGGACCTAACCTTCTCACCACTACAGGATTATTGTGTTAAGGATGAGAAGGATAGAGATCCAGGACTATTCCTCCATACAAAATTTATTCTTCCTTGTTCTCCTGTGTCTGACCGCAGATACTTGGTTTTGTTGCTTCTTGCCACTCAGGATTTCAGGGCAATGTCACACAAGCACAGATACAGAGCTAAGTCAGATTTTTGGTGGAAGTGGGTTTAAGTAAGCATCTTCCGTCCTGAGGAACAGGCAACACTTTTTTGCAGGAAACTCCCTGTTAAATGTCATCGTTGCAGACTTCATGAGTTTCCCTGTGGCAAAGCCCCTGTTAATGATTGTCTCTCTGGATTCTCACTGTAACAGCCACTCAGGAAGTGACCTTGTTGGCCATCTCTATGGCTGGGACGGATGGGATACAACGGATCTCACTCTGTTCAGACACAGCCCTTCTGTCCTCAAGTGGATCCTTTTAACACGGTATTTTGAGGATGCTGAAGACAGGGGGCATTGCTGGCTACTGAAACCACTCATCCCCAACTTCTGTCATCTCCCACCTTCCTCCTGCTGATGTTGGTGTTTTTTTAAAATCACCTTTACTAACAAGTTTTCCACATTGGATCCAGATACTTCTCTCTGATCTGCACCTCTAGGTTTGTTGCATACAAAAAGAGAGGAAATCTTTTGCCGTACAAAAAGAGAGGAAATCCTTCATCCACAATCAGCGATTACTGGTGGCAGACAGGAAACGCTTGGAAAAACTTTGTCAAGCATTAGTCAAGTCTTATCAGAGTGCACGCTAAAGAGAGTTTTTGGTGACATCTATGGTGATATCTGCCTGCCTTTCATTAGAGGAGAACTGCAGAGAAGGTGCAGAATAGCTTCCAGCTAGAACCAGAACCCAACTGTGGCTATAGCCAGAACATCGTCATGATCATTTATGATGCAGAGATCAATGATTCACCAAGATCAGCCCATCACGTTAGGTTCTACCTGAAAAAAATGCTCTGTTCCCGTCTAAACTGATGGGTCGACTGAAGAGGAGAAACAAAGAATGGAATCAGCCCTGAGAGAGTCAACAGGCTGGGAGTGCCTGTCAGCAACCAGCAGCTCTTACAAGGTCATGATTTCTTTCAAATGGGACGGGAAGCGTTGCTGCTGCCTACATTTGAGGTGAGGGAAGAGCTGATGCTTATTGATTTTTTTTTCATGTTCATGCAAGGACACAATCAAACCTGTAGCGAGGATCCTTCCCATCCATCAATAAAGAGCATTCTTTTTGGCCGTGGGGAAGGCTCTCCTGAGACCAGGGCTCGGTCTGGGCTTGTCACTGGTAGTTTCACTCCTGGTACAGACACTTTAAAATGCCAATAGTCATTCGTCTGCTTCCTCTTTCTTTTGTGGTTTCAACCACCTGCCTTGTCAATTGTTTCAAGAAGAGCTAATTAAAGGCTGAAACGGGGCCAATGAGGCACCTTCACTGCGTAGCGAATTCACTGCTTGGAAATATCCAATGGAATAACGATGACAAGCAAATATGGTGACACATTGTACTCCCAAGCTCCCTGAAAGCCCACCAGTCTCGAGGGATCTCTCTGAGCTGCGGACTAGGGGTGGGTTAGCCTTCTAAAACAAAGATCAGGCTTGGCTTGAAAAAAAATCCACAAATTTGAAGTCGGTCCTGATTCTCCAGCTTGATACCAATTGCAGCAAGCTCACAAAGAGCACTCCCTCTGAAACATTCCTGGTCCTGCTTTGTTTTCTTGTTTGATTACCACGTGGGCAAACACTCTACATGCTCTTACCCTATTGTTTCAGCACCGTTAGTCTTGCAGTGCTGGGTCAATGAATAAATTAAGGGGCACGCTGCTTCTATGACAAAGTGATGCTTTTGAGCCTTTGCTGCTTTTTCGCCTGTGCCCAGTTCACATAATTGCCCAAGGCTGTGTGAATCCTGACTTTGTGCTCATTTCCCCATCCCTGAAAGGGACATGGTTGCTTTGAGGACCTGTTCTGATCCTTTGCTCATGCCAACGATCCAGGAAAGGCTTCTCTCATCTCTAGAGGCCAGATTAGCATTATTGTTCACGATGGAAGTGGAAGACCATCAGCTGGCCTCCTCTGGAGCCTTTCTGCCATGAGTCTGTTGCTCAGACCACAGCTGCAAAAGCAAACAGATAGAGAGAGTCCAAGAAACACAAGAGAGGCATTCAATGCCCAGTGATGGCTGTGGCTCTCCACAAGGCTTCTGTTCTCCTGCTTTGACCTCCATACCAGAGAGATGACTGGCTGTTGTCTTTCCAAAAGTTACTGCAATTCTGCCAGGTATTTGCATATAGACCCACAACAATTTTAAACAACACATTAAAATGCAAAAGAGTAAAATAGAAAAGCCCCAGAACCAAGAACAAGGACAAAGCTGATTTTCAAATTGATTCAATAAATATAAACAGGGAGAGGCATGCTACCGTAAGCGATTTCTCTGCTCAGCCCAGATTAGATCAGTTAGGAGGGAGCGGACACGAGCAGGGGCAGCGGTGGCTGTCAGGAAGGAAGCTGCCAGAGAGGCTGATCCCGAGCGAGAAGGGAAAACGTGGGTAATGCCAGGCACTAATTTACTGCCAGTTGCCATTTCTGATTGCTTGCTTCCCACCCACCCCCTTGGCCCGAACTTACGAAGCAGTAGCTGCCGGCAGCTGTGGACCTCCCCATCGCTGCACCCATGCTTGCCCATGCCAGGGGAGACCTAGAGTCAGGGCTACCAGCCGCAGGGGACACAGCAGAGTGGGACCATCTCCATTGGCCAGGCTGGCGTCCCATGGCATATTTGGGTTTGTGTGACATGCTAGCAACATGGAGCAGGGCATTTATGGGTTGGAGGGAGAAGAAAGGAGAGAGGAGACCACCAGCGGTGCAAGACCAAAACATGCATGCATTCACATTTCCAGCAAATGGCCGTGCAGGACAGAGGGAAAAGTGAGCAGCCATGCCTGGGTGTTTTTCTCCAGCTAAGCACAGCGACCAGCCCCCCAAGCCCTTCCTCCCTTGACCCTCAAGAACTGCTCCAGTCAAGACCTGAGCTGAGGACCCCAGTAAGTAGCATCCAGCCTCCCGGAGTGCTGTGGGGCTGCATGTTACCCACTCCTGGCCCCGGCGCAGCTCTCTCGTGCAGCATTTCTTCACCACCCCCTTCTCCCTGGCCTTGGCCACAGGGCTGACCTTCATCTCTTGGGCCTCCAGCACCTTCTTGCCATCCCAAGCCCAGCTGCGCTTGGTGAAGTAGTTGACGGTGGCAAATTCGATCAGCGCAGAAAACACAAAGGCATAACAAACGGCTATGAACCAGTCCATGGCCGTCGCGTACGCCACTTTAGGTAACGAGTTTCTTGCGCTGATGCTTAGTGTGGTCATGGTGAGGACTGTGGTGACACCTGTGGAAAGACAGCAGGAGACAAGGATGGTGTGAGACCATACGCTCGTACCCACCCGGTTTCTCCTCAAACCGCAGAGTTGGCATTTCCATCACGTAAATTTAGGAGCCATCCTCCAAGCCATGCGGCCCACATTCCCACTGGAATTACCAGTCTTACCCAGCACAAGTCGATGGTGCAATTCATAGAATAATGAAACAGTCCATGTTGGAAGGGAAGTCAGCTTGTCCAGCCCCTGCTTGAACCAGGGCCAGCTTCAGGTTGCTCAGGGACTTCTCTGGTTAAGTTTGGAGTATCTCCAATTCATATAAATCAATGGCAAACATCTGCATTAGGATGAAATTAATATTCCCCAAACTCCACTGACTAGATCTCTGCTCACTATAAAAGTCCTAGCTCATAGATAGGCACCCACATTTGATTCCTCATCTGCCAGCGGGGTAAGTTGTGTGATGATAGACCCAGCTCTGTCATGGCGAAGCCTCTGGTTGCTTTTGCAATAAAAGAAAAATAATAACAAGATAACAGTAAAAAGGACAGCTACAGGGTTGAAAACTTCATGGAGGACCAGGAACTGGCCGCTCATCCAATGTGTTCTGTCAACATTTTGGATATAGTGTCTCGTGACCTGCATGGATGGACACTGGGATCCTGGGTGATGCTGGCAAGGCCAGGCACTCGTCAGTGGCCCAGGCTGCCAGGAGGAGTGTCACTACAATTTATCTTAAAAAAAATGATCTGTTGTAAAATGTCTTTTAAAGCTTTTTTCATTAAAGCAAGCAACCATTGCTATCCATTTTCCCCAATAATGTGCTTTTCAATTAAAAATGCATTAAAAACATTATAAAAATATTGACTAATTTTCACTTCCCTTAAGCCATACTCCTGGTAATTGAAGAGTTTTAATAATATTGTTGACAATACTTTCTGAGGGGCAAAAAAAAAGAGGAATAAACAATTTAAACAATTGGAATTCTCATTATTTTCTTAATAGGAAAGCAAGGCAATTTGGGAGCAAAGACATTTTTCACAAAGGTAGGTTTTAATTTTTCAGTCAGCTCTTTCCTGCTCGGTCTGAGCTCCTACTCAAGGAAAGCAGTCTAATTGCAAATCTCAGGATAATGCAGGAGGGAATCAAGTATCCTCAGAGAATGGCTCATCCCTGGTGTTGGGAGAGCAGAGACCCTCCAGAACCGCTGCAGATCTAAGAGCCCACCTGGGGCATGGACAGACACGGGGTCCAGGTGCCCACTCTGTGGGGTTTAGCTGTAGATGATTTACAGACAGATGAGTGAGGAAAGTTCATCGATGACTCCCTACGTGCCTCAACTGCTCCTATTTTCCACGTTGATTCTGTCTGAGCTCCCCCTTTTCCATTCTGCTGGAGGAAAACACCAACGCTAAGGGGCTGCATTCCCACTTCTTCACTGTTGTCACTGTTCATCGCAGCTCTTGCAGTCTGGATCGTGCAAACCAGTTTGGTGATACTAACCGACCCTGGGGATCGCTGTAGCATCTGCATCACCAGGGAAGGGAAGGCTAATCCAGTGCCTCTCCCCACCAGGGAGAAGTTGGGGTCAACTGTAAATTTTAAAGCTTGTTCATGGCCTACATTTCACAAGCCCCATAATGATCCCCTTCTAGTTCAGAACCACCTGTGAGCTTCCCTGTGTCCCGTTACAACCCACGGCACGGGGACAAGGTCCAGGCCTGCAGAGAGGGTTCAGAAAGGAGGACATCAGCTTTGCTGGGTTTGTGGGAATACTTCTATTACAACTCTTGCTACAGAGAAAACGCTTCATGATCTTTGAAAAGGCACCACTTTCTGTCTTATTCAAAAAGACAAGCAGGTGGTACCCTATATCACCTCTCTGCTTGGTGACTCTTGTCCAATACACTCTCTGTTAAGTGGTGTCTGCTGGACACTGCTATTTCCAGGAAATACAATCCTGCAGCATCACACCTGCTCTGTGAGTGTGTGCGCGAAGATACAGAACTAAAGGTCTTGGGAGGAAAGCACAAAGCAATTCTGTTATTAAATGCTTGTAAAAGCTATTAATATATGTACCATGCCAGCCTGACACTTTGCCTTGGAGAGAGCATCTGAAACCAGCTGAAGAAAAAAATAACAATATATTTACTGTGCAGTTCTACCGCCTCAGCCCAGGAACTTGTTATGTGCAGCTCTAACCAGGGGCACATTAGCAATTTCAAAGGTAGAGCTTTCAATGCCTCCCTATGTACCTATTCTCTCCTCAACTCAAAAGCCAATATAGGTAAGCAGACACAGCCAAATGCATATAATTAGATGATCAATACCTTGATTACTGTTAATATTTATGGCTTGCCTTGTAGCAGAAACATGGACAGGAGTATTTTTGCAGTGATTCAGTGGCAGCAGGGCACTAGAAAGACACTAAGAACTGCTCTGGGAAATGGCCACCAGCTTCACTGATGCCGGTCAAGGGCTGGAGAAGACCAGCTCTACTTGAAAGGACATTGTAGAGAGGTTGGTTCTGGTCTCTTCTCCCAGGTAATTAGCAATAGAACAAGAGGGAATGGCTTCAAGCTCCAACAGGATAGGTTTCGCCTGAACATTAGGAAAGAGTTTTTCACAGGAAGAGCAGTCAGGCATTGGAATAGGCTGCCCAGGGAGGTGGTTGAGTCACCATCCCTGGATGTGTTTAAGAGTCGTTCAGATGTGGTGTTGGGGGATATGGTGTAGGGGAGAACTTTGTAGGGTAGGGTAGATGGTTGGACTCGACCCAAGGGTCTTTTCCAACCTAAATGATTCTACAATTCTATGATTCTATTTGTGGTACCTTTCTCCCCCTACCCAAGAGGATTCCCTCATGCTTGCAGACTCACCAAAAACTGTTCGGGCAGGAACGGACTCCCTGTTAAGCCAGAAGGAGACCTGGGACAGGATGACCGTCATGATGCAGGGTAGGTAGGTCTGGATGACAAAGTACCCAATCTTCCTCTTGAGGTGGAAGTGTGTGGTCATGACGACATACTCTCCTGCAGAGACAGCCGGTTAGAGATGCTGAGCTGCTGGTGCTTTCCAGGGTGGGGCCAGCTGATCACCAATCCACATCTAGACCACTTAAGACCTGTCCTGAACAAACTTTCAAGTTCTTAGCTGAAACTGCAGAGTGTGTGTTGTATTGTCACTGGCTGGCATGCCCTGGTATCTTACAGCAAGGCAGGCCACCCTAACCTCCATGGGAAGGAGGGATGCATGCTCAGCATTGACTTTGCACGTCCTGCCCATGCACACACAACTGCTGTGCCATGCTAGGACATGCCCCAGTGTGCCCTGGGTGACTTTCACACAGCATCTGTCCTTTCAAAACACTTCTCTGGAGATGACTTTAATTCACTATAAAACAGTTATGGGACAAAGGCAAATCAATGCCGATAAACAACCAAGCAATAGGCTTTCCCTGTTTCACCCCAGGCACAAGATGGCTCTGGGGGGGTCTTCTCCTCATCCAGCTCCCATCCCTTTCCTGCTCCAGCCCAGGGAGCCGTGTTGTGGGTAAGATCACTTAAGTCTAGAGAGACCCTAACAGTGCTTCAGTAGGACTTCTGGAAAAATGATTTTATTTTCTCTGACAATCCTGAAAGTATTCCACCTTACCTCACTGTGACCATCTCAAAAATCGGAGCAAGTTCTGTTGTTAAAGGTCTGGGCTGTAAACCAAAGAAGCAGCTGTCCCTAATTTCCCTCAATGCCCTATTCCTCCACTCAAAGCTCTGGATATTTTGTTGGATTATTGTGCCTTTTTGTTGTGAGCATGGCTCTGCTAAATCATTACACACAGGAGCCTTTAGCAGCTTTCTTGCCACTTCAGGTTATTCATCTGTACATTTTACTACAACTTAAGTAGAGAGATGGGCCAGATATTATGACATTTAGTTCCCTGGACTCCCCACATTTCCCCAAGGGAGGTGATATGAGTTGTTACAGACAGACACTATTAAAATCAAGTGCACCAGAGAGGAAATATCCTCAAATGAGAGAACTACTGGTGCATACAGAAGAAAAAGAAAAAAAAAAAAAAAAGAAAAGAAAAGAAAAAGAAAGATGAGACACACATGAGATAACAGAAGCTATCAGTACCTGGATTCAGAGGGGAAGGGAGGAGCAGCAGATGGGAGAGAAAGATGATTAATATTGGTCATTAATCAGAGGAAACATTTGTTTGGGATAATCTTCTATTAGCTAGGATAATATTTGTGTAAGCAGATGCAGTGAAAATCACACTGAACATTATGTTGCATTTGCCTCCCCTGCCTGCAATGTTCTCCTGAGGGACTGGAAAGGGATCCAAGACAAATGAACCCACAGTACCAAGAACCAGCTGGGCAAGGTGGGGCAAATTTTCTACAAAACAGACCATTTTTAGATGCTTGAAATCAGTTTTCTAGAGGGTATGGGTGATAAGGCTCTTTCAGTGGAAACCACTAAAAGCTAAATCCTTTAGTGACTGCTCCAGATGTCCCCAGCCATATTGTCCAGCAGCACGTGGCTTGGGAACTACTGTGGAGCTCACTCTCCACAGGTCCTGCCTCTATAGTTATGCCAAATCATGACATTCAAAGCACATGGGTCTATCTTGTCTGACAGCCCAGACACCACATTATGGTCCCACAAGTACCTGTGCTGGATCGAACCATCTCTGTCCCAACAACATGGCCCAGCAGGTCATACTGGTTCAGGCGAGATCCACCCTTCGCTACTTCCACTGATTTATCCTTCCCCAGTGTCCAGGTGTAGATCACCTCTGTCTTTGTGTAGGCATCTGCAGAGGAGAAAGAAGAATGAGGTTTGTGCTTCTGCCTGACCCAGAATATACCAAAATTAGCCTGTAGCCAAATTAATCCCTGCTGTGCATTCCTCAGAGCCACATGGCTGAGCACAGCCAAGCATGGCCAGAGACCAAGGCAGTTCAGCAAATGTTAAGTCAAATGAGTGAAAGGGAGCTGGGGAGGGAAGCTGGAAGAGGGGGCAGAGCGCTGTCGTTGAGAGACACGCTGTCCCCTTGACGTGCTGACTCTGCAAGAGCTGGCTCCGAGCAGAGACAAGATAGGAAGGCGTCCAGACCAGCAGGCTGCTGGGGCAGCAGGACAGCCACAGCCCTGCCATGCCAGGGACCAGGAGAGTCACACACTGGGAGCAGCTGGCAGGAAAGGCTGAATGCGTTGAGTTTTAGGCTAAGGAGAAAAAGTTTAAAAATCTTTACCCTCACGCAGATGCAACCCTCTGCAACCTCACAAGGTAATGTGCCCTCCCACCAAGATGCTTTTTCCCCTGCACAACACTGTGGTTTGCCAGTCTCCAGGCCATTCCCCCAGTGCAGAGAAAAGCTAGAGACATATCAGGTGAGTGCCGCTGGACCGCTGGATGGAGGAGAGCCAGGCTCAGGGCCAGGACAACCTTCCAGGGGCTTGCAACTTCCCCTCTCTATCCCACCTGCCCAGCTCTCCATGTGCAAACACCTCTCTCTAACACACAGAGTCACCAGAACCTTCACAAGCCTTTGTGGCCCAACCCCTGCTTGTCCTCACAGCCTTTCCCAGCGTCACCCGCATGCTCTTGGGTTGGCCAGTTCTACAGTACCTAGAAATTGAGTCTCTCCAGACTCTACTAGAAGCTGCTTCTCCCCATATTGCCCAAGCTTCCTGTCTATACCCACTCTGCACCAGCTTTTTAGGCAAGAACTAAGTTCACTAAAACAAGTTCTTAATTCATTTTTATCACCAGCTTCTCCTATTAAGACATTAAGGAATTCTTTGGCTGGAGTCAGGTCAGGCCTACTACACAAATGCCTCAGCTCCTGCTTTGTGGAAGACTGTGCCCTGAAACCACCAGATTTCTCTAATCTTTTTAAAACAACCACTGTTACCCCTGCACTGTAGGCTTTGGCAAACCTGTTAAATACTAAGCAGGTGCTGTGCAAAGTGGGGGAGCGGTTTTGATGATCAGCCAATGTTTCTCAGCATGCAAGCGTGCTGCCTAAGCACTTCTGATGCAGGCTGGCACCTCTCACCCCATGTGCAACACTCTGCTTTTCCAGACCCTCCTTCCAGCTCTCAACATGCTTCTGAAGGCCTCCATCCTCCTTTGGGCTTAGCTTTGTACAACTCTGCCAATGCTCTTCCGCCTTGATGGGCACCACCTTCTGCTCTGGCAGTCACAGTTCACCCACCACCGCCCTCAGTCTACAAAGGAAACTTGCCCACAGTTTGATTGCCATCCTCCCTGAAAAAAAACCTAGTTGTCTACATATTTGGTCGCCCAGGACAGAATCGTATCTGGTGTCATGTAGGCATGGCATGGATGCTTGGAACATATTTAATGCCATGAAGCTTTTTTGGTTCTGCTCAATGTCTCACTTGCAATGCGGTCTAGTCCAATTCAAACAAGGACAGCTCTTTGACATTTAGTGGAGCTGGTAACTTCAACAACATCTTCTGCTAGCCTCGTCTCAGACAGCTGCTGTACAAATGTCCCATGACTGGCTTAGAAACAGTTGTTCTCTGCTGCGTACATCCATCTTCTAGGGAACATGGTGACAGGTAAAGTCATCACCTTCACTGCAAAGAATGACGCAGGTGGGCAGGTGAAGCTATCTGAAATGCCTGATGCCCTTACTTCTCCTGCAAGCTCTCTGCCTTCCCTCTTCGGGTGGCTGCCGTGGTGGCACAGGGACAGCAGGCCACTGATGAGCCATTCAGGTTGTGGGGGGTCGCTGGAAGCTGGTCACTGCAGCAAATTTGGCCCTCCTTTGAACAGCATGTGTCTGGCCCTGGTATTGTCCTTCTACTTACAGGTCTGACCCACTCCAAGCTTCTTGCAAATGAGCAGCATCCAGCTGTCGATGGCTTTTTGGTGCAAACACTAGTTTAATCCCCCTCCAACACAGGAGAGGTGAGCTCAGCTCCGTGTGGATGGGTGCTTTAAAAAAAGCTGTACTAATGTTAATCAGGGGCAGCTCTCTGAGCTGCTTGTGTCAAAACTCTCATCATTCACAGGCCAAATCAGTAAAAATACCCAGAAGAACCCCAAAGGGTGTTCCAGCAAAAATATGCACATTAATCTCTTTTCCTCACCAAGAAACATTATAAGCAATTAGATGTGGAGTAATCTGCCTTCCTGCAAGTCTTGTAATAATCCCAGAGTTTAGGCCTGAGGTATGAGATTTTATATCCCTCCTCACAAGGTCAATTAACATTAATAATTCATCCTCCTCTAAGGCTTGCTATTTTACTTACTGGCCTCAGTGATGTCTTGTGGCAACGAGTTCTACATTTAATTAGGTGCTGCCTAAGAAATAACTTTATTTTAGTAGTTTTGAATAATCCAGTTTCATGGATGCATTTTGTCATGAGGCAGAGGAGCAGATGCACATGATAAATGTGATTCCTTCTGATGTCAATCAAACTTTTCAACTTTCTTCTGAGTTAACTCCCAAATGACTATAGGAAGGAAGCACCAGTTTAGAAAGGTTGTAATTTCTCAGTTTTCTTAAGGTCCAAGAGGGAGGTTACTGGTAAGGGCTCATCCCTTAGTTGGAGGTGGGTAACTCTTCCTTCTAATGCAAACAGGGACTGAGAGTGGTGCTCAGTTTGCTGGACCAGGCAGAGCTGGACTAGGAAATTTATTTCCACATTGTGGCGAACCAGTGGCTTGGGATTTGGTTCCCACTCACTTTAGGAACAAAAGCAAAAGAAATTTAACTTGCATACAGGAGAGAAGAGGGAGCTTGTTGCTAGGCAGGGACAGGGAAGCCCAGGTGGATGAGCAGCTGCAAGCCTGGGAGGCTGGGAGCAGCTTTCAACTCAGCAACAGCCTCCAAACCTTCCCTAAACCAGGACCCTCGGGTATTGGGACTGAGATTCCCAGAATTTCCAAGCCTTTTACTTGAGAGCAGCCTGCCTCACAGACTGAAGAGGAGCAAGAGGTTTGTAAGCTCCATTGGAGCATGGAGCCAGGGCAACCAGAAATCTCAGGCTCTCCCCAGAGTGGCAGGAGTGATGTGGGGAAGCTGGATAGGATACCTAGAAACAGATACCACTGCTATCTTCCCAAAGATGTCCCCACAGGATCACCTTGTGATGAAAGAAAAGCATCTCTGAGTTTTCTACCAATGCAGATCCTGCTGAGGCAGCGATGAAGAGGCAGTGCTTCCCCCCCAAGGCAGGGAGGGCAACGGAAAGCTGCTGCTCTTACTTCCCTAATAACCTTACAGCAAAACCATAGGTGTCTACCCCATCCTGAGCCAGAACAGACCAGAGATTTGCTTGCTACCCATTTTGGACACTGGTAGGAATTGCATGTGAGAGATACCAGAAACAAATTTTTGGTCATGTTATCGTTAGGAATAATAATTAATAATGCTGTTACTAAAACACCAGAAAACACTAGCCACACAGAGGACTGCTCCTTAGCTCTGTACCCACCTCCTTGCAGAGGCTGAGCAGGGTACTTACAGCTCCCGAATTTCAGCGGGCAAGCGTGCACATCCATTGGGAAGTCCTCCAGGTGCATAGGGCACTCTGCATGAATCGTTAGCCTACAAGACAAAACACAGGGCACGATCAGAAACACACGGCCGTGGAGGCTCCCACCCGGCCCTTCTGCCACAGCATCCCTGCCCTGCATCCATCAAATGCGACAAAGGCCACGATGTGGTCACTAACCTCTGGGTCTCTGGGCAGAAGGCCATCAGCTGCGGAGAGAACGGCAGGCACACAGACCTGGCCACCTTTTCCCATTCTATAAACTCAACCCTATTGACTGAGTTCATCTTTATCCACTCAGTGCAATCAGAAAATCTGCCAAAGCCCAGGACCTCTGTTTGCTTACGCACTGTGCACAAAGAGCTCATTAATGCCTGGGGCCAGGGGACATCTCGGGGACCGTGCTGGAAAGCGGAGGGAAAGGGCTTCTGGAGAACACGTCCTGTTCTTCCTACTGGTCTGGAAGGAGCCGAGGGCTGGCAAGTTGTTGAGTCAGGAAGCCACAGCGCTGCTGGGCTTGTTGAACAATGTCAGTCAGAGCCATGAAGCTGCAGGTGTTGCACCAGGGCACAACACAACCCTGTGCATGTGGGGGCACCTCAACCCACCTCCCCTGGCTCTTTCCTCGCTGGTGGGAAGGATGCTGCAGGCGGAGGCAGAACTGTGTGTCCTGGGGCTGTTTTTGGGGGGGTGCAGGACAACTTGTGCACTTCAGGCATCCACCAAATCCCAATAGGATACCTCGTCAGGAAGCGGTTTTTTGAGGGAGGCACAACCACGAAAGCGGTGTGCTGCAGAACACGGGGCCAGGCATTAAAGGCTCTGTTATAAAAGGCTCTAAAATAGGTAGCTCTAAGCTCGTGTTCCTTCCTGAAGTACTGCAAAGCCCGCAGCCTAGGAGGGGGAGAGCCAGGACAGACGGCTTCCCAGGAGACCTCTAATACAATCTTCTCTGAAGGAACCATTGGTAGAAAAAATGACCCGCTTCTGACGGCTCGGCAAAATAGCAAATAAACCATGACAGGAGGAACAGGTGGATACAGAGGGCCAGTGCACAGACCGAAGGGCTGAAGGTGGCTTGTGGAAAACCTGGGTCAAGAAGCACAGTGGAAAGCATCTTTTGAGATATTTTTCTTCGGCTGGAAAAAAGGTTCAGGTAAGTTATTCTTCATAGAAAATACCGAGTCATGTTTTACATTTAGTCAAATGTAAAACAAACCCTGAAAAAAATGAAAGGGTTCAGATTTTGTTTGCTAAAAGGAACCAAGAAAAAAAAAAAAGGAAAGAAAAGAAAAGAAAAATAAAGGTTATTTCTTTGAGGTGGAAATCAATCCACAAAAAAATAAAAAAAAAAAAGAGGAAACTGTTCTTTAAATGGCATAAAAGATTTGGTGGACAAAGCCAAGGACTTCACAAATTGCCCTAAAAAGCCCTGTGGGGGAAACAAAGCAGAATCGCTTGGAGGTGGCAGGGGATCTCCGGGGCTGCAGCGATGGTGGCTGCAGGCGGCAGATGGTGCTGTGACAGGAGGACACCAGCGCGAGCGAGGGATGGAGCAGCAACAAAATTCCTGCACAGCTGCTCCGCGTCGGCTGCGCTGGAAAACTCTCTGTTGGCTGTGAATTCTGCTCTGCCAGGTGAGGAAACGAACCTCGCCATTTCACACCCACGTCCAGCCTCATCTGCTTCTTTTAGAGGGTCCAGGAAAGCTGGCATCCCCACGAGAGACGGGCAGAGGCATTAAATCAAGAAGTGGAGGAGCAGAGCTGGAAGATGCTGTAACTTTGATGGGGCAGGGCTGGGTGGCCAAAACCCTCCTGCGTGACCCAGAGTCCCTGCAGCACCCACAGCAGGGATTTAAACACTGGTTAACCCAGCCTTTGGGAATGTCTGGGAGGTGAGGCATGTGATCCCTTTGCAGTGGTCGCTGGGGTCACCGTGCTGCTGAGCAGATGGCACCATGGGGAAGTCTACGCCTTAGTCTTGTATGAGCTAGAAAAGGAAAGCGGTGAGTTTCCTGCAGACCTTCTGAACCCAGCCCCACAGCATTTTAGTGGTACCTCCCTGCTCCTTAATGGAACAGCAGCACATATTCATTTCTGCTGTTTTTCAGTGCCAGGCACCACTGTCCTGTCTCCACTGGGCGCATCCACCCCACTGTGCCCCAGAAACTACTCCACAGGCTGGGCAGGGAAACCTATAAAAGCAACTCTCAAAATCAGGACAGGTTGGATCCTGATAAACAGCTCTTAGCTACTCAGCATCAGCTGGACTTGGTCCCTGTATGTCCCATGGAGACTGGGGCTTCATGCACTGAAGCCCTGAGGGGCTGGCTGTTGAGTCCCGAGGGCTCACAGCCCAACCATGGCTGATGCAATGCTCCATACTCTGGCCAGGTTAATCACAGCCAGTTTATTGGGTCTATGCCAGCTGACTCCACCTCCAGTAGAGGAAGCCAGTGGATATTTATAGAGAAGTAGGAAACCTGGGTGGTTTCAGAGCAAACCACACCTTGCTGTCATCTCCCAGCAGCTGGTGGCTTACGGCGTTCATGGTTCAGAGGTGACTGAGAGACCAAGGACCGCTTTTACTCTAAGTATGCCAATCCTTTCTGAATCCATGTACATGGATAGTGACCACAATGTCCTGTAGTAACCATTCTACTGACAAAGAGGTGATGATGACTGTCCTGTTTGCGTTATGTCTGGCCCCAGCTTGGCTCCCTCACCCATCCGAGAACCACTGTGTGGCCAATACAACTTCCTTGGAAACAAATCATTCTTTCTGACTTGCTGATCGCTTCTTCAGCTCTGGACTGAATGTATCTGTTTTACAAGAGACAGAAGATGACCTAATCTTTAGGACTTCAACCAAGACTCATTGAAGTCAACTGAAAGACTGACAGTGATTTTGAGACAAGCCTACAAGCACACTGTTGGAATGATTTTCTTCTGGACACTCGAAGGGCACCGTGAACAAATTACTCATTTGCTCTGATGTGTTTCTGTTGTAACCGGGATAAAGATTAGGATTTCAAGAAGCAGGTATGAAAACAAGCACGGTGTCAACTCAACAGCCTCGCTCCTCCAGTTCTGTTTCTTTTGTGATGCTTTGTTCTGTCAAGTTCACTTGGGGAGCTTCATGGTTGGCAAGCCTGTCAAGCGTGTCCTCAAGGATCTTACCATTGAATTATTTCTGTGTCCTTTCCATCTGCAATGGAATTTTTTTCTTCTAATATTTGTCACTGTAACTTGTGTAAAGGAAATGCTGATGCATTTCCCCTGTCTCACTCAGCAGGATGCTCAAGACTTCTTCTTTTCACCTTCCTATTCCTTTGTTGCCTTCACTAATTGCTTTATTATTTCAAAAGGCTTTTAGCTGGGTGTTCCCAAAGCTGGCTTTTCCAAAGGACCTCTCCTCTGATCAGTGCTTTCCTTCTGATGTATCCTGAATTCCCCCAAAAAACAAGAACTGTACTGTTCATCCACTGTACTGTTTGCAAGTCTTGGCAGTCATCAACAGCCACCATGAATAAGGCTGAACAACTCAAAGGACTGCAGATTGTGGGTCTGGTCATTGAGTGACATTTGGAGCTGCCAGAAAGAGCCTCAGAGGGGGCCAGGACGGCAGCAGAGACCAGCTGGCACAAGCTGGCTTTGGCCATACCCTCCTGTCCTCTCCAGGCCATGGCCAACAAGAGCAAGTGTTGTCAAGGGACACTGGATGACTCCATAGGCGTGTGGGAATGCAGCAATTACATTTTAGATCTAAAGTGTATTTTATTAGCTAAGCCAGAAAACACCACCACAATAAATCCATCAACAAAGCGCTGAAAAAGCAACCTAATCTGCTGCTTTCCACCTACAACTGAAGGAACTTTAAAGTCTCCTGAAATTAACCAAAAGAGAAAATGCCATCTCATTCCAGTGGGGAGCCTGGTTCAGCAACCTCAGCCAGCCCAAAGTCACAGATAACACACGAAGGGAGTCAGCTCCCCTGCTGCAGGGGGAAGCAATCCCCCCTCCCAGGTGTTGTCCCTTGCCTCAAACCTCTTCGATTTGCCCCGACACACGCCGGGGTGTGCTGGCTCTCCGAGATGCTCTCCCCACGACCAGAGTTTATGCACTGCTGCTTGCTCCTGCCCACTCCTTGTTCCCCCTGCATCCCTTGGCCATCTTTCACCCCTTCTCCTGCAGCCTCTCTTGCACACGCTCATCTTTCAGAGTGCTAATTAGCAGAGGTATTTAGGCGAGCTGCAGAATCAATCAGCGCTCAGGAGAGTGCCCACATTCCCCTTCCACTCCCCCTCCCGCGCTGGCCTTCCCCGTCACCTCCTGTTGCTGGCGAAGGACTCCTCAGCACCATATGCTTTGCTTAATGAAACGTCAAAATGTCAAACTAAGAGGAATGTATCTGGCTTCCCAGACAATTACCGCTGCCTCTGCAGCATTTGGGTAAAAGAGCCTGTTGCAGAGATTCTCATCTTTGCCCCTTTTACCCTGGGTAAGGGAGCTCACGGCCAGCTAGCCACAGGGGTTTGCTTCAATGCTCTGATGCCCTGTTCAGGTCCAGACATTTGAGCCCTGAACTGTCATTATAAAGCCTAAACAGCATGTGAAAAATAGACAAGCTGCCAGCAACCACATAATCCAGCTGTTGTGCCCTTTGGCTCATCTGTCCCAGGCGCCAGCAGTAACTTATGCAGAACTGTCTTGAAATCAAATCCCAGATTCCCCATGTTTTCTCTTCACTTTGCTGGCACAATGGCAGCCAAAGTGGAACATCCAGGAGAGAAACCATGTTTTTCTCTTTAAAGTCATGGGAAGTCCTTTGAACTGCTCAACACAATGGCAAGAAGCGTGAATCAGGCTAAACATACCTCTCCCAGGGCTGACGGTACAACAAACCACTTCAGCTTCGTTCTCATGGTTACCGGGAGCTTAGCGAAGCCTTTGATGTGTCATTAGAGCCCCTGTCGTTACCTGCGTCGTGGTGCTGCAGGATGAGCGAGAGCCTCAGTCCAATTTCTGGGACGCAAATGTAATAATCCCTTGGTGTATGTGTGGTACAAAAACATGACAGCACCCTGCACAGCAGAACCGACTTTGTTTATGCCGGGGATACTGCTTGAGTTTTGTCCTGATTTCTCCTCTAGGAGATTCATTAATAACCACATTCAGGCCGAACAGTGTTTATGGTTTAGGCTGTGTGAGAATCTAGGTTAGGTTTAATTGCTGGGGTTTGAGCTTGAAAGCCAAATTGCTTCTAGGATCCTCGTGCTGGAGCTGAAAGCACTGAATTCACTTTGCATCCTCCCCCAGCCCCTGGAGATTTCAGCCCATGATGGCAGAAATGCAGCGAGATAAGGTGATCCCTGAAGATTTCTCCCTCCTGGGACAGCTTCCTTACAGAAGTTTGCCTCCACAAAACCAAGCCTGGAAAACAGATCATTTCTTCTCTTTGGATCCACTCTGGGATCTGTCAGGCAGGGAAAGGCAGGCTGTGCAAATCTCATCTCATCTATTCATCTGCTGGTGTGCTTAGCAGTCCAGCTTTGGTCTGCTCGGGTCTGTTTACACTGCTGTCTAGGACCAGCCCTGACGTGGGATGCAGCCAAAGAGCTGCTAGCCCGTACCACCCAGAGGAGCTGGTGCTGGGATGCCCCAGCTGCTGCTCTTGCAGAAAGGAGAGCGACGGTGCACCTCCATTGTGTGGAAGGATGCTGCAAGCACCAGCCTACAGCTCGCACAAGTTGCCCAGGGGTTAAAAAAACCCCAACCAATAAAGACAACCCAAAACCTTTGATGGGAGAGACACTGCGGAGCTCTGTGATTTCAAAAAGCAGCCAGGTAAGCTCGAGCCCCTGAAGATGCTGCAGTAGGTACCAGGACTTGTTCTATGGGGTTCAACAGCCCTGGTAGGACCGCACGTGTCCTGGGTGCTTTTGTACCCAACTCTCCCTCTTGTTCTGCCTCTGCCTCACCCAGGGGTTCACCAATCCTCCCTCCCAAGTGCTCGTGCACTGCCACTAAGGGCTTCACATTGTCTTTAGCAACACGGGTTCTTGAGGCGAAGTCTTTGGGCATGCAGCTGAATGCATCAGCCCAGCAGTTAAAGAAAACATCCTTTAAGTGCATAACTTGAGCACATATTGTCTGGGAAAACACTCCGACAATAACCACAAAGACTCAACATGCCACTCCTGACAGTCCCTGTGAAGAGCAAGAGAGCTCTTTAAAGCCTGGATTCACAAAGTTGAATCCCATCGGCACAGCATTCAGCTTTCACTATTTTCATACGCTTCAAGGCCAGGAAGAACCAGAACATTATCTATGTGCCCCACACAATTCGAGTACATCCCGAGATCGCTGCAGCAGCTGCGGGGTTTTTTTTTTGTCCGTACCTTATGTAAAACACAATTCCCAGTTTGTTGTACTCCGCTCTGACACCAGAGCTTTGAGGCCCCAGCCGGGCTTTTGTGAACTACTTGAATCTTGTAGGAGCTCCACGAACAACGCTGCAGAGGCAGGGCTACATAATAAAACTGTGCTCCCCGTGCCCTCTAAGGCAGCTGGAGCAGCAGGGAAGAGGCGGAGGGATCAGTAATCCTGTCCCTTCCCCAGCAGCCAGAAGGAGGGGAATAGAGAAATGAGATTTTGTGCTGTGGTGGCAAAGGCCACCTCATCACCCAGGTGCCAAGGTCCGAGGCAGTGATGAGATGTTTGCAGCGTGAGGAGGCTGTGCCGTGACTAAAGGAAATCTCTGGACGCCCAGCTACAGCTGGTGTGCCTATTTTCATACGCTTCAAGGCCAGGAAGAACCAGAACATTATCTATGTGCCCCACACAATTCGAGGCAGCGAGTACATCCCGAGATCGCTGCAGCAGCTGCGGGGTTTTTTTTTTGTCCGTACCTTATGTAAAACACAATTCCCAGTTTGTTGTACTCCGCTCTGACACCAGAGCTTTGAGGCCCCAGCCGGGCTTTTGTGAACTACTTGAATCTTGTAGGAGCTCCACGAACAACGCTGCAGAGGCAGGGCTACATAATAAAACTGTGCTCCCCGTGCCCTCTAAGGCAGCTGGAGCAGCAGGGAAGAGGCGGAGGGATCAGTAATCCTGTCCCTTCCCCAGCAGCCAGAAGGAGGGGAATAGAGAAATGAGATTTTGTGCTGTGGTGGCAAAGGCCACCTCATCACCCAGGTGCCAAGGTCCGAGGCAGTGATGAGATGTTTGCAGCGTGAGGAGGCTGTGCCGTGACTAAAGGAAATCTCTGGACGCCCAGCTACAGCTGGTGTGCAACGCCTTGAATCTCAGGTCAGTGATGAAGAGGCTCTCTCCAGGAGCTATAAAATATTGTCGCACAGGTGTAATCTCGCTGGATGCATGTGTCAGAGTTGCTGTTCCACCAGAGCAACTTCATCTATAAATGTAAGCCTTGACTAAGAGAAGTTGGCTTTCACAGCAGGACAAATAGCAAGAGACGTGCCTCTAATTGCGCATCAGCAGAGCTGCTCCCTCAAGGATATTGGCTGGTACAAGGTAAAGGAGCAGGAGGTGTCTCGGGAGTCAAACTTCATGGCAATGTCCCAGGCTAGAGTGAGCCTGTGAAGCATCCTCTGGGCAGCCCTGCCAGTCCAGGAGAAATCTGGTGGAGATGCAAACTCACTCCCCTAGTGAGGAGGACAGCATGCCTCCTTAGGATTTGCACTTTGCTGGACATCAGCTGCACAGGGCTGAGATTGGCTTCATGGTCCTGCTCCTTCTTTGAGAGGGACACATGTGCATGCCCCAGGGCATGGAGAACAGAGAATGTGCTACTTGGACATAAAACATGAATCTCCTTCCAGCCTTTTCCTGGACGGAGGTTTCAAAGCACTTAACAAGGGAGGGTGATACCATCATCATTATTTTACAGGGGAATTGTAGTGTGAGTGGCAGAGTCTCTGAGCCTCAGCCTGATGCACAGTCCTGGACCATGCACTTGGTGCCCTTGTGTCTTCCTTTCTGAAGCCCCATTCAAAAGACCCTGTGGAGCTCTGAGCAGGCATTTTCTTCAGCAGCAGGGAGAAGAGCAATCATCAGATGGACCGGGACAGACATCCCACCCTGGACGTGTTGCAATGGAAACCCAGAGGAGCCCTGCTTTACACCTGACATGTTGTCCTGTGCAGTGGGCAGTGCTTTCCAGATGGACATCTGGCCAGCTCTAACCATATCTCCAGCGTCAGGCTGGTCCAACGCTGCCTGGAACCCCACCAGGATAGCTTCACACACATCTGCACAGCAGCAATCTGTGCTGGGTAAGGAAAAGGTCTCTATGCACTCCTCCTGGTACTGAGCAATATAATACGTGACAAAAGGCCAGATTATCCAACCCTCAACCCTTGGTTATCTCTGAGTGGGATCTACACCTCTTACAAAGCCTTAGAGGTACATTTAAGGGGGACAGGAGCACAAACAAAGGGAGGTCCAGACTCTCCTTCATCCCCCCCTTCTTTGGGAGACAGCTAAACTGAAGGATGCATTGAATTTATTTAAAAAATCCCATGACTCCCTTTTCTTCATGATCCTGGCACCTGCTCAGCCCTAAACAGAAAAGTAGATCCAACACTTTCTCAGTCACACGAAACTCGCTGAAGCTAATGGCTGTCTGCTGAATAAAGAAGAAGTGAAATTACATAAAAGCCCTGAAATTGAGTCCCTTTTTTTTTTAGCTGTCTTATGCCAGCAGCTCCTCTAATACTTTACAGCCAGCCAGTGATACAAACGGGGGGAGTGTTAGTCATCCACATGCAGGTCAGAGAGCTGGGAGCAGAACCGAGCCCTTAAGTCAAGTTGGGCTTCTCCCTTCATTTACCCCATCTGCCTCAGTAACGTGAGACCACTGAAGTGTGGAGACCTAAACCCCAAGGGCACTGGCAGAATTAGCTCATATTTGAGAACCGCTGCACAAAAGCAGAGCGTTGTTTATCAACGTAGGCTGTAAAACTTGCTGACACTACAGAGCTTCACAGCCAGCTTAACTACGAAGAGATGAAATTCTGCCTGGTCCTCAAAAAAGAGAGGTGAAAGTGCAGCACTCCTCTAATACTTTACAGCCAGCCAGTGATACAAACGGGGGGAGCGTTAGTCATCCACATGCAGGTCAGAGAGCTGGGAGCAGAACCGAGCCCTTAAGTCAAGTTGGGCTTCTCCCTTCATTTACCCCATCTGCCTCAGTAACGTGAGACCACTGAAGTGTGGAGACCTAAACCCCAAGGGCACTGGCAGAATTAGCTCATATTTGAGAACCGCTGCACAAAAGCAGAGCGTTGTTTATCAACGTAGGCTGTAAAACTTGCTGACACTACAGAGCTTCACAGCCAGCTTAACTACGAAGAGATGAAATTCTGCCTGGTCCTCAAAAAAGAGAGGTGAAAGTGCAGCATCTCAGCACACGGAATCCACAAAGGAGCCTGTTATTAGTTAGGATCAGATTGAAGGTGGAGGCAGGGAAAATAATTTTTGAAAACAAAGTGATTTACACCTTTCCAAAACCGACTCAATGTCATTCTTGTGCATCTATGAGTAGCTTGTTGTTTCATTTATAAGCCCATTTACCTCAGAAGGCAAATTAGTACATCAGCCCCAGGTGGCAAACATTATTTACGTAGCTGAATAGCTTACAAGCATACAGGAATATCTGAATAGTTCCAGAATGAACATAAAATTAACCTAAAGGTGGTTTTCTTCATGTTCTACACCTGTTGCAGCTCAGTGATAAGTGTATGTACCAGGGCTGTTCCTGAGAAATCCAGAGAAGATGACTGCCCGAGCATGGTTCCTCAACAGCGACTCATGTTTTAGAAAGAGGCCCCAGATGCTGGAGCTCACAGTGGAGTGGCACAGGCTGTAACACCCTCACACTGCCAGGCTACCTCACGTTCAGGACTCCCACTGAGACCTCAGCTGGGAAGACCATGGGCTGGGTTAAATTGGGAACTTCCAACGGCCTCTCCGAGCCTGACACCTCCAAAGCACAGTTTTGATAAGCTAGTAATTATTTTTTTTTTCCTAATGATGTGCATTGATTACACAGATTCAGATTTTTGATTCCACGAAGTAGGAAAAAGCCGCCATTGTTCTCAGAAGCAAGCTTGGGCTCATTAGATGTTTCAAACAGCTCCAGTGTAACGTGCTGAACAAATTTAGATCTGTTCTCAAGCTGCTGGAGAAAACCAAATTCTCCCATCCTAACGTTCCCCTACTAATACTGGAAACCTGACTTCACATCCCATCAGAGGTCAGGAACAAAAATAAGACGGGTGGTGCACCAACTCCACAAACTATCTATCCCAACACTTCTACCTCATCACGTGCATCATCAAAGAAAAAAGCCAACATGAATGATGAGAAAAAAAGCTACCCCTACAAAAATCTGCTTAAGTTGAGATTCAGTGACGGTACATAGGTAGGATACAAGGACAGCAGGGAAAGCACCAGGTAAGACTCAAGTGTGTAACAGAGTCGGTGGAAGTCTGCACAAACCCTGCATGAGCTTAAGGACCTGGAAGACCCTGGCCCAGGAGACACAAACTTACCTCATGGTGTACAGGAGGGTGCCATTGTCCACCAGGCGCAGCAGCTTGTTGGGTGTTGTCATGTTGTGGGCGACAGATTTCTTCCCGTTGTGGAAGAAGGTATCAGGGGTCCAGATCTTACTGGCCAGCAGGTTGTTCAGGGGAAGTATTTTCATGGGACCATCAAACTTCAGCCTTTCATCTCTCCAGGATTGCCGGAAAAAGACATCAATGGTGTATTCCTTTGTGGAGAAAGGAGAGAAAAATAAGTTGTTTTACTCAGGTCTTCATTGCAAACAAGTCACTTCCAGAAATAGTAAATATCTTCAGTCATTGAGCATATACCATGTTTTGGCACACCTTGGTTTGACATGAAGAGTGATGCAAAAAGAAGCAGGGGTTAAAAGCAGTGGAGAAATCTGTGGAGGACAGAGGGTATTTACCACATTTTGGTGGTAAACATGGTAATGACTTACATATGACATCAAAATTGGTGTTTCAGTGTTTCTGACCACCACAGACAAGCTGCAATACAGCCTACAGCGGCCAGTGGCCAGCCCTGGGGTAGCCCTACTGCACCATCGCCTTCATCCAGGTGTTTCAGAGGAGGGAACCATTGTGTGCAGCTACATGGGAATTTAAAAAAAGCGAAAATAAAGTTCCTGGAGATGGAATTTGGCCAGAATACCAATCATTACACCCCTACTCATAAAAAAAAGGAAGAAATTAAGTTTCATGACATTGTCTTAATGTTATTTTGTTCCCTAGAACCTCTAGAAAAGGATTGAATCAAGAACCCCACAAACATGCATTACAAGATCCTGTGACTTTATTTCCTTTTTCATCTTTTTCCTATTTTTTCCTTTCTTTTTTTTTGAGATCCTGTGACTTTATTTACTTTTTCATCTTTTTCCTTTTTCCTATTTTTTCCTTTCTTTTTTTTTTTCTTCTTTTTTGTTCTTTCAGCTGGTGTAGAAACCCATTTCTTAGGCCAAGTTCCAGCTGGGGCAATTAGAAGTCATCTCTTTGAAACCCTGAAGCCAAGACCAGCTCCCCGCTCAGTGTGTGCAGCCTCAGAAACCACCCGACCAAGCAGAGAAGGCTGCTTGGAGCTTTCCAAGCTTGGAGTGATGGCTCCACGGCCATCCCAAGGCAAAATTAAATCACCCTGCCTCTTGTCTGGCCCAAGGGACTGCTGTTCCCTGTGACCTAAGCCACCCCGTGTCCTCTGAGGGTCCCCATCACTTGAGGGAAAGTCTTCAACCCATCGGCATGAGCTGCATCACTGCTCACCTCTACGACACACACCTCCTCTTGCTAATGAGGGATCTCATTAGCTCACGAGGCTTTCAGAGAGAGACGGGGGCTTTGGAAAATCTGTCTGTCCCAGCTGTTCTTACCCTGCCATTGCAGATTCATAGTCTTTATTTATGGGGTTCCTGCGGGCTGCAGGACCAACTAAACTTATCATTCTGAGTGATTTCTTTCCCGCAGCTCTTCTCAGCAGCATTTAAAAGCTGCTGCGCATCAGTTTCCTATAGGTCATAGAAATTCCTACAGGTTTTGCAGCAGATGGCAGCTGAATGAAAGCATCTCGGTGAAGAAATTCATCCCTGCTCCCTGGCCACTCCTGCTCATATGTGAAGATTCTGGAGCCTGCCTGGGGGAAGAAAAGAGAAGATCCTCTGCTCCCTGTACAAGATATTCTGCTCCTTCACGGAAGTGATCTTCACTTTGTGGTTTTAAGCTCAGTAAAATGATAAAACCAAAGAAAGGAACCTATGTGCAGCCCCAGGAGGTAGTTTTGGGAAAATTCCTTACTGGGAGAAGAGCTATCTTATTCACAACTCCCTGTTCCTATTAAAAAAAAAAAAAAGTGAAACTTTTATAACAACTTCCTTGGCCCCATTTTTCTTTTACACTAAGGAATCATTCCTGAAGAAAAGAAAAATCATGTTCGGATTTTTCCGCTCTTTTCTTCTTGTTTTTTTATTTTTTTTTCAGTTTCCCAGGGACAGGCAGAGCTGCAAGAGCTCACTACCGAAGAATCAGGTGTATGTCAGGTCCTATCAGGCTCTACTTTCCAAACCAAACTGAAAGAGAGATTAGAAGTCCCTTGGAGCATCTCCGGGAAAAGGTCTACATGTCCTCCTCCGTGCTTCGTAACCAGCTGCTCTCCTCCTCTTCCCACAGCAGCTTTACCTGCCTCTCCTCCATCATCATAATTACAGTCTCTGTCTGCATCAAGATGCGCAGGAGCGGCTTTCCGTGGCCGTGAGTAATAGCTGTGGGAGGGAGGGGAGCGTGATCACCAGGCAGATGCGAGCGGGGAAGGAGGGACTTCCCCGCTCCCCGAGATGAAAGGAACCACCACAGAAGAGCAGGCTCTCCCCACGCTTCCCAAGGAGATGGGGGTTTCTCCCTCTCACGCTCCCGAGTGCGTTCGGCGCCAGCACAGCGTGTTAAAACACATTTGCTATGCATTTGTAAAATACACGGAACTAACGCACGCGGAGGGGAAATAATTTATTATTCTTTAACTGTCTCCCTAATTTTAAATTCATTTTGGCAAATCACATCGCGGAGAATACCTTCCTCTTTTCAATACCTCATATTTCTTCTTCACAGTTCATTATACACGCTCCCTTAATCAAATATGCTCCACCTTGGAAGTAATTATCAGATACTCCCCAAGGGCTAAGATTGCTGAATATATTATAGATCTCCGCTGCGGTAGGAAAGCAAGCGAGACAGAGGGAACTCAAATGAGATTAGTACTCTTGGCTACACTGACATCCAGCGAACTTCTAACCCTGGAAAGAGTGGTCACGGGGTTGCGTGGTGGGGCTGGCACGTTATTGAAACACAGAGATTTTATTCTCCCCCAACTCACACAGAATCACACACAAAATCACACAGAATCTTCTAGGTTGGAAGGGACCTTAAAGATCAACCTAACTGACAAAAATAGACACCCACACAACAAACAAGGAGCATCATCACTAAACCATACCTCCCAGCACTACATCAACCCCTCTTTTGAACACCTCCAGGGATGGTGCCTCAACCACCTCCCTGGGCAGCCCATTCCAATGGCTGAGAACCCTTTCAGTGAAAAAATTTTTCCTAATATCCAGCCTGAACCTCCCCTGGCGCAACTTGAGGCCATTTCCTCTTGTCCTGTCGCCTGTGACTTGAGAAAAGAGACTGATCCCCATCTCTCTACACCCTCCTTTCAGGTAGTTGTAGAGAGCGATAAGGTCTCCCCTCAGCCTCCTCTTCTCCAGGCTGAATAACCCCAGTTCCCTCAGCCTCTCCTCATAAGACAACTCCTCCGCTTGCAAGCACAGGGCTGTTGGTGGGGCAACTGAAGAGTTGTTCATGGCCACATAAACAGAGAATATGAAACCCTCCCAGCTCCAGAGGGGCCAGGAGAACCACAGGACATTGCTCTTGCTTGACCCAAGTTGGGAGAGCGATGCCTGCTCCCTCTCCTGAAGGCTCCCTCCAAGGCCAGGGCTGCCCACCGCTGGCCTGGGCTATGCCAGCACCAGGTCACCCCTGGGACTGGATGGGCAGGAGGGTCTCAGTCCCGCAGGAATGACTTGTCCCCGTGTGGCACCCTGGAAGTACTGAGCAACCATAACAGCCAACTCTCCTCCGTGCGCCTGGCCGCATGCGGGATACGAGCTGCAAGGAACACCGTTGAGAAAGCTCACTATTAATTATGCTCCACAGTCCTGTTTTAATTAGAAGACAAACTGCTGTGGGAATACAAGCCTAAATTCAGACCTCAGGCCTTTTCATTAATAATTTTCCCTGAACATGTCAAAATATTGCAATCAGTTCGCTCTTTCTTTTTGCTCTTTCGCCTCCCTTCTGGTTCAAGCATGAAGGACAGTCTGATGGTGAACCCTTCTCCCCTTGCACTTCCACCAAAACAGGCCAGATTCTGGCATCCTCCCCTCTTCCAGGGAGCACCCTCCTTTCTCCGTGCACAGTCAGGTCAAGGAAAGCTGGCTACAGTGAAGGTGATTGTGAAGGTATGTAACAGGTATAGCATGCTATGTACAGGTCTTGGTCCCATGGGTAGACCTCCTCATTTCATTAGGTTGCACTCTCAGGAAAGGAAAAGACTCTAAAACCACGAAAGCCTGCAGCATGCTTGAGCAGTGCAAAGGTGTCAACCTTCCAAGGTTGCATTTGCCATTATCAATTGGTTTCTAAAAGCCTGAATTCACCTGAGAAACAACCCCTGTCCACCACCCACACCGAGCCTTTGAGAAGGTGACAAGGCACACTCCTGCCTGGACAGGCAACTGGGATGCTTCGTTGTGTTCTTGTCAATCCAGGAAAATCCCAGATTGTCCAGGGATGAGGGTGGGAAATGCCCACTGCAGCTGCAGGAGAAGCCATCCCTCCCCATGAGGCAACCAGCCAGTGGCACCTACCATATCTGTGTCCGAGACAGGGCCAAAACTCGTCACGTAAATGTCTGTCTTGACTTCAGTTACGCTGTCTGGGAATAGAGAAAAAAAAAAAAAAAGGAAAAAAGGCAATTAGAGAACAAAATTTGCTTGTACAGAGAAAGGTTTGGGTTTTGTTACATGGTGGCTTTTCCTGCCAGGCACCTCCCTGGTGAGCCCTCAGCAAGTTGGCATCATGCTCTCTGCTGTGCCCTGAACAATGGCCGATTTTATCACTCGTAATTGGGCAAATTCATCTCTGATGGAGCTCCGCTGCTTTCCATGCTTACACCAAGGATGAATATGTCCTGTGCAGCCAGACAACTGTATTTACTAAATGTATGCAGCCACACCATACGTCACACGGTACAAATCCACGTGTTTTCAATAGAGGGGTAAGCCCTGATGCTTTGAAACTCCTTTTAATCTGAAATCCCTTTGTGTCTCCCGGCCTGATAAACAGCCTAGCAAATGTTCTGCCGGTTTTAGGAAACCCTGGGTTTGTTACAGCTTCAGGCTTATCTGTACGTAAAAAAGAATCAATATTCTGATTGCCTTTTACTGCGTTTGCTGGTCTCTTAAGCGCCTCGCTCCTGGCGAGAGGCTGCTCTGGCAGAGGTGCTGCTCGCCTGCATCCCAGGCTGCGCCGCCCTCATGGATGCCCCACTGCCCCAGCAAAGAGCTCCAGTTCCTGCCCCAGGGGGCTAAAACCCAGGGGCAATCTTAATCACGTGCCTTCAGGTAAAGATATATTAAAGTGCTTTGCAGAACACAGCCACCCGCAGGTGTTATTCCTGCTGAACGGCACACGCAACCCTCATTCTTGACTTCATTACAATTTTGGTGTGTCTCCTACTTGAAATCCCTGCTGCTCTCCTGTTTTGCAGGGAAATCAAGGCACAGGGATTTGCCAGATTCACAGCCCCAAGCTCTATCCACTTGATTGTACTGAAAAAAAATGATGGAGAAGGTGCCTTGAGTTTCGCACTACGTTACCACAAATCCTCACCACTTTAGGGATAGATCACGCCATTGTGCTCCTTTTGTATGGCATTAGCTGGCTCAGAGCTGCTTTTTCAATGAAAGAAGCAATTTAGATCCCCAGAGTTCATTCTTTATGCGTAGTACCCCACTTTGGCCACTGCAGCAGCTTTGCAAGTAGCCTGGATGGCCCATTGCTCAATTCAGTTATGGAAATCCTTCTGTCCCCTGACAGTTATTTTGCAGTACTATGAAGCTTAGTTTTGTGCTTCAAAGTTTTGCATCCAAAAATAAGATAATTCATTCTGGCAGGGTTTTCTCCTTAATGGCTAAAATATACGTATACATGTCTTTAGTTATTATGGCTAGAAAGCTTCTGATGCAGCCTGTGGCTGATATTATTGTGCTATATAAGTAACCCTTGATCTCGTCTTGATGCGATAAAAAGAAGGTTAAAGAGAAATATGTATGTGGTACACTTTCTGAAACACCCAGAAGCCAACAAGACAGGATCCTGAACAAAATGAGTTACTTCTGTAAGACTCAAACACTCGGGGTATTTTCTCTGCCTCCTTCCAAACAAGCCCCCAGATGAGACACACAGCGGAGAACATTCAGTGAAGCGAGGCTCTTTCCGCTAACACATGTGGCGAGAAAGAGCTAATTATGTTTTAGAGAAAACACAAACTCTCTCTTCCCTCCCCTCCCCAGCATCCAGTTTGCCAAAGATAAATAATTTCCAGCTGTGGTTATCAGAGGAGGACTCCATGGCCACCCAGGGCCAGTGAAACTGGTCCTTGTGAGGTGCAGAATGAATCGTCCCTTGCACCTGAGGTGGCAGAGGGACAGGGCTCCATGAAAGGACCCATGGTTTACAATGTGACCCTTGGCGTCCAAGCACGAGGGAAGGGACTCAGGAAGTGATGAGGAGGTAAAAAAGCAGAACAAGGTTTGGGCACTGTTTGATACAATCCTGCTGTCTTTACACGAGCCTTTATCACCCTGTCATGCTGCACCCTGGCTGTCCCACAGCTCCAGAGACCCCTTCCTACCCCTCAATCTACTGGCAAATCCAACCAAAGATAATAGCATTAATAAACACCATTAATTTATTCATATGAATAATGTTTTAATATTAATAATTAATTACAGCCCAGGTCTGAAGAGGAACCCCCTTTCCAGATGTACCCTCTGGGCCAGACCTCGTGAACCTACTGAATTTGGTGGGTCCCCTTTGTGCCTCCAAGGAAGCTCTCGGTGCAAGGGATGAGCTGGGGGGGCACAGAGGACAGACTGGCTCAGTCCCTGGCTTATTGATGTCCCCCAGCACTTCAAAAAATGGGCTCCCTGCACTTTTCACGGCAAAAGCCAGGCTGAACTTTCCCTGTTAATACGTGCTCCTAAGGGCAGGATTTGGCTGGGATCCGGAAGGATTTCTGAAATTAAACCATTGCTACGCAAGCAGGGATTTCAGCAGAGCTGGGAAACCCAGAAATAAGTAAAACACCAGCAGAACAGAGTGAGCTCCAGCCTCAGAGTGTCTCTTCCTTAATGATCCTACAGCCCGTGAGCATCCACGCTGCTTGCCACCCTGCCTGAGCTCATTTGCTCTGTGATGGTGAGACCTTCTCCTCCAGAGAAATCAGGAGCTGCTCAGCCAGCCTCCCCGCTCCTCACCCTCACACCCACCCACCCACAGCCTCACCGAGAAGAAACTGCATCTACTTCTGCAGCAGGAGAAAGCTGAGAGGGCAGCAGCTCCTGCCTCCGCGCAGAGACACGGTGGGGAAATCCTTCTCTCCTCCTCCTCCATCTGCAGGCACGCTCACACTGCAGCTTGGCTGCCGTGCCCCCTTCTCACCAAAGATTTAATAATTAAGGACTGTACCGTAGAGGATTTGGGACTTTCCCTAGACCTGTTGCAGAACATTAAATGGCATTTTTCCTCTCCTAGCATCATTCTTTTCCATCACTCAAAGTTTTTTTACATGCATAAGTGAGCTGAGCCTTCAAGCCTGCTGAGGTGGCAGGAGGATGCTGCCAGTCCTGTTTTATAGTTGGGGAAAGAAAAAAGGAGAGGCTTAGTCCAGGCAGGAGGCTGGAGTGGAGCAAGGACCAGCTCTGGCCACCCTAGGGAACGGCGTGAGCTGGTGCCAGAAGAGGGCTCGGTATCGCTCTTGACACACTGCACAAGCACCCTGTGTGTCCCAAGCCTCTGCCATGTGGGGACCAGGAAAGCAAAAAGAGACCCTGAAGCTGTCACAAAACTACAAGAGCAAGAGATTTTCAGGTTCATCATTTGATCATGGGCAGAATTTCAAGACCTGAGTGGCATGCCATGTTCTCTAGCCGTGTTTGAGGCTGATTTCCTCATCTGGGGGCTTTTCCCATTTACAGGCTCACCTTATTCACAAGCTCCAGCACAACTGTGGTTCTAAAACCATCTGGAGCAAGTGTGTGAGCAGGAACCAGGCGCTGCAGGTCGATCAGAGCTGCCCCTTCTCCCCCCTCCCAGTACAAAGCCCCCTCCCTGCCTGCAGTAAATCCCCCACAGCTGGGCACATCTGCAATGCAAATGTAAAACAAAAGCTGTAACATCCCTTCCCACGGTGTTACCATGGCACTCCCTACACCTGCCTGCTCTTGAAAAGCCACCCCTTCTCCAAGAATTTCCTCCAGCAGATCTAGCTGCTTGCGCAGGCAACGAGCATCCTTTTTTGCTCTGTGCGGAGGGCCAGATCCTGCCTCCCGGAGCCAGAAGGGTTGGGGGCTTCCCTTGTGCCTGCAGAAGGTGTAAAGCAGCAGAGGTGCTTCAGGGTTTCCATTTAACCTGCCATCCCCTGTGCCCCCCACTCTGAGACCCCATGTCCCATCCTCCTGGCCTGGCTCAAGGCAGACATTCCCCCTCCTCGCCGCTCCCCGCAATCTCCCTTTTAAAGTGCTCGTGACTCCCTGGGCCTGTGAGGAGATAGCTATTATTTACAAAATGACGGAGAGCTATTTTTACTTGCTTCTTGGAAGCACTAGGAGCAGCAGCAGAGCCGGAATACAAATTACTCTGCCTGGCTGCCTCTCCCCTCGCCGGCTGCAGATTGTAGGGCTGCCTCTACAAGTGATTACGGGACGCAGGGGGGCAACGGGGGGTGAAAAGGGGGGCTGAGGAGGCTCTTATTAAACATCCCGCTGCACTCATCAAGCGCTGTTTATTTAAAAACCTCAGCCGTAATGTAATGGGAGCCGGCCGGTTGTGTTTTCGGCTCCGGAGGGTTGTGGATGCTCTGAAGGCAGTCACGTTTCCCCGGGTGGGGGTTCCCGGAGGCTATGCCGCAAGCAAGCAAGGAATGATGTGCCTGGATCCCAGCCTCGGAGGCTTCCCAAACGCTGTGCAGGATTTCAAAGGCACTGCGGCTTCGTGCAGGGGATTCCTGGCTGCCGTGCTGACTGACGTCAGGGAGGCTGCACCAGCCTTATCTCGGAGATAAGGATGAGCCAGGGGATGGGGACCTCCCCGTGGCATCGCTCCAGCTCTGTCCCAGGGCTGTGCTGGGACCCAAGGGAGCTCGGAGGTGACAAGCCTGTCTTTCTGTGTGTGACGGCGTGGCTGAGACTAGAAAGGAGGACAGTGCTGTGCAGGCTCTTCTGCACCCAGGGGTACAAACCCTCAATGTGCTCCAGGCCAGCTACTGGAGGTAGATGTTTCTGCAGAGGGGTCCCTATGAACTGCCCTGAAATCTGGCCAGCTCAATATCCCATCTCCAGCCGTGGGGACATTCTAAGTTCTCGGCAGTATCAAGCTGATAATGCCCCTTAACACCTTCCTAGGCTGCAACTGCATTTAGCCTCAGCTCAGGAGTTTCTCAGCTTGATGAAGGCCCCTTATTCAGTGATCCTCTTCCAAGGGCCTGTCCAGTGTCCCCTCAAACACACAAAATCCTTTGGGAAGGACTCCCACCAGCCTGCAACATCACTGTGAAGAGAGAGGGGATGCTCTTTCCCACATCATGTAACCCAAAGCTAGCACATTGTACGGGATGATGCTTTACAGCTAATCCAGCATTCCCAGGGAGGGAAACACAAGAAGTTGGTCTGTACCACCAGCTTCCATCTCACGCCTTCCCCTAAATCCTTGCCTTGCCAATTAATAAGCAGCACAAGGCAATTTTTGCAGCTTCACACACACAAGCTTTTTGGGTGTTTCATTTTTTTTGTTTTCTCAGCCTCTCACTGGGGGAGGATTTAATTTTCCTTCCAATTTTAGCCTCTGGAACAAAAGAGGCTTCCGTGACCTTTTCTACAAGCCCCATAAGCCCACTGGTACCAAACTGCATCACAACCCAGGGCAGCACTTGCCTTCAGAGGTGGCACAGGGCAGCCCCCAGCCAGAAACCCCACCCTTGGGTCCCTCCTCTTACCCCAACAGCTTCAGTCCCACCACACCAGGGCTGCTGCCTTTGCCAGGTCCTACCTACGTTTATCAGATGGACTTTCAACCTGTGGTGTTACCTTGTTTTGGAAAGCAGGTGCTGAGTTGTGTCTCCTTTCAGTAAGAAGAGGAGCACTGAAGAAGGAAGGGCACATCTCTGGATGGCATGGCATAGGGTACCCTCTCTGTGACTTTACCCTTGGGACTGCCATGCCAGTACTGGGAGAGGATACAAGCAGAGGGGTAGGTGTCCAAGGGGAGAGGGTAACCTTGCCTCTCCCCACAACCTCCCTTGCAAGAGCTGCAGAAATGGAGACATGACATCTTCTACATCACCAATCACACCAAGAACCCCCTAATGTAGCCTTCACTGCTGCTCTCCTGCTGCAGGGCCAGCAAGACTATCCAACATACCTTAGAGATGCTTTTCTTACATTTTTAGCTAGGGACCACAGCAGGAAACATTTCAGCAAACATCACTGTTAATGCCTCCCAGGCTTGTCCAGCCCAGCCAGGAGATAAAGCTGACTCCAAGGACATAGACTGACAGAGCTCCTGCCACCCAAAGGCCACGAAGCAGCATGAGCTATTGCTAATGTCAGGACCACAAACATCTCTCCTGCACCTAGGATAATTTCACAAGTGCCCTGGGAGCAGAGGCTGTGCATGGGTCAGGAGGGGAAGGTTGGAGAACAGAAACAGGAAAAAAAGCCTGAGGTGTTTTTTCCTCCAGCATCTGCGAAAGGGAGAGCAGAGCTGGAGCCCAGAGAGATCTGGGCAGCTCCCAGCACCACCCCTTCTCTCCCCTCAATCGGTTTTGACTCTGAGATCTTAGACAACACATAGAGAGGTCACAGTCAACCTCTTCAAACTCCCAGTCCCAAAGTCAAAATACCTATTTTCAAGTGTTGCTAGGCTGTTTTAGTCCCTCAGCATCCTTGAATACAAAATGACTTCTTCAGAAGCAAAAGCCAAGTCTCATATTGCAGACATTCACCCGGGTTTGACAAGTTCAGCCTGGGCATCTTTCCCAAAAGTGGACGGCAGTGTGTACAGAAGAAGCAGCCAGAACATACACAGGGTGTCTTGGTCCTGTAAGCAGCTTTCCTTCCATAGGAATGAATTGTAACTGCCTCCATATACAGAATTGAAACAGTTGAAATCAGTAAGAAGCAAGGGCTTTTGGTAGCGCATCACACAGCCTACAGAAGTCAACGTCCAACGGCAGCGATCACGGCCAAGAGTGTCACCAGGAGGGCTGGCAACAAGCCCAATCCTTTGCAGGCCAGACAGAGCTAACAGCAGCGTCAGCTTTAATTCCCCAAACCACCTAAAACGCCAATACATCTCCAGAAAAACCCACTTGGGCAGAAGCATCAAGACACAACAGAGACCACTGCTAGCCCCATTTTGTCTAGGGAAGGAGGGTAACGCCAGAGGTAGGTCAGCCCACCCAGACCTGACACCCTCTGATGGCATCCTCATCTCTAATGAACCTAGAGATGAGGATGACCAGGGTCCCATGGGTAAAAGCCGGCCTTAGCCTCATGCTCCCACCTGGGACAACACGGTTAAAGATGACAGGACCCTCATCCACTGACAAGTGGAGTCAGCCAAGGACTGAGCTCTGGGAAATTTGTGCTCCCCATAATAAACCACACAGCAAGGAAAGACACAATATAATTGTCTGAATCAAATGTCTTATCTCAGCAGAGTAAAAGCCTGCAGGGGATTGCCAATGAGACCTTTGGACCAGATCCGTGTCTAGCTCTGCCTACGTGCCAGGAACTATTTGTCTAAGGCAGTTTTGCTCAGCTATTTGCTTGCTTACAGAAGTGGCCACCCTGTCTCACTCGTAGAGCTGAAATAACTCCATCTGTGTAACGGATCTGACCCCCTCAGTTACACTCCCAGAGACTTCTGCAGAGGTATGATCAAAAAGGCATGGCATTTATGCAGGAAACAAGGCTGTCTGCTGCTCTCCGGGAAAGCACTGAGCCTGTCCCTCCCACCCTGGGGTGCCCAGGCATCTTTTCACAGGGGGTGGCTTGTCACTCGCCACCGCTGCTCGAACACCCTGGGACTGCCAGCATTTACTGTACAGCCAGTTCCCAAGGAGCTGCTCCGTGAGCCACGGTGATGAATCACTACCTCCTCTCTGGTGTGATGGCACATCAGTGTCTACAATCGCATGTCCTCCAGTCAGACTAGAGAGAAGTCATCAAATCTGTAAACACAGATACGTGTGGTATCACTTCTGGCTGCCTTCTCTCTCCTTTCTCCCCCCAACTCAGGTATTTCAGCATAGAGGAAGAAAGAAGTTCAAAACAATTTCAGGGGCTCTCTCTCAAGAGACAGGCAACAACAAAACCACTCGCACACGATGAGAGAGAGATCAGCGTGGTCTGTAATTACACCTGCTTAATTTTTCAGCCCAGATGAAGCGAGATGATGCCTGTCAAATCCCTCAAAGAGGCAGCCTGCTGCCCTGGCTCTCTTTCTTAGCAGGGCCAGGGGAGAGCTGATGCAATGAAGAGATTTATTCCCTGTCTCACACAGCGTGCCGCATATGCGGCTTTCTAACACGGCTGCATCCAGTGTCCTCTGCAGGAGCAAGATGCAGGACCATGAAGTGACCCAGTTACCGCTTGAGCACGGCTTGTCTAGGATTTATGGCACACCGTAGTGTCTAGATGGATATCTAATTCCCAGGTGATTCCCGGGGCACCAACTCCTTGGATTACGTAGGGAAGATCAGCTCAGTTCTTGAAAGAGAAATCCCTAAGCAGCCTCCAAATGTGCTATACGTGGGCTCGTGGCTGTGACCCAGGTCTAAGCTCTCTCCACACCTGTGTAACACGTTGGTTCTGGAGTCTGGATCAAGGGATAACTACTGCTGAAAGCAGAGGAGTCAGGCACACCTTGTTCCTCCTTGCTTCCAAGTGAGCAGGCAGGCAGTGTCCCAGCACAGCACTGAAGGGCACACAGGGCATCTGCTTGTCTCTTTTGGGTGAGAACCTTAGCACTTCCACGTGAATGACAGCACAGGGCAGCCCATGGTCTGAGCTCCCTGCACAGAGCACGCTACACTGTCCCTTTGCCTCAATACATAATGGATGCTCTAGGCACACCTGGCACGGTGGGTAAGTCCACATGTTGCTGCAGAAGGTGCTATAGGGATTTCACACCCTCCCACGCTGGAGAAAGGCACTTTCTCACATTTACCAAGAGCTGGGGGTGCAGGTTAGAGCTCCATCCAGCAGAACAGCCTAGGAGAGATGCTGCTCTACCAGCAGCAGAGCCAACAGACCCTGCTTTCCTGCACGTCAGTTTTTCCTGCCTGTTTTTCTGATGCCTAACACCAGTTGATCCCACCCAGTAACCTCTCTCTACTTTGGGTCTTTTTTTTACCCAGCTGCATAATTCCACAAATCTTGCAGGGACTTAAAATCTCTGAGATATCTACCTTTCTGTCAGGTTTTGTTCAGATCAGCCAACAGGCTCAAAGGCTTTTAGAAGACAAAAGGCAGAAAGAAAGATGTGATAAGCCTTACCCCACTAGGAACCCAGGCAAAAAAAAAAAAAACTACCACAAGACCCAACAGAACTATGCATTTGGCTCATATAGCTTAATTTAGCTTTTCCTCATTACCCCCGTGCAGGCATGCGCATGCAGGTTTTCTTATTACTGCATTAAGTGACATAAAATACACACCCAGAGGTTAGAATTAGGACTCGGTACAAGTTATTGCTAAACATAATGCCCAGGCTGAATAGAGGAGAGAGTCAGACAGAAGAGAGAGTCAGAAACAGCAACTGCCAGAGGATGTGCAGTCATGGAGGCTTTACACACACCCCTCATTCTCACACATACAGACTACAAACAGAGACTACAAATTAGTTGAGCTATTTTTGCCACAGACTGAAAAGACAGAATGAACAAAGCTGCTGTAGTTACTATTTTAAGGACTTAGGACACCCTCAGATGCTATGAAGACAGAGGAGGAATATGTATGTATGAGCATGCTTTCAGAGGTTCTACAGCGCTTGAAGACCCTGTGGTAATGGAAGAGAGATGCTACATAAACATGTTTGTTATATATTATAAATACAATGAGAAAATGTGTGAATATAAATTACCATGCATAATTTAACATATTCGGTTTTAGAGTCTGTCCTTGATGGCTAAGCCAGAGGCACTCGGGGAAGGGAATCCCTGACAGTCCCGGTGGATTGGGGAAGAGCACTCAGACAACACCGTGTTGCCGGCTGGGACACACAGCTGTGGCCCTAATGAAACCAAGGCCAGGAGAATTTTACTGACCACCATCCTGCAGGGTGCCTGCATGGCCGTACTCGCTGGAGGGAGCAATGAGATGAAGGTAAAAATGCCAGTCTGGTACTTCAGCATTTGGCAAACCTCTCCATGTTACCTGCAAAACACCTGTGCTTCGTTTTGGGCCTGCCTCCCCGACCTCATCTTCGCTTTAATGTCCCTCTTTAGGGGTCAGTGACAATGTTGACCACACCAAGGGATCTTGGTGAACGGCAGCCTCAGGGAAAGACTGCAGCAGGACCCCAGCACTGTGCCTGAGAGATAAGGCACCAGAACAAAGCATCCACCGAGCTGCTGCCTTTGCTTCTCCCTTCACTCGTGTATAACCCAGCTGGGAGAGCCAGTCCTTAGACCAGGCTTAACCTGGGTGTACATGGTGCACCTCTGAACCTTCTCCATCCAGGAGCTCAGACTGGCCCTGGCAGGTTATCACTACTCCCTTTCCTAAAAAGCACTGAACCTTTTGTTAACTCATTCTCAGCAAGTCTTTCTTTAACAGAAATCATCCCTCACATGCTTGAAGAGGAACTACAAAAAAAAAAAAAAACCTTAAGATCAGTGACAGTAAAATCCTTAGCATTTTAAAGCAATTACCGAGCTCTGTAATTCATCAGAGCTCGAGGCAGATCCCCAGGAAAAAAAGATAAGCACAAGGGTGTAATACAAAACTGCTATTTCTAACCTGATAACCATTGATACATAGAAAAACAACTGCAAAGTCTGGAAAGCTAGAAAGCAAGTAGGGCAATGGCAAGAAAAATCGAATGAGAGACAACACTGCTTTGCATTAATTTTATGTCATTGCAGAGGGAGGAAGAATAAACAGGATGTCTCTATCGAGTGAGTGGGGTTTGCAGGCTGAGCTCTGAGCTCCAACCCCACGATTGCTGTGAATCTGCACTGTGGCAGTGAGCACACAATGCAGTTCTGCTGTGCCTCAGTTTCTCCATCGGCCTCAGCGCTGCCTTCCCCTGCCTCTGGCTATACCTTGTTCCAGGTTGCCCTGCGGGCTGAGGGTTGCCAGACTGCATGATGGACTGGAGTGGGCAAAAAAAGAAAAAAAAATAAAAGAAAAAGAAAAAAAAGAAAGAGGCTCCTGGGGCTTGCTGTATAGCTGAGAGGAAGAGTCCATTTAATTCTCAAGCTTGTCCCCTGAGGCCAACGCCAGGTACTGAGACGAAGATACAAGAAAACCATAGCAGGGAGCAACACAGTAATTTGCACTCTGGTTCCCTTATCTCCTCCATTAGTTCCTGGCTGGCATTTCCTTCAGCGGGAGAACTTAATCAGCTTCTGAAGACGATGGTGTGTGCCTCCAGTGACACTTCTGGCATCCCTCACCACCACCCCCAGGGCAAGGCAGACAAATGCCTTCCCTTCCTTATCGTACCCCAACCTTGCCTGGGTCCGTGCGACCGCCCAGCTGCAAGTAGAGCCACCATCTCCACCGAGCTGCCTCTGCCCCTCTGTCGTGCACGGGTCACTGGGCTGTGCTCACCGCTCATTTCCTTGGCAGCCGTGCCAATAGATGGCACAAATAAATTTATTTCATTCACATCACCTCACACCGGTCGATTTAGCTTTTCCTCTGATGCTGAAGTCCCGTGGCAGAGCAGGGCAAGGTCTCCTCACCACCCGGGCTCGCTGAGCTCCCCCCTGCCCGTGCTGCTGCCAAGGCACCAAGAAACACATTGGGCAGCAGGGATTGCGAGCCCACCCCTGCCAGGTGGGAATAACTCCACTGTCCCAAACTTGCAAGGATAAAGAGAGAGTCTTCAAAGTGCAAGATAAATCCACAGACACTGCACCATGCCCCTCCATCACATCCCCTCTTGCCTCACTTCCCCTTGCCCCCCCCCCAGGAAAGTCCTTGGCTGGCAAAGGGGGCTGGCAAACTCCAGGAGCAGCGGGGTTATCCACAAACGGCAAAACAGGCTTATTTGTGTGCTCGGGCTGTGGTTTTATCCCCAAGTGATCAAAAACCTTTTAGAGAAAATTCCATCGTAGCTCTAAATCTTCCCCTCCCCAGCACTGTTCAGACACCAGCATCGTCTGTCCCGCGGACAGGAAGGCTTTTCATCACAGTTGCTCACAAAAATTCGGCAACAAATACCGAATTTTCGGTTCTGCCCACTACATGAATTACAACATGCTGCATAATACACCGCGACTCCCATCAGAGACAAGCAGAGGGCAGATGCCTCCAGATGTAATTTTTAATTTCCTTTGCTGGGGATAATGTTTTCTTGTTTTAGCGACGTGCATTCAAAGCGTTCCAGTTCCCATGGCAACTCTCTGCTGCCACTGGAGATGCCATTTTTCATGCCATCCCTTCAGAATTAGACATCTCCTAGCAGAAGTTTTGAAGAAATGTCTCTCTTAAATATATATTTATTAGAGACAGTGCCTGCAAGTGTGCTTTATTGACACGTTTCTTAGGCGACTCGCAGCCTACAGAGGAGAGAGCTGTCTCCAGAAATATGCTGGCTGCCAATCTGCCTTTTCTCAGCTTCTCTTTTCAACCAGAACTCTCCCCTCTTTTTCTGCCACATGTATATTAGCCAGCACCCTCTCCCAATTTTTTATTTTTTTTTATTTCCTTTCTGTTCCTACCACTCTCCCCTATGCCCAGTCTCAGCCCAGCTTCCCCGTAATGCAAAGGCAGCAGGGGAACCGATGCAGCACACGCTGAAAGGCTCTGCACCACTCGCTGCCTGTTGGCACTGGCACTGCCCGGGGACCCCCTCTTCTCCTGCAGACAGAGAGCCACCACTGGCCTCATTATACATTTGCACACAGAGGAAAAAAAAAACCAAAGTACTTCTAAACAGGGACCACTACAAGAGCTTCCCAGCCTCAGAGGGCAGCATCAGGAGCATCTGCCCTGTTTCTGCCCCTGGCTGCTCTCCCTGTGCCATCTGGCCGTAGCCCACTGGGCACCATGAGCCTTCCAGGAAGGGGTGAGCATGTCAGAGCTCAGATCCTGCTCCCCAAGGCTGCAGCCTGTGCATGAGGCTCCTACGCTGGCTGAGGGAGGGATTCGTGCCCCAGGTCTTGGTTATCCAGTGCCACTTGGGCACCACTCTTAGAATCATAGAATGGTTAGAGTTGGAAAGGACCTTAGAGATCATCAAGTTCCAACCCCCCTGCCCTGGGCAGGGACACCTCCCACCAGACCAGGTTGCTCAAAGCCCCATCCAGCCTGGCCTTGAACACCTCCAGGGATGGGGCAGCCACAGCTTCTCTGGGCAACCTGTTCCAGGGTCTCACCACTCTCAGAGTAAAGAAATTCTTTCTGGTATCTAATCTAAATCTCCCCTCTTGCAGTGGTTCACAGCGTTGTGGTACCTCCCTGGGCTCTGTGGGTGTGGAGGTGGGGGATGCTGAGATGGACCCACCTCCCTGCCTAACGCACCCCCTTCCCCACTGCACCGAGACACACCACCCATCTCCGCTCCCACGCAGTCCTCACCTAACCATCACACCCGAAAAAACCCACATGCCTCTGGCTCAGAAACCCCCTGCAGAGAAAGTGAGATGCAACATCCCACCCACAGCAGCTTCCAAAGACTTTTTTTCACAAGATCCCCCAGGGAAAGTTTCTATTTCAGGCTCCACAGGCAGCCCCCAGCCCCGCTGCCCTTTGCCGGGGGCTGGGAGATCCCCTCACCCCACAGGGATTTCCAGTCTCCCCAGCTCAGCAGGACCTTGGGTACCGCAGCACCCATGACCCTCACTTGCACCAAGCTCAGCATCTCCTACAGCTCATCAGAAAGAGGCAGCACCAGCCCGTGGGGGGTGTCCCAGTGGGACACCACGCTAGAGCTCTCTAATAGAGCTGTAATGTTACGGCTTCAAATTGCCTTCCTCCAGCAGACAAATCCAAGCAGGTAAATTGGTAGGAGCTGAGTGGATCCAGGGGCTGATGGAGCTAATCCCAGGCATGTTTAAATGCAAAGGCCCAGGGAGCCTCGCTCAAACCTGACATGATCACTCATCCTTCCTTCTGTGCTTAATTCTCAGGTGCAGCCTGCTGGGAGGGGTGGGAAAAAACAGAGGAAAAGGCAGAGCACTGGGAGCAAAAGCCACACACCGGCTCCAAGGTCAGGACATCGGCCCTCTGCAAAACCACACTACTGCCAAACGGCAGCAAAACAGCAGCTGCTCTTCACCCCATGGTGGAAACCACATGGATAAACATCTCTGTTGTTACCTCAGAGAAGTTTAGAAACATTTTCTTAACCCAGCTGCCAAGCAGGGACACATGGGCTCAGGGGACACTTCTTGCTGACTCCAGACTTCACATTAATTGTACCGTCCCACCAGCCATTAATCAAACGTCTTCCACTGGCATTTTTATTGAAAATCAATTTAATAAAGTAGGTGGGAGTCCACATGCTTCCATAACATCAGATAAATATTCATGGGGGCTTGTGCTGCTTTAGCTAAATGAGTTTTTCAAATTTAACTGGTGCAATTTCCTTGTTCCTTAATATATAGCTTGGCTTGCCCTTGTTCGGGAGTAGAGAGGAGGTGGGACTCTGCCCTGTGCTGGCTCGCTCCATGGCACACCAAGGAACAATCCTTTGCTATCAGGCCAATGTCTTTTGGCAAGGATGCTGTCATCCCTAACGGGTAATCCGGGTCTGCTGGGGTCGGTGTCACCCAGTGAGTATCCCCAGAGCCAAGGCTGAATTCGGCAGGGCCATTTGGAGTTGGAAAACTCATTTCCAAACACTAAGAGCGCGGCCACCACTTTTACCTCCCCGGGTGTGCCATTTGATTTCCGTTTTTCCCTCCCTGTTTAAGCAGCTATTGTGCTCCAACAGCAAAAGCTAATGAAAGCCATTGGAAAACGTGTTCCCCTGATGCTTATTGAAGGGGGTTAAAAGGCTTCCAGCTACCAAAATACACACCGCACCAGCCAAAGAGCCCAAACACACCCACAAAAACCTTCCAAATGTGTGGGGTGCGTGAGTCCATGGAGAAGGGATGAGCACCAAGCTCTCCCTGAGACACCCTCCATCTGCAGCCCTGGGGAGGGCAGGTTAACCCCTCAATTCCCCGGGGAGGCTGCAGGCTCCTGACTCGCTCCTCCTTCTCCAAGGCAGTGATTAGAGTCCAGACAGAAGAAAGAAAGAAAGAAAAAAAAAAATCTGACACATTGATCAAATTTAGTAGAAAGGCAGGATTCAGACAGTCCTTATCAGTGAGAGATTTTACAGCGTCTAACAGCTTCTTTGTTAACTGGAGCAGTGAGGAGCTGCAGCTTCCAAAAAGCGGCAATGCAGGGCAATTCAACCACTGCCAGGACTCTTGTCATGTTATCCTAGTGATACCCTTCTCTTGAAAGGCAGTGCTTTAGAAATCAAGCGCATCATCATTTTGCCTTTGTTATTAACGCAAACTGACTTGTTTTCATTGTTACAGCCTCGACCTAATTCCCCTGCGCACACTCTCCCTACAGCAGCTCAGATCTCCGGACAGGATTTGCTTTCCCTGTGCTTTTAATGACATGAAGGTTGTGACTAGCCCTGCAGACATGCACAGATAGCCCCAGCCCAGGAATAGGGTGCAAACCCTGCCCCGTGCCCCTCCGCACAGGAGCTCCGGAGGGTCTCTTTTCCCATGCCCCAGCCCCAGGGGGGAGGTGGGGTGAAGATGAAAGAACTCCATGAAGTGCCACCAGAATAATTTTCCCCCCATCCCCAGCAGCTACCGGTGCAGCAGAGGTGGGCAATGCCCGCTTTCTGATGCCATGAGATAGTCTAGTCAGTCAGTGCCTCCCAAAACACACCATCGGCCACATGGACAGTTCTCCTGCAAGCCTCTGAGCTTACTGATCTCTCCAATTCCCCCCTCTTAAGACAACATTCCTGCTTCTGGGAGATCATCCTTGCTGGAGACAAACTGCCTGTCAGCAAACAGCATTAAATACAGGGTATCATATTCGCCAGATAATGGCATGCTTTTAGTTTTTTCTCTCTTGGATGCAGGTCACACAACTAATGTCATCTCCGAACGCTGAAATACTAGATGTGAAAAGGTAAAGCTTAATTGCCTTGAACAGCAACTCTTGTATTGACTCCAACATAAGGCCCATAAATATTAATACTGCTATATTTAGCCCCTTTCAATTATACATACAAAATTAACCATCTTTCTGGGAACAAATCAGTCCAGATAGGGTTTGTGTTTTTTTCGTTTCCCTTTTTAAAGCATTCTGCATCAAAATAATAATAATTCCAATAGAGCTAAGGGTTTAAAAAGAAAAAAAAAAAGAACAGTGGATGGAGACAGAGGTGAAAAGATACTTTCACCTGGCTCTGGTTCCCCTCTTATTTGTGAAATTCAGTCCCTTTTCTGACTGGCAGAAAACTAGGATCCCCTGAAGGTGTGTGCACAGAGCTGGGCACATGGGGAACCAGCCCAACCTGGGACCTTGGGGTCCCAACACCACAGCTGGGAGAGGGATGCTCGAGGAGGGACTCCTGCCCAGCTGGAGAGGAGAGGTCCCATCTGCAGGAGGGGCCATGGCCACACAATGCCTTCTGCAGTTAGAGACCTTCTCTTTTGTATAAAAATCACATCCACTTTCCTGATTTGCAAATTAATTATACGTTGCTTTCCTTGCCAAAGTGGACTTAATGGTATTAATGTTACATGACAAAGAGAAGCTATCAGAAAGCTTCTCTCATAATGATGGCTAGATTGATCAGGAAAGAAGAAAGGAGATTTCGTGCTTTTGTTCTTTAACCCTTCCTCATGCAAGCAGACAGGGCCCTTTTCTAGGAAAAGGCTCTTTCAAATTCTCAGGCGAGACCAGGTGCGTCTCTCCAAGGGGAAGAGCTCTAATCTGTCAAGCACAAAAGCCTGTAATTCAATTCCCACATGTGCACAGACCCTTCACAGAAAACACAACTTGTGGAAAGAAGAGTTTGCACCTTCGCTTTTTGCAGGACAGTGGCTTTAACTGGCTAAAGTGACATTCTCAGCTCTCCGGGAGACATACCTTCAGGTGAGTGAAGAGGAATGCAGGACTGCAAAAATCTGAGCTGGCCTGTATGGATACAGCCATACATTCCTCAACAAGAATTCAGATGGTTGCACTAAGCTTTGCGCAGAGCCTTTGGCACCTTCCCCTTTGCAAATTGCTGTGATTTTTCGTTGGGTTTTTTTTTTATAGTCATCAGATCCTTCCCTTGAGAAAGTTTCTTGTATCAGAACTGATCCTTCCCAAAAAGAGGCATCTGAAATGACTTTTGCAAGGTGGAAATAGTGTCTTGAATTTTCAGACACAATTTATTTCGCTCCAGTCATGAATCATTCCATCCACTGATTCAGTCTGAACTTGGCCATCAATAGGCAGGTTTAGGGGGAAAAAAAAAAAAAAAATAATCATATGCTTTTTCCATGCCTGTTGTTCTCATTACTTTGGTTTGAATTATGTTCGTCCAAAAGGTAAAGTGAACGTTATGTCCTTTTCTCACAATGCAAATTGCAGATTAAAAACTCTCTCTGGGCTATACTGTATGCTTACAATTGCCAGTACTCCACAAAGACTTTTTTTTTTTTTTAAATAAACATTAGCTGTATGTCCTTCAGAGGCAGATTTTTAAAGTAAGCTACAGGTTAGTACACAGAGACAAAGAAATCATTACACAAAATTCCTGCCCCACCACACTCTGTGAGAATTTTGCCTTTTACTGCAAGAGGGTGAGAATTTAATTCTGACTTTTAATAGTATTTGGTTAAGGGACCCTGCACAGTTTAGTCCTATAGTCTTGCAGCAACTCACTCCTCAAGCCCCATGTGTCTTCCAGAGCCTCAAAAACACTTTTGTTTTTATATTAATATTTTTATTTAATCAAACAATAACCTCTGAATACATGAAACGGCATTAAGAAGCTAACAAGTCTGAATCAGCAGCATTAATCCCCTCACCGCAGGGGGCCCAGGTAGATGTGATTTGATTACTTCTTCCAGATGGAACCGGGCTGGAATTCACCACCAACACGATCAATGACTTTGCCTCATCAGACATAATCAGTGTCTCTGTATAGGTACATGAACTGCTGCAAACATTTTATCCTCTAGCTCAACGAATAAAATAACTGCTGTTTCCTCAATATTTGACCAGTTGTTTCACCACCAGCTTCCCAGAATAAACCAATTAAAGTTGTTTTTAAACTCTATAATACCTAACAAAATAATAATAATAAAAAAATCTTATTTCACAATCCATATCAAAGGCACATTATAAATCCTTTACATGGGACTAAACAAATGGAAATTCTAATAAACGAGTAGCTGCCATAGTCCAACAGATCAATAAAGACATCCTTGCAAGCAGTTTATAGCCATCCATAATATCATCAACTAATGTTCTTAAAGCCATCTAACACATGTTCAACATGCTTAAGCATCAGCTCCCCCCTTCCAAAGTCATTATAAAGAAATGGCGTCATCCCATCTCCAACGTGTACCCACCAGCTTCCCCTGGGGCAGGGATCTAACACTCGTACTGGTGCAGTGCAGGTGTCTGATCCAGCCCCGAGGCTCTGAGATGTGGCTCCAGTACAAGTTGCTGGGGTAAAAATTTCTCACCCTTTGGGAAAAAAAAATCTTACTTCTTGCCTGCATGAAGGCGTTACCAGCTTGGGGCAGAGTCCTCATCGGAACCACACACAGCAAATGAAGGCACCATATAAAACAAACCATCTGAAGCAACACAAGAAATACCTTTCCCCTCCACACTCCTGGCAGCCTGGGGGCTTGGTTGCAGCCACCCAGGAGCATGACGCCCAAGGACTCAGCAGTAGTAGCAGCCTACCAATATCTGAAGGGAGCCTACGGAGAGCTGGAGAGGGACTCTTTGTCAGGAAATGTAGTGACAGGACAAGGGGTAAAGGTTTTAAATTGGAAGAGGGGAGATTTAGATTAGATACCAGAAAGAAATTCTTGATTCTGAGGGTGGTGAGACACTGGAACAGGTTGCTCAGAGAAGTTGTGGATGCCCCATCCCTGGAAGCGTTCAAGGCCAGGTTGGATGGGGCTTTGAGCAACCTGGTCTGGTGGGCGGTGTCCTTGCCCATGGCAGGGGGGTGGAATTAGATGACCTCTAAGGTCCTTTCTAACTCTAACCATTCTATGATTCTATGACAGCCTTGTCACTGGCGATCTAATTGGACCACACAACTGCCCCATAGAGAGGGTGGCTGGGAAGGGACCAGCCGTGGTGGCCCACTCCCTCCCACGGCACCGCAGGGGCACAGGCAAGATGGCCCTCAAAGGACACGATGCTGACCTGAAGCCCAGGTGCTGCTCCACACCAAAAGCTAAGCATCTCTTTTCAAAATGGGTTTCTGACCCCTCCAGAATGTTTGTGATACCCCTGAAGCTTTGATACAGGCTTGTTGCCCTAAGCAAACTCATAACTTATTTAAGAGAAGACTTTCACCCTTAGGCATAGCTGTCAAGCCCGTATTGCTCACTTGCCTTCTGATGTGTGTGTGCCTTTTCACACAGAGCTCCCTCTCCCTGTACGCCCTGGGTTTAAACAGCAGCACAACTGGGATTTCAGCGGGAGAGAGGAGAGCATCAGGGCTGTGCAAATCCACGGCAAAGCTGCCTTTGGAGAGCTGCACCCAAGGGGAAGTCAGCCTTTTTTTAAAATTTGTTCGTAGATCTTAACTTCAGAAGTTTGAAGAGACAGAGCAGGGTCCCCGTTGCCCAGAAAGGTAAATAGAAGAAAACGCTGTTCAGGCAATGCCTCAGCTTCAAATTAAAACTCATCAAGGAATCTCAAACAAAGACAAAAATCTGAGATAAGACATGGATTTTTTTCTGAGAAAGGATCAAATTCCTCCCTGGAGTAATCAATACAAGGAATGATGTCAGATCAGAGAGAAGAGATGAGAAGTTGGGAGATATGGAACATTAAGACAGAAAAACAGATTAAACACAGTCCCGAAACTCTGGAAGTCATAACAAACCACAAAGGGCCACTGGGTTTGTCATCTAATGTTTCTCTTGCGTAAACAGTAGATCTAGATAATGTTTATGACAAACTGCAGGCAGCTTCATCTCACGCAAGTGGAAAAAACTACAGAGGAGCTCATGGCCAGACTGAGTCCGGGCTCCCTGGACACCTGAGGACCAGCTCTGCTGCAATGGAAGGTGGGACACACTGCAGTAGGACTCTGCCACCACCTCTCCGGTGTCCCCACAGCAGTCAGGCAGAGCACAGACCTGCCTCCACCCCCCTGCCCACCACTGAAAGCTGGGCTGCTGCACCCTGTGACTTCACGTGCACCCAGAGAGCTTGTGAGGGTCCCTTCCCCACAGCTTCACAACCAGTCTACAGAAGAAAAGGATAATTTCAACATTTCATCCAGATTTTAGGAAATTTAAGTTCTCTAAACTTCAATCTGGACGATTTAACAATTTCTACTACTACTATAGGTTACTCGCACTGCAAACAGATTTGTTCTCGTATCTTGCCAGGCAGATGAGCCCTCACTGAAGAACACTGTACTTCCCAGAGAAGGCAGTTCCATAATTTAATTATTCTGACTATTTCAGCCCCTCTGCCTTAATGCTGATATAATAACAGACAAGCCCTTACCTGCAGGAGGTCAGGACAAAATGACAGATGCACTGAGGTGTAACACACCAAGCATCTCACAGGAATGAGATGCTAATGAACCTAAAGGGAGTCGCTCTGAACCGAAGTCCAAAACCTTTTGGCCATCAGCACTGGAATCAATGAAACACAGGTGGCCAGAGAGGGATACAGGTGTTTCTCGTTTGCTCAGAAGCCATCCTGCCAAACTACACCCTCATTAAAAAAAGCAGGAAGAAACACGACACCGCAGAAAGAAAAGAAGGGGAAAACTCCAACCAAGGTGCACTTCACTTACAAAAGAATAAAGGGAATACATCGGCAAGATAAATATTAACAGGTAGCTACAGATCAAAACCATTAGCAGGGCAGAGCTGACACAGTAAGGCCAGATAAAAGGCATCGTAGTGCCGTGTCGGGCATCCCTGATTTGAGTCCTATTGCCAGCAGCAGAGCCTGACCACACCAAAACCTGCTTGAGCCCAAGGGCATCTACACCAAGCCCAACACAGCCAGGGAAATGTTGACATCAAGCCACAAAGAGCTGCCTGGTGGAGATGAGGAAGAGGAGGCAGCCATGAGCCTGGGTTGCTTTCACTCTCTAGATATACCTAATTGTGAAGGTACAAACTGGGGCTTCTCCTCTGCCTGGATAGGACCCACTTGCTGCCAACCCTGAGGACAAGAAATGGGTGCCATGACCTATCCCCAAGGAAAAAGAAACCAAAGAGGCCAAGAGCCTTGTTCTGCCTAGGGAATTGCATTGCTTTAATCCAGTTGCTTGTGTCTGCTGGTCCCAGTAAACCCCATGCTCTGAAAACATCAGTAGGGTCCCAGCTCTCAACTGTCCAGAAGCACATCATGCAGACACAGACCAGCAGGATGCTCAGCGGGGCTGAATCAGCTATTTAGGGGCTCCAGAGACACATGGTAGAGGCTTGAAGGAAATACCATGAGTTACCTTGTAAGTGATGCTGCATCCAGGAGGGATAACATTGATCGATCCTAGCCTAGCTACTTAACGTGGTACAAATTACTTTTTAATTGCAATTGGAGAAACTGGCTTATCTAGAAACTTTACAGGCCATCCTTTTGAAAATGGAACACCCTACTCTTTCCTTCTCTTCCCTGGGGCAAATTCTTTTCCTCTTTAGCATCCCCTGGAAAAGGCCAACAGTTTTCTGGAGTGCAGGCTTCCCCTGACCTCCCAGTACAGAGACTCTCAGCTCTACAGGGAGCCCCAGCAAAGAGAAACTGAGAGCTACAAATAAATGCCCTTCACCACATCCCCCGCGGGGCCGGGCAGAGGATCCGTGTGATTGCACAGCTCCGGCCCGGGAGCGGAGGCCAGCACTGTCCATAGAAAGTCTCTCAGTGGGAGATTTTCTTATCCTACGAGGTTGGCCATGACAACAGATGTCTCCATCCCCTCGGGGTCCATTTCTGTTCCTCTTCTGACTTAATAACCAATCTGCCCTATGTTTTCCCAGGGGAAACACAGGCTATCTGCTGACAGTTCCTTCCTCTCCTCCCCTATTTTGAATTCTATAATATGATCTATTTCTGCAGCTACCCCTTCCCCAAGTCCAGACTGTACTTCAGTGGTCATGGGGCCAAACACAAGACTCAGCAGCTCTGTCCCTAAGAGCAAGCCAGCCCCAGCTCACCTGGCAGAAACAGAGAGGAACTTCCTACCAGCCACAGAAGACTTCTCTGTGACACCAACAGTCGTGTCCCCAGTGCTATGGGGTATTCCTGCAGAAGGAGGGCTCTGACGGCCACCTTCGCCCCACACTTTTCATCTTCTAAGCTAGTCTGCAGTATGCTCACAAACCTCTGCTTGCCATCATGACTACATCATGACCTCTCCTTGCTGGAGAGGATGTCCTGAACCACCCTCCTGGGGGCAGGAGAAGCAGCAAGGCATAGGACCACCCTCTCCTGGAGCCTGGCTCTGTACTGGGTGCTCCCGAGCAGCCTTGGTGCTGGTTTGCTTCAGTTTGTGTCTGCAGCATCCTGGTAGGAAGAGGAGCTCTGGCATGGGAGCTATTGGAGTGGGTGGCAGCAGATGGTGAAAACAGAGGGGATAAGAAAATAAATACAAAGAGGCTATCTTGAGGGGAGAAGTCGCCACATCAACACTCTGTTGCTTACACAGACTCTTTTCCCAAAGCCCAAACAAACATTGCTCAGTTCCCGGCGCACACGGGGACGGCTCCGGGGAACGCGGGGGACAGGCACCCAGCCCCAAGGGGTGCTGCAGCCCTGCACCCCGGCTCAGCCCTTCGTGTCCCAAACCAGTCTTTTCAGGAGGATCTGTCTCATACAGAGCAGGGAAACCAAGGCCAAGAAAGGAGGCTGCACGTCCTGCTGCCCAGCTACCCACAATTTAGGCCAGTCCATCTTTCCGTTCGCCTGTGCATGGGTGTAATACCACCACCTCTGCCCTTTCCACGGGCACCAAAGCATGGTGCTAATGGATGCTCTCACCTGACATCTTCAGAAAAACAAGTGGAAGATATTCCCGAGGGAAATGGGGAGAGACAGTGCTGGGTCTAGAGGGAGTGCCCAGTGCTGTCTCACAGGAAAAGCAATGTACTTTGGAAGTCACCGAATCACCCAGCAGCACAGCTGATAATTTGAAGCAAAGCAATCCCTTTCACAGATCTCACATAGCCTTGGACTGCAGGAGCCCATCTCTCGATGACTGTCACCCCAGGCTGTTAGATTAACCCCTAAATCTGGAGTCTGCAGCAGGGCTGTTTCCTGCTTCTCTGGCCACCAGCAGCAGTGTGGAAGGTCTTTCCCTCTTATGCTCTTCCTGATAAAAACCCAAAACAGAGCTCCAAAGAACAAAAGCCCAGACTTGGAGAAAACAGGTCCAGCTAAAAGTGACTCACCAAGCTGCCCATACACAAAAACACACACGCTGAGGACAGCTCATTGCAGCCAAGAGCCACCAAAACCTGTGGCCCTCATCAAAACCTCCCATCTGGGTCCATAAGAGTGCTCCATGAGGGGAAATCAGAGGTGAAAGCAGTCTTTACACATGCAAGGTCTGGTTCAGGCACTGGCAATTTATTATGTTAAGCACGTTATTAAAGGATCTAAAGCAACAGAGCAGACATGTTCCAGGAAAGGTTTTAATTTCCCCAGCAAGGGGCTCCTGGGAGTCCTCTTGTTAATACTTTGCACGGGGTTGTCTGCAACCAAGCCTACAGTGAACATAAATGCCCCCTCAGTCCCCTTTCAGAGCTCGTTTCAGTTAAATCAATACAGCCATCGGGGAGGCTTGAGGAAGCAAAGCTATTAGTGGGACCGCAGTTAATTCTGGGGGAAAGAAACAAGCAACAAAAGCAATAAAGCTGATGGATGGCTTATGCAGACACAGTAACCCTTTCTTGTCCAGGCCCTGCAGCGTGACCCATCACCCATCAGAGGTGAGGATTCTCATGGGAGAAACCCTTCTTCCCCAGATGTTGCATCAAAGTACTCCTGGATGGGTGCAGGACAGATGGCCACAGTACAGAGGTAGAAGAGACAACAAGGCTGCTCTGAGGAATGGGTGGTGCAATTCCAGGCTAGTATTATATCACCAGAGCCCCCATCAGCATGCAAGAGCTCAGGAAAGCTCATTCCCAATCTCCCTTAGCATCAGGGAACAGTAGACCTCGAGGGAACCAGGGAGCACACGGTGTCTCCAGCTTTGGTTGGGCATCATGGTCCAGCAGCACGCCTCTGCAGCTGAGCTTCAGAGGAGCTCAGGGACATCACCTCAGCAGCATCCCTGGCACACAGTCGCCAGCACCTGAGAGGGATCACCTTCTCTGCCATAGCAATGCCCCCTGGCAGCAATGAACCAAGAAACCACACAGGCCCATGTCTCCCTCATCTCGCCAAGAAAGCTCACGTCTGTCTTCCCCACGCACCTCCCTGTTGCTTCTGCCTCCTTACATCACGCTAAGTGTGCACCATCAGCATCAAGAGGGAGGGTGACCACCATGGTTTGGCTTTCTAAAGCACCCTAAACACCTGTAGGTGCTTGGAGGGAAACTCAGCAGCAGGAGCTTTAGTGGCAGCTGTGTTAAAAGCAGCTCAGGAGCCAGCAAGGCCCAGCTGATTGCCTGGGACCCAGAGAAGAGATTGCTAGGTGACAGCTAGGTAGGAAATAACTGAGAAGATATCAAGATAGAGGCTCTCTAGCAAAGCCCACGGACTAAAAAGCAACACCAGCACAAGCTGAAGGTCCTGCAAACTGGCAGGATCATCATTTCTGAAACCGTAACGCCTACAAAAATAGCAGAAATAAGTTTAATCATATTTGCTCCATCTACAGGCCTATCAATGTAATGTCATAGAAGACGACAGCAGTCAGAGACTCGCACCTCTCATCTCACAAGATATCAAACAACAAGATAGCACAGACTCAAATTGGGGAAACCAGCAGCAGACTGGCGCTGAACCAGCCTCTCCTCCCAACAGCTCCAGACTTTTTTAATAAGTCATCTGTGCAGCCTCTCATTTCTAAAGCTATGCAGCTGTAGAAAACATCATCTCCCCACCCAACTGACCTCCAAGTCCAGGTCTCAGGCGGTTATCGTATCCATCCAACAGCCTGTCCAGGATGCGGGTGAAAATGGTGATGTTATCTTTGCTGTCATCGACAACGTCTGAAACATGCTTCTGAGAAAGCCTGGCATGAGGGGGAAAGAAGAGGAAAAAAAAACATAATCAGAAGAGAAACCTACTCTTCCCATGCTCTGAACAGTTACTGGAAATGAAAGGATGCTGCCTCACGCTCCAGCCTGTGCCCCAGTGGGCTCTGAACTGCAGGATGGGACGTGCCTGTGCATAAGTCCTTGCAGGACTCCCCACGGGGCATCTTGAATCAACTCCCCTCTGGCTTCTGCCACGGCAGCCCTCACCGTGGAAGCTGAGGCATCCCCACTGCCCCCTCCCCACCTTCCCATGCTTAGGACCACAGGTAGCAGTTTAGGAGCCGTTTTTTCATGGGGTATCCCTCGCCTGCCCCTAAAACAGGGCATTTTATGAACAGAGGCTGTGGGAACCTCAGTTATTCAAGTGCCAGTATCTTCTTATAAGCAGCATGGAAGAAATTATACCAGTTATTTACCATATCAAGCTATTTCCAAGTTCTCTGCTCCTGGGAAGAGGGAAGGGAGGCAGAAGAGCAGGAATTCAGTAAAGCAGGCTTGAAGCCCAAGTCCATCATTAAAACTCTTTGTGAACCATTTCTACACTTTGTTGAACTTTCCCTGTTTATAAAACCAAATGAGTTTTCACATTCCTATCTCTGCTTAATGCAAGAAGCCTGGAAGCCCCCAAATAAGATGATTTCCTCAGGTCATTTTCCGCCCCAGGTGGAATGAAAGAAGTAGTAAATTTCTCAAACAAAGCTCATCTCACCAAACAAAATCTTCAAATGCAGTTTTGCAAGCCCAAGGGGCTCAAGTAATACATTTGCATTTTGCATCTCCCTCTTTCAATCAACAAAAAAGGAGCCTGCGAATCCTTCTGAAACTAGCTATCTCTAAAAGAGATTTCAGACAACACAGAGTACAGGTGCTGTGGTTCCAAGCACAGCTTTCCCCAGCAGAAACAGCTGTTAGGACCAAAACAAGTGGAAAGGCAGAAAACTAAGTAACAGAAAACCAAAACAAAAATCTATAGAGATGCAGAGATTGCAAGAGGAAATAAGAGAGACACCAACGAGGCCCAAAAAAAAGAAGATGAAGACAGGCAGCAGGATGGCTGAGGAAGCCCAGCCAGGCAGGGGGAGAAAAGGATGCTGGAGCAGAGGGATCCTCAGCAGCGGCACCAGGAGCCCCTTGGGAGTGGTGCAGCCCCGACGGGCAAATCAGCGCTGTGCCACTAACTGGAGAGATGAGTGACTGGGGAGCTGTGCCTAGATGAATAGAGCAAACTAGAGAAACACTGGTAGTGCACGATGTGGCTGCAATTACCAGGGAGGACACCTATGGCCCTTCTGAAGCAGCATCCCACTCCCCACAGCTGGGGGAACAGAAGCCCCTAAATTGTTCCTTTCTAAGACTTCTGCCCATTTCCTTCTCTTCCCCAGTCTCATTTTCTCTTGCTCCAGTTGACGCGTGCAGCCACTGGTTTAAGCATGCATAAGGAAGTGATTGGGGGGAACGGGGGATAGGAAACAGCAGAAAGAGGAATATCATTTAAGGAGTTCAAAGCTTAATCCTGCTGCATCCCATCTGGTTAGATGAGTTTCCCCTGACACTACTGGTCCATTTGTAAACATCCTGTGAAGGGTCAGTAGGGTGTCAAGTAGCAGAGCTGGCTTGGAGTTTTCTATCAAAATGTTATCCCAACAGAAAACCCACCTTCTGTAAGATTAAAAAAAAGAGCAAAAAGTGTTTTCTAGCAAAAGAGAAAAAAATGAGAACAGAGTATGGGTATTTTTAGTCAGGCTGAATCAATACTACTCAGGATGCGGCAGCTAATTGAAATATTCCATTTTGGGCAATTTTGACATTAATTTGCATTGGCATCAATGACCAAACACTCTGGGAAATTGCATTTCAAGTGCTTGAGGTTCGCTTCTCCGGGGATCGGATCCCACCTCTCACAAGGCTGCTTGGCCTCTGGTTTTTTAGCAAACCAATACCTGCTCTCACGGGAGAAGTGGTCAAGCCAGGGAGCTCAGCCCGATGAGGGTAATAAAGTGCTTAAACTCAGTTCCATAGAGTATGGGAGGGTGAGGTGTGGTGGGGAAAACACCCGTCCCAGCCCTAACCCAACCTGTCAGATCCAAAACATCAAAACTCCACTGATATTGCAAACTGCATCACAGCCTTCCAGACGTCCCATTCGAACCAAACCACTGGTTTTGGCTTTTCATCTGGGCTTGAAATATTTGAAATATCTGAATACTCACTGCAGGTAAGTAGATTTTTGAAGAATTTAACAAATGCCTACTGTAATTAGTGAGGTTTCAATTGCACCAGCTTTCAATAGATGTCATGGTTAAAAGGAATCTGTACCAGTGTCTGCTGATGGGTATATAACCATCTATAACTTATGAATAGCTGGCACGCTCATGAAAGCTCATTCATTAATGTTTTATAAGCTATCTTTAAAAATTACCTGTAATATAAAGAGTGAGAGGACAGATTTTTGTGAAGGAACTCCTGGCGGAGGCTCAGCGGTGATGGGAAAAATGAGTTTACAAATTTCAAAGCCGTTTTACTTAGCCTGACATCTGAGGGTTCGACTTCAATGCGAGCAGTGTGGGATCCACTGGGGAGGTGCTGGGGGAAGAGCGGAGCAGGCAGGGCCAGGGAAAGGCACAGGCAGGGGAGACTCAGCAGCACCTCTGCCTGCACCTCATTTGGGCTAATTCCCCAGTCCAGCTGAGGTCTGGGCTGGCTCACCTGACCTTAAAATAAAGTTAAAGCTGCCCTTTAGCAAAGTGTAAAAACAAGCCTCATTTATCTCCCTCAAAGCCCCAGCGAAGAACTCTAAGGAACTGCAAAGAGGTATGGGGATCATGGTTTTAAAATAATTAAAAGCCTTCAGGCAGGGAGGACAGAGGTTTGCAGCAAATTTAATTAGGATAGGCTTGAGGAAAAAGTCATTACCTCGCTGCCCGTCCCCGTGCACATGCTCTCTGGAGAGCTGGCTGCCACATGAGCATGCCAACCTCCCAACAAGGGTCTCCTCGAAATGCAATTTAGGAAACAAATCCTCCCGCGGACCAGAGGAGGGGAGCAGCAGCAGCATCAGTGAGTATGTGAGGGGAAGCAAAAGGGCAGAGGTGGGAGAGGCAGAGGGGCTGCTGACACCCCCCCAGCCAGCACGGGATAGGGACCCAGCCCCAGAGGGCTGGAGGGGACAGCAAGATGCCAGTGCCTGGGGCTGCCTGTGGTGATGCATCAGACACCATACATCAATCTGAGGGTCAGCATCTACACATCAAGGCATGCTCGGGATGCATTTCCTTACTCAAAGTTAGATCCAGGTGGCACGGCGTGGGCAGGACGGGGTGGGGGGTGCAGGTGGGCAATCAGCTGCAGGCAGAGGGGGTGCGTGGGTGAAGCAGGAGCAGCAGCACTGACTTTTTTTTTTCCATGCATGAAAATCCTTGATCGCTGCCGGTCTCGTACCTCGGCAGACAGCATTTCAGCGTCCGTAGCTGGCACTCTAAAGGCTTTTCTAAATTTTTTACACAAGTCATGTTTTATTTGCGTTTCTCTCCCTCTGCGCAGAGGTTCTCCCTCCCCGTGAGCTGCTGGGCTGTGCTGGGGGGGTCTCTGCCTCCCTTCCTCGAAGGGCTCTCCGAGCTCTCCGAGCCTCAGCAGAGGCTCCGGCGGGATGCAGAGGAGGGATGCAGAGCCTGTCACAGACTAACAGGGTTTCATCTTCCCCCCACAGCTCCTGGAGGCTGGTGACAAAGCTCTCCGTGCCAGGACAGCCGGAGCCTGGACACCCAGGGACACTGACCCAGGCAGAGGGTGAGGAGCAACCCCAGCCAAAATTGGCCAACCCCCCCCCCCCCCCCC
>NW_015090995.1:4501128-4511468 GCF_001431845.1 Calidris pugnax
GGGTGAGGTGCTCATGGGTCATTATACCATAAACAGCCAAAGAGCTGAAGCAGCTTCATTTTCTTTACTTTAAAATAGTATTAAAAAAAACTAAAGGGGGAGTACAGGGAGTAGTGTCTCTTCCAGGTTAAAACTCATCCAAGTCAAGTCCTTGCCCAGAGTGAATTGTGCAGGGGCCAAATCTGAAAATTGGTTTCGTTGCAAAAAAATGCTGACAACTGTCCTTAGTGAGAGGACCTCAAATAACACTAATGTAATCAGTCAGCTCAGCCACGAGGGACTGAGCAGTCCCCGGGTGAAAGACACTGTGGGGGAGACAGGGACAAGGGGAGGGTCAAATACATTGGAGACACTTTTTAGTGCCTTGCCCTGGACTACTTCATGCGGGAACTGGCCCCCGGATATTGAAGCACAGCAAGAGGACTGCAGCCTCAGCCAACAGCATCAGCACCCACCACCTTACCCAGCATCAGCAGGAAGAGCCAGAACCAGGACCAGGACTCCAAGGCTAATGAGAGAGAGCACCCCTGTTCCCGGGAGCCTCAGCGCCATGGTGTCAACACGTGGCCACCAGCAAACAAGCCTCCAACACCTGCAGAGGGGAAGGAGAGAAGAGAAAAGAGATTTTATTTACTAGGAGGAAAGCAAGCCGCTTAGTTCAGTTTTTGCCAGCAGTTCACCCATGTTAGCCAGCAATAGGTATTTCTGGGGTCCAATATTTGAAGTCCCAGAGACCCCCCCCTCCAGGGGACCAAAGGTAGAAGCATCCCCTGCAGCACTGCTGGTCCTGGGGAAATCGCATCACAGGGTCAGAGCCAAGTGTGTAAATGCACATACAAACCCTCCCCCCACGTTCACAGCACACCCAGCAGCTCCCTGGGTACTTCAGCACCTTTCAGCAAGTGCATAGCTCTGTTTCCAAAATGACCACACTGGTTCTTCTTCCACCCATCACTTCCTCCTCCTCCTCACCCCGCACTCTCAGTCACCTCCCTCCCCCTGCAGCAGCTCCCCTGTGCTGCCTTGGGGACACCCACACAGCAGAACCACTTGCAAAGCCTCCAGACCCATGTTTTCCAAACATCTTTTTCTGGACAGTTAGGCCCTCATTTAATTCTGGTAATGACACTGCCAGAAATTATTATTAAGTTCGAGCACTCAGGCCCAAGGTAGTGGGAGTGTTCGACTGTACCGCACTTAGTGTGCTCAGATTTTTCATTAATGCTCAGTTTTACTTTTATTGTGATGTTATTGCACATTTAACTGCCTTCCCCTTTTATGTATCTCATTATGTTGATGCACCTTGGAACAGCACTGCCAGGCAACAGCCTGTATAAATACAGCTTGTCGTGACGTCTCCCCAGCACGACACCTCGTGTCTGGCACACGCAGGACTTGGGCCAGCAGAGGCTCAGCACCGTGGCAGCCCAGGCACAACCAGCCACTGCGAGCCCCCAAAGCCATCAGTGAAGGCTCACTTCAACCACAGACTGCAGACACCAGGACAAGAGGTGCAGCGGAGGGCCACGAAGATGATCAGAGGGATGGAGCACCTCTCCTATGAAGACAGGCTGAGGGAGCTGGGATTGTTCAGCCTGGAGAAGAGGAGGCTCCGGGGAGACCTTATAGCGGCCTTTCAATACCTGAAGGGAGCCTATAGAAGAGCTGGGGAGGGACTCTTTGCCAGGAAGGGTAATGATAGGACAAGGGGAAACGGTTTTAAATTGGAAGAAAAAAGATTCAGATTAGATATCAGGAAGAAATTTTTTACTATGAGGGTGGTGAGACACTGGAACAGGTTGCCCAGGGAAGTTGTGGATGCCCCATCCTTGGAGGGGTTCAAGGCCAGGCTGGATGGGGCTTTGAGCAACCTGCTCTAGTGGGAGGTGTCCCTGCCCATGGCAGGGGGGTTGGAACTAGATGATCTTTGAGGTCCCTTCCAACCCAAACCATTCTATGATTCTATGATTCTAAGATGTTGCTGCCAGCCAGATCTGACCTCTGGATTTCCCCACTCGATAGGGGCCAACGTTGTAGAGCCTCAGGCAGCTCCTTCCAGCACTCGAGGAGATGCTGGGTTGAAAGCCAAGCCCCACCACCTTCAACAGCATTTCTCAGTTAGCAGAGGGTGCCCCAGGATGAAGGGGGCAGGTGAGCTATGCAAGTGCTACCAAGGAGCAGGGGTTTCTGCACAGGGACGTGGGAGATGGGAACCCCCAGCAGAAATCCCACGCAGAGAGCGGGGAGCTCAGCCAAGCAGGATGGAAACAACTGGAGATCGTGGGTGGTGTGTTACACTACAATTCTGCATTTAGCTACCCCTGGTCACCCTACAACACCTTGGCCCTACAGTCTTCCTAGATGCTGTGCCTGATCCATGTTTCTGAGCTCAGTACAGCTCCAGGAGGATATGAGCTGCCACGCAGGCAGAAGGTAAGAGCCAGACACTACAAGTCCTTATCCACCCACCTGAGCTTTTGTTCTGGCGAGATGTTCACTGATGGCAGGCAGAGGGGGAAAAATAAACAGATTTGGGTCCTAGCATTGCCTTGCATAGAGCACACTTCAAATACGTGTTACCTTTATCTTCCTCCCCATCACTCACTTCAAATCCTTGCAAATATCAGTGCGTGGATTGTTTCTGTGCACGTGAGCGTTTGCCGGTGTGCTCGGGTGGTATTTAATCAGGATGCTCCGTAGGGAAGCACAGCCTTCACACCAACACGCTTAACGGAGGCTGCAGGAGCCTTCTGGCACGGGCACACCGACACCTCTGGTGAGACAAGCCCTTATTTGGGATGGGCTCCTGCTCGGGAGGGACACGCAGGCTTGGAAATTCAAGCATTTGCTGATGAAGCACAAATTAAGAGGCTGAACATCTGTTCTGTGGGAAATTCCAACAGTTAGGGGAGACTCGTTCCAAATCACAACAAGGACAGCTAAAAATGTTGATGTTTCTTACAAGGCAAATTCAAAACTCCTTTAATTAGCAGCTCCTCAACAGATTTTCTTTCAACTTTCTTCCTTTTATTTCACTTAAACTTGCATATTGTACAATAGGATCTAACGGAAATATTTTTTTCTAAGGCAATTTCAAACATTAGCCAAAAGCAAACAAAACAACAAACAAACCCCATTTCTGGCTTTCCTCTCCCCTCCTCACACCACCATTGACAAATTTCATTCAAATCAACACTTTCCCATTCAACTGCTGGTTTCAATAAATGGTTTGTTTTGGCAGAATTTGCACTGCTAGCATTTTTTGACCAGGGATATCCACACAAACTAGGACTCTTTGGTTTTGCAGTAAGTGCCTCCTGAGTCTGCAGGAACCGTTCTGTCTCCTCTAGAACATTTTGGACCATCTTTGTTAGATTTGGCGAGACCATGGGATGGAGAGATTAAACACCAAAGAGCAGCTAAAGAAAAGAAAATGAGGCAGCAAGGTAATTCAGAAAGAGATAGGGTCAGGAACAGTGACAAAAGCCAGAAGCCACTTATACCTTCCATATAGGTGTGTATAAGACATGCCTGTCTGTGTCAAGATGCTCAAAGCAACCACATTTCCATCAAACCTTGTTCATACAGTTTTCCTTCAATATTATATGGAGATGAAGGATTAATTTTCTACTTTGGATAGTCCTGTTGAGGAAGGTGCGAGCCAAGGATAACAGGGCTGCTCAAAAAAGTTAAATACGTGCTTAAGTTTCATTTTAAGCATCAGAACCAGTTCTATATGCCTCCATTGGGAGAAAAATCTGTTTTCTATACTTGCCCATGATTACTTTGCCAGTGATGGCCGAGTTTTCTAGCATGGAGAGTGCTCTCAAAATGGGGTGTGAGGGTACGTGGATGGCTGGTTTGTTATGTTTGCTCTTATGGACTTGGGAAGGACAACACACCACAGAAAATAGGTTGCCGCTCGCATCTACCTCTTTTCTTTGGTTCTTGTATCATGTTTTTCCTGGGGAGCTGGATAGAAGAGGCTGTGCTGCATTTACCTTGTTCTTTGGCTCCTTTACATTTAGAGGTGGATTGAGCAGACCTGGTTCTAAGGACTGTGGATGACATTCCTGATTAACATGGGAGCTTTAACTGTTGGTGATGAACCCTGGTAGCCTTGAAAACTCTGGTAGCCTTGAAACATTGAGCCAGGGCTGGCCAGGCAGTGCTGTGGGTGCAGCAAAAGGAACCCCACTGCAGTGCTATTGCCGGGCAGGAAACATATCTCTGGAGGATGCAAGGAGGCTTCTGCAGAGGAGGAGGTTTCACCCTTCATACAGTTTAAGAGATCTTCCAAAGTTCCTCAGAACCTAGGGTGGTCACCATGGCACAACAGCTTCTAGCATCACCTCTCCCCTTTCTTACCAGCTGCCAGCCACACAACTGCTCTAATAACGAGGTTTAATAACACCAGTCCTGGCTTTAACAGCCCAGTAACTGTGCTCCTCAGATTTTAGCACGGAGGAGTCACTCATGGAGAGGACCTGCCTGCCCCACAGCAGTTAATGCTGCCGACAGAGCAGGTGGGAAGGGGTCCCCCAGTGCACAGACACCATCTTGAGCAAAGGCAAAAGGAATGGGAACACCCACGAGTGTGCCTCGGGAAAATTAACACTGGGGCAACCCTCCAGCCTGAACCGGTGCTGCCTTTGCAGAAGATGCTTAACCAAAATGCTGTTATTCAGCTGTCACTTCCCACCCAGGAAAGCTCTGAAACAGTCAACGTCTTGATCTGAATACCTGCAGGGATACCCGGTCCTCTGGGAAGGGGAGGGAGGATGCAGGCAACACGCATTTAACTGCATGTAACCAAGTGAGGGTTTAGGAATGTTAATTGGATGGTAACAGTCTCAAAGAAGGAAAAAAACCCTCAAGATCTTGCTCTAGGTCTCACTGAAAGGAAAGTGCACAGTATCCATGAAGAAAAAAGCAGAATGCAAAGATTTCTAAGCTCAGAAAAGAGTGGTACAACTCCTTAGACTGACCATTCCTTCACATAAGTTAAAGAACATCACCCTACAGCTCCTGGTTCTTGTCTATGTCTATGCGAGATGGACCCCATAGGGACAGTGTGTCTTCAGAGCAGCTCTGTGCTTCCTCCCTCCATCTGTCCATTGCTCATTTCTTAATGGCACAGTTAACAAATGCATTCATCACTAATTCTGCAGTTGCTGGTAACCTCCACAGCTGAATCAAATGCAGATTTTCTAAGGAGCCCTGGTAACACTTTGCAGCTGGAATCCAGCAAGACTTGAAGTTTACAGTTCTGTGCACTCTGGATTTTGGCAGGTCTCTTTATAGCCACGTACCTCAAGGCATCATAAATATACCCACTCCTCTCCAACACACATAGTCTGCCCAACCTCCAGAGCATCACAGCATAACAACACTCCTGAGAAATACAGCCTTCCTGTTGGATGTGCAGTTTTGGAACGAGGAATTGGAAAAGCTTCCTTCTCCCCAAGACAGCAACGTGCTCCAGCCCCTGCTCCTACTGAGGTGGGTTTGGGAAACCAAAAAAAGTGCTGCTGTCTTCCAGATCAGCAAGGTACCCTAGTAACTACCTTAACATTGGGTGTCTCTTGGCTTGGCATATTGAGCCTGATCTTTTCAGAAATCCTTATTCTAGAAACCATTAAATATTCTGAAATGCCTTCCTAGGAAAGAGTGATTAGCACAGGCTTACTGCTGACAAGGGAGAGACAGATAGAGCTCCGGAGGTGGAGACTGAAAGGTAAAGCTTGCAAAAAAAATCCGGGAGAACAGCCCAGAGTGGGGGAGACTGCAAGCATCAGAAAGGGTATGAAGACAGAAGAGCCCCATAAACCCACCTGGGTATACTTGTGAGAGTCAATCAGAATCTCCCCCAAATTACAGCCTTCTTGGAAAACACACAGCCACGGGAACACTCTGATTCACTGAGCAATAGTCTCCCCATGCAGGCAGCGTTCATGGGGTGGCCCAAAGGACATATTTGCCCCATTGCTGCACCCAGAGATGCTGTGTACCTGCAGTGCCATTAGGTCAGCAAGCCCACACACCACGGACCTACTCCAGTGGCATCAGCTGAAGGAGAGCTGAGCACTTACAGCTCCCACTCAGCCCACAGCCCCCAGGACCTGCAGCTGCTCCTCAGCTTTGCCAAGTCAGGTATCTCAGGGAGGGATGTGTGATGAGGAGCTGATGCTGGGAATCCAGCTGGAAAACAAACTGGGAACTAGAGGCAGCCTCAGTCCAAAAGCCCACATACAAGCAGTTCCATGCCGGGAGGAGAGGGTGATCTAGACCTGGTGGGTGCCAAGCACGTCCACCCACCTGCACAGCCAAACACAGCGTTCTAGGTGACCTCACAACACCTGCATATTTATCCCCAAAGTCAGGTGCCCTTGCACAGCACAAGAAGCCCCTTAAAGCCCTTCCTCATTGCACTGGAGCCTCTGCAAAACAGGTCCCAGGCATCAGGAGAGGTCCTGCGACACCTCTCAAGGATTGCCAACCTGTCCAAACTGCACAGGCTCTGCTCTGCCCAACTGTCCCCAATCCTCTGTGAGCACACCAGCCCTGACCATTGCTATGCCTCTTCTAGTGCTCCTCTGGGTAAAGCTCCAAGCTCTCTGCAGGGCTGGGCAGCCAGTGCAGCAGCAATAAATGCAGGCGATGCACATGCTGCCCTGTGTCCCTGTTGGAGAGGTTTTGCGTCAGTTCCCAATCACTTCAGCTAAAAAGGAGGGTCCCTTGGAACAAAACTGTCTTTTTATCTGAGGGCATGGGCAGACACGGTTCATGTGGAAACCTGGAAGTGATGGAATAAGACACCGTGTTTTTTCACAAGACCCCTTGTCCCGCTGCATCCTTTTGTTCTGGAAGGAGCTGACTGGGATGGACACATAACGCTGCACAACACCAGCAGAGACACCCAAGCCAGCCCAGCCCTGCCAGCATCCTGCTCTGCCCACACCAGCCAGCCCAGGGGAAGCCTTGGTTTGTAGCCTGGACCGAGGGGAGTGCTCCACTCCCATCATCAGAGATAGCCCAGATTTCTCCAACTTGCCTCCCAGTTTTGTGCTGCTTTATGCCCTACAGATGCTGCTGAAGGCCAGAAGCTACTACAGCCTTTTGTAGGAATCAGAGAAGAAGGAAGAGGCAGCAGCACCTCCACCTACCTAAATCAAACTTGTGGTTTACCATCTACTTAGAGAAAGAGCACTGGCTCACAGCAAGAGGCACATGGCAGAGGAACCACACAGCCTTCGACTCGCCAGCACGAAAATCGGCACTGGCTCACAGCAAGAGGCACGTGGCAGAGGAACCACACAGCCTTCGACTTGCCAGCACGAAAATGTTTGTGCTTACCTACCCGAGAGGCACACATTGGCTCGTCCCCACAAACACACGCACTGCACAAGCCATAAACAACCTTCCCATGAATCTGCCACGCACAGAAGGTACGAGGCACACGTGACGGTTTCCAAACGCGTTGTCTGCAGCTCTGCAAGAGATGCCAACAGAGCAGGATACTCGGAACCGGCGGCACAAAGCAAAGAAATTAAAGGTTCAGATCAACATGGAAATCTTGGGAGCAAGCCTTAAAGTGAATCTCTTCTGCAGGAAGCTGGTAATGGAGAAACAAGCTCGGCACCCAACTCCCAACAGCTTTAATTTTTCAAAATGAGACGCCGATTGACAGTTTTTCCTCATCAAAACAAAATTAATCCCAGTATTGCATCTCTCTACTCAAAAACACATCCAGAGGGACTGTAGAGTGATTCACACCCACAACCGCTACAGGAAACCGTTTGCACTCAAAGTGTAACAAGCCAACACTGATTCACCCACATAATTACAGGCAGACACTGATTCACAGCTACTGCAACTGCAGACGGACTGACTCACAACCAAAGCAACTGCAGACAGACTCCGGCTCACAAGCACAACTGGAAGTACAGCTGTGCTGACAATCCCCACAGTCTGTGATCCTATGTACACACAAATCCTTGGAAAACTGGCTAGCACCCTAAACAATGCAAATAGGGCCAGCCAAGCCCTGTGTTTTTTGCTGGCACTCTTGACCTTCAACCCACGGCCATCTTTCCTTCTCTGATGGAACAATATCTACACCTCAGCAATGGTTCTTTTCCCTGGCAGCCCTCGCACTTGCCAAGCACGACTGCCAAAGCCTGAACCCAGGAGCAGAACTGGATGATGCATACTCAGACACACGACGTGTACGGGCACAGAAAGTGTATATGGTGCAAGACATCAGCGCACAACCACTTTGATACCACGTTATCTGTGCACTGACTTCGTGTCTCCAGAATATAAGTAAATGCAAGCAAATATAATACACTTAGCCCACGGGCAAAGGAGACAGCAAAAGACCCACCACTGGGCAAAAGCTTGAAAGGCAGGATTATTTACTACACTCTCTGGCTGGGTATGTAATTATGTCAGTGTTCAGCCTGGGTATTGTGCTACTTTTTGTAAACAGTTGGCAGGAATACTCCTACTGAGATGAGGGGCTGGGCTGCTTCTCCAGTGTTGACAGGAGCAGGCTGAAGAGGACAAGGTCTACTTAGAGAAAAAGAAACCGAGGTGAAAGAATGGATTAAGCAGGAAAAGAGGAAGGAGAAGCTGAGAGTGAAGCGGGACAGGCGGCAGTCTACAGACAAAGAAGAACGAGGAGAGGCAGAAGAGCAGGAGGAGGAAGGCTGCATGATGCGGAGTTGTGATAAAAAGCTCCAGAAGCGAGGAAAAGCAGCAGCCTCCCAGTGTTGAGGGAGTCTCTCAGCGGTGCAGAGAATGCACCCGCGCGTACCCACGCGCTCAGCTCTGCTGGGAACCAGGAGGAGATTCCAGGAGGAAGGACGCAGCCTCCAGCCAAGAGTGTGCCATGGGGCCCAGGGGCAGCCGCAGCCCTTCCAGCTGCTCAGAGAGCCCTCAGAAAAGAGCAGGAGCCTCAGGCTCTGTGTGAGCTCTGCAGGGCACCTAGCCACCACGGGCACCGGCTGAAGGACAGGCTGGCAAAGTCCACCAGAACACCATCACCTCAGAACAGCCTTGAAAGCCTTTCTCCTCCCGGGTAAAGAGAAAGTTAAGAGACAGACTACAGAAAGGAGAGGACTTGCCTGAACCACACGTAGCATCTTCTAGTCGCAGGCTGGACCTGCCTCACCACCTGTTATTTTTCTTCTTCACACCCCCCCATCACAAGGAAGAGAAGAGGACCGAGAGGGGAAGGAGTAAACCTGCTCTGCTGCTGCCATCAGAACCAACTCGGGCGAGCAGAAGCTCGGAGCTGCTCTTGCCAGATAGCCCGTGACAGCAGGAGTCTCACCAGAGGGTCCCGGTTCTCCGTTTCTGTCTGAGGATGCTGCTGCGTTTGCAGCCAGCCAGCAGCAGATTCAGGAGAGAGACTACGGATCCAATTGGCCGGGGAAATGAACTATTTGTTCAATTATACTTCTCTTGTCCAGACGAGAACCGTTCTGGCAGAAGGTAGAGCGAGGAACAATGGATAAGTGTTGCAGTGGGGACTGTCTAACGCTTAATTGCATTACGCTACTCCTTTTTAACGATCCATATCTCAGTCCTAGTAACTCTGGGGGGAGGAGGAAAGATCTGGAGCTCTTTTCCCTTTCCTCCCATATACCAGCCTCAGAGACTGCAGCCCCCAAAACTCCTTTCCCTCCCCCCTTTTCCTCCCCACCCTGATACAGCATCGGTGCCCACTAGGCCCGGCTGCAGGATTCAGGGGGAAATTTGACTTTGCTTTACTACACCCTTCTCCCCGCTCAGCCCTTCCCCTGCATCCACCGTCCGGCTTTAGGAACGGGGCTCAGTATTATCCTCATCCAGACATTTTTCCATGCCAACCGATTACACCCCTCCGGCCGGCAGTGCCAGGCGGGTGGGAGGGCTGATGCCCAGGGGGTCCCCGGCGGGTGGGACCCCAGCACGGCTCAGGTGGCCCCTCCACTCCGGAGCAACGCACTCCGGAGTCGCTGCGGGAGCAGAGATGCTCCGACCCCGCGGCCGCCCCCCCCGAGCTCCCCACCCGGGGGATACGAGCCGGGCAGACCCCCCCGGGGTGGCTGCTCCCCATATTGTTCCCCAGCCCGTAGACAATAGCCGGGAGGCGGACCCCATCCCCGACCGGGGGGGGGCCCCCGCGCTGTCCCCCGCACCCCCCATCCCCAGCCCCCGGGTGGGCGCTTCTTCGCCCTCCGGTGCGGCCCCCGGGGATGCGCGGAGGGGAGAGGGGACCCCCGGGGCGGGGAAAGGAGAGGGGGGAGCAGGGACGCGAACCGCCGCCGCGCCCCGCACACACTCACCGCCGC
>NW_015090995.1:4511592-4556619 GCF_001431845.1 Calidris pugnax
CCTCCTCCTCCTCTCCGCGCCCCAGAGGAGGGCTTTACCCACCCGCTTTGTGCGGAGCTGCCCTCCCCGCAGCGCGGGCGGCGGGGATGGAGAGCTGTCGCCCTCCCTCCCGCCCTCCCTGCCACCCCACCACCACCCCCGGGGTTGGGGCCACCACCCCAAGCGATGCCCAGGGGCTCTCGGCCAAAAACCCCGGCCTCGCAGCACGGCGGCAGCCCCCCGCCATCCTTCCCGTGCAGGAGGATGGAGCAGAGCAAGGCTGGATGCTCCCAAGGTTCTACCTGTTGAAAAGGGGGGAGCTCCCCGAGGAGCTGGTGCTCTGCAAGAAGGTGGCCAGCACCCCACGGGGTGCAACCACGCACCCCCAGCTCCCACCAAACCCACCTCCTGACCTCAAGGCCTGGCCGAATCCCGGGTTCTGCCGGCGGGGCAGGGAAGTTTAGCCCGCAACTTGGAATTGCCGAAGGTTTATAGGGCAATAAAACGGAGGAAAACAAACGCGGAGAAGAGAGGAGGAGGAGGAGGAGGAAGAAAGGTTAAAACGCAGGCAAGGAGTAGGCAGTGGAGAGGAGGACAGGTTCAGGCTGGCAGTGCAGGGATCCCAGAGGAAGGGCGATGGCGAGACGCGCCGGACAGAGCTGGCTGGGCTTGGGAGGTTTTGCGGAGCCACACGACGGTGAAAGCTGGGAAGGGGAAAGCTGACAGAGAGGCGCACTCAAAATATATTGTCCCTGCAGAGCTCTCCGTGTGAAACACGCGCTGCAAGGCTCAGCCGCAGCTGTGACTCCCAAGGTACATAACCATTCCCCCATCGCCGAGGATGTGGGATGAGATAAAGGACCGTTACTGCAGGCATTACTGACCACCCTAAAATTCCTCTTAAATGCTCTTGGTTTTGAATACTTAAAATAACACGCAAACGTACTTAAGAGCAAGGGCCCTCAAGGCATGAGTGATTAAATACGGTTTAGCTGTCAGTTCTCCGCCTTTTGATAGCAGAAAATGACCCAGTTCTTGCTTCCAGGAGAAAGTTAGGGGCAACCAAATCACTGTTCTATCTTATCCCTACAGACCACAGCTGTCCCAACTTTGGTGAGATAGGAACATTGACCATGACTTGTTTCTGGGCAGTAGGAAGAGAACACAGGCTGTCTTTCAAAGCAAAATCCCAGCTCCCTATGATCCAACCATGGTCTTTGCTAATCCAGGTATCCAGACATCTAGGTAGAAGCAGTTCAAATGCCAGCAGAGTTCTGCTTTCCTCCTCTGGACGGGGGCTTTAGGCAAGACCTGATGAGCCTCACAAGGTCTGAAGACCAATGTCTTGAGCAAAAACTGAGCTTAGTCCAACACGGTGACCTCACAGTCAAATCTGACATCTCTTCGGCCAGAGGAGGAAGATTCCTTAGCACTACTGCAACACTTGGCTCACAGGAACTTTGTGGCTACCACAAACCATATGTAATCAAGGTAAGCTTCTCCAGCCCTCAACACCACATCCAGCCCTAGCCAATGGATATTAAATACCCACAGGACAATTTTGAAGCATTAAAAAAAAAAAAAAATAAGGGAAGATATTTTGCCTGAGATGCAGGGACCTTACTTTTGAGATCTCATGCAGGGCCTTCAAGTTATTATTTTCTGATCTCTGGAAGATATTTTGCCTGAGCTGCAGGGACCTTACTTTTGAGATCTCATGCAGACAGCTAACATTTTAATTGTCCTTACACTGCTCATACATGAATGACAGCAAGCTGTAAATGATGTGGGGCTCTTTCCATTTAAAAAAGTCTGTTTGTGCATTGAATTCCACCTGCCATACTCTAAAGCACCACACAAGAAGAGAGCTGCGTGCGCATGTCAGCAGAGGACCATTTTTCTGGTCTCCACAACTGGGGCAGATCATAGGATCATAGGAAAATTCATATTGGAAGAGATTTTAGGGCATCATGCAGTCCAACCTCCTACTCAAAGCGTGGTCAGGTAAAGAAGAGCCCCATGAGCAACAGAAGCTGGCCATACTTATTCACACTGAATTTCTGCTTACATCTAAGTTTCCTCCACCTGTAAATGGTGTGGGGCTCTTCCCATTTAAAAAAGTCTGTTTCTGCATTGAATTCCTCCTGCCATACTCTAAAGCATCACACAAGAAGAGAGCTGCGTGCGCATGTCAGCAGAGGACCATTTTTCTGGTCTCCACAACTGGGGCAGATCATAGGAAAATTCATATTGGAAGAGATTTTAGGACATCATGCAGTCCAACCTCCTACTCAAAGCATGGTCAGGTAAAGAAGAGTCCCATGAGCAACAGAAGTTGGCCATACTTATTCACACTGAATTTCTGCTTACATCTAAGTTTCCTCCAAGGCACATCTTCTGTTCCTGATTTATATGCTTGTGAACACAAGAGTGTTGGCAAGGGAACAAGGAAGAGCTCAGAGGGAGTCCCAAGGCACAGCCATTCACTTGGCTAAAAACCCCAAGGATCTGGTCCACTATCTTCCCACGGGAAGGTGACACTCCATTGGAGCCTATCACCGAGATGACCATGCCCAGAGGTAGGACCAGACACAGGACCTGGCTAACTCAAGAACATCAGTTGCCTAGAGGCTGAGAGCAGAAAGGCCCTAATATACTTCTTCCTCCTTTCCAAACTGACTCAGCTTCTGGCATGAACTGCCTTGGATATGAGAACAGGCATGAAACAATCATCGAGACAAGCATATCCGGAAACAGAAGTGACTCAGGATTTTAAATGGCTCATATTGAAGAGCATTCCAAGATTTACAGGTTTAAGTAGTGCTAACAATAGTCACAGGCAATGGAAACCGTGCTTCTCTTGAGGCCTGTTCATCCATGAGCAACAGCCATACAGACTTCCCCAGGAGCAACATATCTCACTCCACTCTGAGATGCCTTCTCCGAGGACTGTCTCCTCTGCTCGGGTCTCATCTGACACTGCCAGCAACCTGAAATAGTCTTGGGCATGAAGTTTTTCCAAGAATTTAAAAATCTAACCCCTCTTGCAGCCACACCACATGTCAAGTTCTCCTTACAAAGGTGGAGGAAGTGGCCATAATTGGGATCAGACAGGAAAGAAAGCACAAGGTAAGGAATTACAAAGGTGCAGTGACGTGAGCAGTGAGAGCAGAGCAAGATATGCAGCACCTAAAGAGCACCCTCAATGAGGAGGTCAGTGGACACGCACATTGCAACTGTTTCTGCCGCTCCAGATTGTAGAATCATAGAACGGTTTGGGTTGGAAGGGACCTTAAAGATCATCAAGTTCCAACCCCCTGCCCTGGGCAGGGACACCTCCCACCAGCCCAGGTTGCTCAAAGCCCCATCCAGCCTGGCCTTGAACACCTCCAGGGATGGGGCAGCCACAGCTTCTCTGGGCAACCTGTTCCAGTGTCTCACCACCCTCACAGCAAAGAATTTCTTCCTAATGTCTAATCTAAATCTTCCCTCTTCCAATTTAAAACGATTACCACTCGTCCTATTGCTCCACTCCCTGATAAAGATGTGATGATCCACACTGTATCAGCTCACACAAATCCTTGGCAGAGCGGGCACCCATGCACCACACAAGGTCTGCTTCTAGCTGCCAAACAGCAATAATCAAAATCTCCACTTGTTAAATCCCTCCTGGATTGTAGAGGCTGCACCAGACAGACTCCAAAGCTTTGCATGATCTGTGCCCCTTACGGTTTGGCTGCCACAGTAAGGGCTGGCTGGCTCACCACGCCAGCTAGCCCTGCAGAGACACCAAGGGAGGCCCTATTAACGATGGAGGCAGAAGAAGTCCTCCTTCATCCCAGCCGGTGCCGAGAGCCAACTGACCCATAAGGGAGGGGAGTACTCCTACCATCTGGCTGGTGTGTGATGGCAGAGTTAAAGACACAAGGGCTATTCAGGAGTAGCACAGGATGGCTTTGAACAACAGGGGATGCTGTTGCAGGGGGGAAGGATTTGGCGACGGAAGAAGGCATTAGCTCGCTCAGGAAGTCCAACTTTAGAGAACCTTTTCTTTGCGGGGGGGCTGAGGTGGGGAATGATGGGGTAGTACTATCTATAGCTGTCATTAGCTAGCAGGAATTGTCCTGATCTCTGCTCCGCTCTGAAGGAAAGGTAACCCTCCACTAAGAGCATCAGTCTCTGTGGATACATCCATCAATTTAGGAGGCATAAAAACATCCTGTGAAACCTGTAAGTAATTATCTTTTAATGCATCACTCCACCATAAGACTTTTTATTTACTTCTTAAAATAAACAACCTCCCTCCCTCCCTGCCCTGCTCTCCTCTACCTGCTGGAACACCTTCCTGAACTCCGGCACGCTCCAGGAGAGATGGCTTTGAGGCAAAACTCCTCTTATGGTGATCAAAGTTAAAATACAGCTGTTACCGTACCACTGAAGAGTAATCTCTCAAAATGGAAGTATAGCAGGCTGGGAATATCTTGTTAATAATTAGCTGAGCCTTTCCCCTCCCATGACCCTGCTCAACTAGCCAGAATAAAATTGTGCTTAGTTTTAGGTCCATGCTACAGTGCCCTTGAACCGAATGGGATTGCAGACTTAACCCATACTATAGCAAAGCAGGAGAGTCTTTTGTGAAGGTCTAGGCTGGAACAAGAGCTTAGGGATGTGAGGCATGGCTCCAGTACACCCACCTCTTTGGAGGCAAGTCCATGCCACCCCCATTCATGCCACCACACACCCGTACTCAGCATTCAAGGGAACTGGCTGGGATGGAGGACCAAGCCAGGGAACAGTGACCTTCTCCAGTGCTGAAAGGCAGAAGGGCAGAGTGCTGAGGGACACATGTCCTGACAACACAGCTCCCCAGGGGCTCTGGTGGTGCAGACCTGCTCCAAGGCTGAAGGCTCATCAGCACAGGGAGGGCACTGCAGTTAGAAAGGTCCTGACCACCTTGTGTGCAGGCAGCCATCTTGGCATGGAGAAGGTCCTGTTTTCCCCACATATAAGCTGCCCCTGAGCACAGCAGAGTCCTTTGCACCAGTCCTGCTTGAGGTGGCCTCTTCAAGATGACATCCACATTCACTTCGAGGCCCTCTTATACTGTTGGGGGAAGCAACCAGCCTGTAGTCACTAAAAGCATATAGGTGGTTGATACGGGCAGGAAACCAGAAGAAGAGATACTGTGGCTGCACAGGGGTCCAACCCCTTCCCTGAAAACTGCAGGTTCCACTCACCGCCAAGGAACATCGTGCTGACACCCCCTCCCAAAGAGCTGGGACAAGGGAGCTGTTGTCTCCCATCACTCCTTTCTCACTCCAAGCACCCAGAGCTATGTCGACAGCCCTACAGACCCAACTCCTGCCCCGCTGTCCTGGCGTTACCCTGTGCTCACTCTCCATCCCCACTGGGCCAGCTGCCCCTTCTCTCCACCCTCCCGCTCCTTGCAACCGGAGCAGCGTCAGAGACGGCTGCTGCCTGGTGCTTTATTAGCCCATCTCCATGGCAACTCGCCTACAGCTTAACTCAGAGAGACCCCTATCTCGCCTCGGCCATAAATCAGCCACCCGCCTGCCTCCTCGGTTGGAGACAGGGGTCACCGCTCATCCCGCGTGCTGCTGGGAGCCTTGCTGCCCACCATCCCAGCCTCCCTGCCAAGGCTGTCCCATGCAGGCAGCGGGGACAGCAGAGCTGCTCTTTGCCCTCTCTGGTGCCACGTTTGCACCCCTCAAGCAAATTCTAATAGTCATTCAAAGAAAGAGTACCAAAAAACCGGTGGTTTTCAACTGGAGCCACCCATAGGAACCAACGACGAGCTGATGCTCTTCCTCCTTTGTGCAGGGAGCAGGGTCCTGAGCCATCCCCCAGCAAACAGGCACAGCAGTGGGATGAGCCAGAGGGACAGCATCTTCTTCCCCCATGGTAAGGCAGCCCCATCCCCTCCTCATCCATGGTGAAGCCTCCAAAGCCTTCAAGGGGGGAATAAAGTGCCACCTTAGATGCAGTGATGTCCCCAGTATCCAGAAACAGCTCAAGAGCAACATCTTCCCCAGCAGAGTTCAAATGCAAGGCTCTACCCTTCTGAGTGTTCTCTCATCAGGACTGTCCTTTGGGCACCACTTTACCAGTAAATCAACATCTCACATGCGCTGGCGAGTTAAAAGGCTGGTGAGAACCTGCTGGTCCCCACAAAAGCAGAGTTTCCCACTCACTTTTTCCCTGTGCCACTGGGAAGAGGCTGCACTTTGGGCTGCTTTTTCCACCCTCTCAAACGCACAGCAAAAATGTGTTCCTGCTGCTGAAAAGCTCCACCTCTAAACCATAGACTTAGAAAATGGAGAGAGTGTTTTCTTTGTATCCCACGTTATGCATTTTATCACTTCATCCATGCATTTCAAGCACCAGATAATGTTGGGGCTAAATCTTGCCAACACAAATGCAAAGGGGATGGGCTAAGGCAGAGTCATTGAATGTCTCGCTTGAGGTCACAGACACAATCCATGACAATACAGAGAGGTCTAATGTGCACTAGTGGAAAAGATGACAATTTTCCCTCACCTTTTTGCATTCCCTGCGAGGTACTGATGGGCATATATAATCCCAAGGGATGCTTGAGGCACAACGTGGTGTTGCTATACAAGATCACATAATCCTTGCTGCTTTAGATAAGGGCTCCAGTATATCTGGGGTTTTACCTATAGCTTAGACATGCCCAAGGAAATCCAGAAGTGGGCACTGAGATAGCTATATGTCTTCATTTTACATAGATGCTCAGCACGTATACCCACACAACAACTCAATATGCTAAAAAAACCCTTTTTGCAGGACACTGCAGAGCTTGAGGGCTGTGTCTCAGCAGATCCTGGCAAAGCAAAGACCTGGAGCCTTGTTTCTGTGACAAAACACGTCCATCCAAATCTCCACAAGCCAGGTCCAACTACATGGAGAAGTACCAGAGCTCTTTTAGCAGGGATAGCTGTTCCAAATTTCAAAAACTATATGCTGGCAGTGGAACAAATTCATAAAAGCTAATGGGCCTGAAAGAGACTGTATTTGTCCTGCAGTCCCTTGGCAAGGGCAAAAATAAACCTGGAGAGAAAGACCTGTTCACATAGACTTTCTTTTCTCTTCCGCAGTTACAGTAGCAGCATCAATTCAAAAATCCCCCTGTGGAGTCATAAGGTTTTAGATGCCTCAGCATTTCTATTTCTAACATTGCGCATGCTTGTTGAGTTCAAATATGCTTAAGCAATTAAGGAACCTAATGCTCCTCTAAATCAAGTGGCTTTAAGAGTCTTGCTTGTTTGCTTTTCTGATGCAGGGTCCTTCTGGGTTTGTCTCTGCACCCACAAAACTGTGAACTCATTTTTTTTGTTTTGAAAGGCAGTGGAGAGTGGCATGAGGCCAAACGCTGGAACTTGAAACAGGGCCAAATATGAGGCAGTTCACACTAAAAAATTGGAGGAGTTGACAACACTAGCTGAAATGTTTGGAAAATGTCCTATGTTCATACTACATGGAATATGTTATTCCAGGTCTTCCCTCCCCTCCAAGTACCTTCCTCAGCTTTCTTTGTCAACTCAAAGGAGAGACTGGTCTCATCGTAGCTCAATAAACTGAACTCAGCTCACAGCCACACACCACACAGCAGTGAGCCTCCTGCTGCAAAGATGCTGCTGAGCTTCAGGTGCAAAGGCCATTAGGAGAATAAATCCCAAGGGAAGTATCGACTCTGGTGCACTCAGGAACCTCCCACATCTGGAAACTGACTGTACTTTTCATCGAAACAGCAATTTTAGGATCCTCTCCATCAAGCAGGATAGTTAGCCGTGCAATATGGTTGTAGATAGAGCCTGTCAGCAGGAGAGCAGAAGTTTCCTGAAGACTTCAGCTACTTTAACAAAAGCTCTAAATGTCACCACGTTGCATATGCTATGATCCCTGAAAGGATTAATACCTTGTCATGTTCGGTAAACTTTACAAGGAGCACAGGAAGCTGAGGGACAGGCAACTGCCTAACACTGAGTGGATCTCATCAGCTCTAATTAGCTGAAACAAAGCAGCAGAGACCCAGGTAATAAGAGCTCTTCATGATATTAAGGTGAGTGGTGGCTGTAGGAGGCAGGACACTCCAACCACTGGCTCCTGGAGGCACTCTCATGGGAAGCTGAGGCTGAGCCAGAAGCTCAGTAATTAATGAAAGGAGGAACTGCTCAGAAATGGTTCCTGTGTTAGCCTTGTCCTGGGCATGTGGTGAAGCACAAAAGGGGCAGTTCAGAGCCCTCCCTATCACTCACACATCTTCTCACACATACACCATTGGCACAGCTGGTGCCAGGGGTGGAAGCACACTGGAGGACTGGCTTATCCATGAGTCCTGGTCCCCTCCATCCCTAACTTCACTAGGTTTGATGATGACCCCCACTCTCAGAAACACTTTCAGACACATGCATCGGAAACCACTACACCAGTTGCCTGCCAGAGTTGGGCCAACACTGAGGCAGAGAGACAGTAGGTTATGGGTCCCAGGGCAGGCAGCTGGGACCCCTTCCTGACACAGTGCTTTGGAGAATCCAGCTGATATCCAATGCTCTCCCAGGGCCTGCCTGCTTCGGGGGGCTCAGTGTAAACAGCTCAGAGACAAGCAGCAAGAGGAGTTGTGGGTTTGATGATAGGAAGGCACGCAGCAGAGCAAAGCAGCTATGCATGGGAGGAAGAGCCACAGGGCACAGAGACAGGCAGATGTTCTGCTGCTGCTATCAGCTGTCTGGCAATGGGACATGGAGCCTCTGGAAATGCAGTCAGCCTCAACCAAACAGGAAAACACAGGCCCAGGGAATCAAAGGGCACTGAAGATGAGAAAAGAGTTGCTGTAACTGCTCTCAAAGCAGCAATACTCATAACAGGCCAAGTTGCATGACCCAGAACAGCCCTACATAGAGGGAAGCCCTGAGGCTGGTTGGACTGTGATGAGCATCACTGCTGCTTCAGCTCAGCCCCATATCCCAAAGCACACCGGGAAATCTGAAACAGCAACTTTTCCTAACTCTTTTCCCCCCCGACACCACCTGAAAAAAGTCAAAAACAAGACAGTCCTACAATGGCTTGGGCAAACACTACCAAAGATTCAGGTTAGTTATCTCCTTCATATGCCTCCCTAGTTCCAGGCCCTGGGCTATTGGGGTGGCTCCGAAGCAGCAGCAGGACTGAGACAGGGTCCAGGCTCTGAGTTACCCCCAGTACTGGGTGAACTCCCCTTCACTGGCAGGGCTGGACTCGGACCCCAGCTGCTTGAGGGTATCAGCTGCAGCATCTGAGCACCAAACTTTGCAGGATTTACCAGAACAAGCTCTACTTTGCTCCAGCTGATAGGAAGGGAGAGGATAATAATTAGCAGGACCCATTCTGCTTTTCCCAGTCCAGCCAGTCCCACCATCAGGGAGGGCAGCTCCTCCCGTCTGGGAGCCACTGCACACACCACCCTCTTGATTTGTAATTAGTGCAATAGGAATGCTCTGTCAGCTGGGAAATGTGCCTGAGTAAATGACATCCTCAAGTGCTTTCTAATCCAAGGAAGGCAGCCTCTCACTTCACTGCTAATGGGCTGCAGTGGGAAGCACCAAAATTTCTGCTGTGGACCCACATGCATCCAGGAACACTTCTTTAGCTAATTTTCTCCAGGACCCATGCCAGCAGCCCCAGATGGTCACCTGGGAGAACCTGCTCGGCCCTGCCAAGAGTTTGTGTCAGTAATTAAACCGCCTCAGTCTCAAAGCACTTGCTCCCCCCTCAAGGCATTGTGAGCATATACTGTTTAAGGAATGGTCCAGGCAGAAAGGACTCTTTCATCAAGGAATACGGGGAGCTACAGAAAGCCCAGACCCAGGTTCAAGGACATCTGCAGTGCTATTTTACATGGGTAGGACTTTGGCAGTGAAAGAACAAAGGTTACGAGTCGAGACAGAAGCTGCACAGCACCTGGCAAATCACACACTGGAATATTAACTAAAATAACCCTCTGCCTCATCTCTTTTAAATTCAGATGCACAGGGGAATCCATCAAGGTAATTTATGGTGTGTAGCTGCTGATACGCCAATCAAAGGAAGCCCAAAGTAACAAGTGTGTTAAAAGAGACCTCAACGATCGTTATCTCCACAAACACAGGCTTAATTCCTTCAATCCCAGTAAATCAGGCTACTTTGTTACATTTCTTACACAAATGGGTAAGTGATCAGTGGGAAGCATTAGGCATTAGATATGCAACCCCCAGATAGCTTCCCTCCTCTGAAGGGAGGCTGTGGAGGTGGTGTTCAGTAGGGCACGTGTTCTGGAGGAAATCTGAAAGGTCACCAGCCAGAGGTTTTCAATAGGACTTTTTTTTTTCTTTCATAAGTAGAAATTTCTCCGCATAGAAACCCCCCAGATTTTGATGAAAAGCTGACAATTTGCAGATGCAGAGATGATAATTAGGAAAGCAGAAAGAAAAGAAAGACCTTTGCTGAGTTCCAGGAGCCCACAATCAGCTTTCACAAGGGGAGCAAGGCTCACATGTTTTGCCAGGAGCAGCAGAGAAGGCTTTGCTTGGTGGATTGCAGATCTGGAGCCATCCACGGTGCCAGGAGCTGCAGCAGGAAAAGTACCACAAGCATCTTGGCTTTCCACCTTCTGTTTAACAGTACAAGCAGAGGTCTCTTCACCTAAAATATTTTCATTCTTTGCTTGACAAGAAAGCCATTTTGACTGGATCAGTGGGGACCTTTTCACACAGACTGATGTGCTATTGTATCTCTGTAAGCTGTAACATCATGGCAAACTGAAACATCTCGAGAGAGCAAGAGGTAAAGCACAGCTCAGGACTAGATCTGGTGGTACTAAATACAATAATTACCAATCTGGAAGAGGGAATAAGCAGCACATTCATTAAGTTTGAAGAGGATCTGAAACAGAGGAGCTGCCAATAATAAAATTGAAAGGAGGACAAAGAGGAGAGGAAAAGAAAAAAAAAAATCAAGTCAGAACCCATCAGCAAAGGAAAAGACAGCAAAACGAGTAGGGGGGGAGGTTGGAAGAGGTTCCACTGTACCTCACCCCCACAGTCCCAGAAGTCCCTTGCTTATCTCTACCATTTGCCATGAAGCCAAAGCAGCCCCCAGGCAGCAAGGGCTTTCCTACACCATTGTAGGAAGACAAGTCCTACAAAGAAGGGGTTTTTTTTATGATTAGGAGGCAACGATGGAAGCTTCAACCCTGGATAAGATGGGAAACTTTTGCCCACTTTCAGCAAAGAGCCATTTTGGGAACCTGCAAAGATTCATCCAAATGTGAGTCTCTTGCTGCAGGGCATGGCAATAAAGCACAGCTTCGCAGCCCAGCACACAACCCAACACACCATACTTGCAAAACTTCACCCCTTCCTAAGGATGAAAGTGTGAGGCTTTGGGGTATTCTTTTTTTTTTTTTCAGGGTTTGAGAAGTTCAAAAGCTACAAAAAGCTTTTCATGAAGCAGTTTTAAGATGCCAAGGAAGCCAGGGAGTGGCATGCTGCAGGAAAGCTTTTGCTAAGCAGCAGGGTAACTGGACAAAGCTGCAGCCTCTCCAGGGCAGATACAAACCCAGAGAGCCCAAGTGCCCACCTCAGGGAGGCACAGACACCCACCCCTCTATCAAGTGCAAAACAGAAGGGGCAAACTCGCTTTCCCTGCCCCGTCAGTGGCAGCATTTCCAGCTTTGCTATGGCTGTCTTAAAGTTGCTGCACGTTATAAGCTTCTTTAATGCAGACTACTTTGTTGAAGATTATATCTACATCCAAAGGTGATATTTCAGCTGGCCTGCCTTGGAATTGCTAAGAGAATGACATCACCACTAATTAATCAGCCTCTGTCCTGGGCATTTCTCAAATCCCCTGAATTCAAAGCACAGCAATTAGTCACATATTCCAGCAGAAATTACCACCTTCCTTTTCTCTTGCATTCATCTCTCCTTTCTTGCTCACACACATGCTCTGTAGCTGTGTTGCTGAGCCAACCCAAACGTCTATCCACAAAGAAAATGATCATGTGGTATTGCTTAAAGTCCACATTTGCCTTGCTCATCATCATCCCTGATAGAGTGTTGGCCCAACATCACTAATAACAGAATCAGAAATGCAAAGCACAAAGAAACAAATATTTCCCATACTGCTGCAGAGAGCTGGACTCTGCTCAGCCCCCAAGCAACCTTTCTGAATGCCCTTCAAAAAGCAAGGGCATAATCACACGCTGAATGCACACAGCAGGGATTCCAGATTAAAAGGCACAAGAGGGAGTTCAGTGGCCAACAGCTCTACCTGTCAAGCCAGGGGGTGTTGGCACTGGATGAGGAGGTAGGGACAACTGAGACAAGGCCATGTTGGTCAAGTGCTGGGCTGAGGACAGGACCCTGGACCATAAACAGCAGCCAAAGCATGTGGGGAGGGGACCAAAGTCCATAAACGCTGCTATAGCCACAAGTGTTTGCTGCCAACAGCCTGCAAAGCCTCTCCAGAAGCAATACCCACAAGGTTGTGGAGTCAAGCACTCAAATCAGGAGTGCCAGAATCCAGAGCAGCCCAGATGCCCTTACATACAGATATAAAAGCAGCAAATTGTGATACTGTTTAATTATATAATCCTATTACTTCCCTACAGGACCTGCAGCTCTTCCAGCCAGCCAGATGCATCCATCCCAGACTGAATTAGAACAACAAAATAGCAGCAGTTCCTGTTTACAGGGAAATGCTATTTGTTACAGATAATGAGGGACAAAAAGCAGATAGCCACAGAGGTGCAGAAAGATAGAGGGTGCTCATCTTGTGAGTGTACGTTGTGGTAGCAGGTTCTGGCTCTTACGGAGTACCAACAGAACCACTCAAACCCAAGTTTCCATGGGCTTTCTGCTTTGGTTCCCAGAGGTACAGATCTCCTGGGTCTGCCTTACAGATGTGCCAGGCACCCACTGCTGTTACTCAGGAGCAGCTGCACTGCAGAGAGCCCTCTGGGGTTGAGTATTCCAAATTCATGACCCTAGATATCTCCAGCTTGACAGCCAAAAGCATTCACTGCTTTTCTGCTTTAAGCTCTGCATGTCAATTCTCACAAATTTAAAGAGAGGATAAAAATAACCCGTCTTCCAGTAGTGCTGGTGTGAAATTAAATTCATTACCATGTGTGAAGCAGTCTGATACAATAGTGATGAGTACTACCGTGCAGCAAAGAAGCAGATCCTACAATAGGCAAAAGAAAAAAAAAAAAACCACAACCCTAAGAGCTACATTGAATGCAAGCACCGGGCATCCTGAGCACTCAATGAGACAGAGATGCTTCAGAGAAGATCCATGGGGGTCAGGTAATTGGGCTGTATTGATGCATATGCACAGCATGGGGTGGGATAAGGTAAAAGAGACAGATTCCATTTTCATCTCCCAACTCCTGAACATCAGGCTTCACTGCCTGAACATTTCAGTAACAGCAGCAATCATAGTACAGAGAAGCTTGGTAAAGAGGAGAAGGTTAAAAATGAAGCTAGGGAAAAAAAAAAAAAAGATAAAAAGTTGGGCCCAAAAGACTAATGAAATCAAGGTAGAGAATACCAGGTTTGCAAAAAAACTTGGCTACTTACAAGGAAGCATGACTTGGAAAGGCAAAGATAAGAATCGGTACATCATTTACTCTCAAAACCATAGCTATAAAAGAAAGCATATAAAGAGCGTAGAGGTCAGGAAAAAGGGATGGTGGGCAAGTAGAAAGGCATCTCTGGGTAGGAAAACACACCTGTTAAAGCAAGGCTGTTGGAGTAACTCCAGGCAGCCTAAAAGCCATGCAGAGTACACTCAGCAAGCACTGCTAACTGCTCCTACCACGGCAACACCCACGAGGTCTCACCACAGACTCTGGGGAGTAATTTTCAGCTGTCTGATGCCTCTGCCTGGCTTGCATTTTGCTACTGTGGCTTGAGCCTTGCAGATCAGCAGCCAGCTGTCCTTGGTCTCCAGCCCACAACAAACACATCTGGAACAGTTGTGGATGGCAAACTGCTGTCAGCCAAGGAAGGATTCATCATGTGGATTTATTTTACTGCTTTCCTTGTGATGTTTTTAATTGGAAGTGTAACACAGCCACAGTTCTGGTCACCTATGCAGGCAGCTGGTTGGGCTCTGCCCTGGACATGGCATTTCTGAGAGCCCCTGAACCACTGCAACAGGTTAAGCTGGTCCAGTTGCAGTTCTTGGTTTCTTCAGTGAATTTATTCTTTCCCCCCTGAGTCTTCTGGAGATCAGAGTCAGATGCTTTCCACCCCAATCATTTCCAGGTGGTTTGGTTCAATGCAAGCCTAAGCTCTTGGACTTTATGTCCCAGCTTCAGAGGATCTTGTCCATGACTCTGCTTTCTTTTTGACTATTTTGTCTTCTATGTACAGTTCATCCCACGGAAATTGACAAGAGCCTTGTCCTCGTTCACATTTATAAAATGGTAGCACAACCTACAGCTGTCTCTAGCAAAAGCTCTTTGCCTCAGTCTCACCTGCTGTCCACGAGCAGGAGGGAACTCAAGCTTGCCCCCAGGATGCTGGTTAACACATTTAGAAATAGGATCATCTGAGGCCTCTTTCCTGCCTGGCATGAGGGGAGGTACAACTGACCTGTTTCCCCCCCACCAACCAAAACTTAGATGATTTTCTGGGGCTAGTTTTTGTTTTGACTCCGGCTCCAAAGCACCTCCGTGGGGCCTGGCACTGAAGCAGGTGGTGGTCAGCTCTCCTGTTGCTTTTAAGGCAGGCAGAGAAGGCCAGCAGGTGAGGGTGCTCCAAATCCCTTTGAAGGAGATAGAGGGGAATTGGGAGGAAAAGACACCATGTAAAGGTGGGATGGATCTGTTGCCAAGGTCCAGACAGACCTCCCTGCACATCAGCTGTACCAGGTTTCAGCACTGCCCTGCTCGGAAAACCAGAGTAACGAGGATGTGATGCTGGCAGCTTTTTCATTTTAAAATAGTTTCTGCTGGATTTTTCTACTTTTTTTTTTTTTGAAAAAACAACTTTGACTTTAAAAATGGAAGATGAAACTTCTGAAAAACTGCATTTTTCTTCAAGGTCTTACATTTCCACTTTAAGCTCTCCACCAACCAGAACAGCAGTAAGAAAGATGAATTTTTCAGAGGAGACAGAACAATCTCTTTCAGTTCTTTTCTCCTTTTTATCCTTCTATCTCTACCTGAGCGACAAAGAAGTCGGAATATTTGAGCAAGTAGATACTGCCTTAGTCTCTTTCTTCACTCCCATTTTACCAACTAGAAAAGCGATGAGGGGTTTCACCACTTTGAGGAAGGTGGAAAGGCCTGATAAGTCTTCCCATTAGAAAATAAAAAATTAAACCAGAACAAAAAAACTTTGTCAGATGAAAACGGTTGAGAAAATTCAAAGACAGAGAAGGCTATTTCTCATCAAGAAACCACCCATTTGAACCTGCTTCAACTCTTGTGCTAAGACATTCCTCAAAAAAAAAAGAAGGGGGTTCAGTACTTGCTACTTTAGCTTTTTTGAACCTGGGCTGATAATATCAATTCGTTTGCAAAACCAAGGCCTGTGATGAGACACTTAAGAGAAATAGTAAAGCTGCCTTTACCCCTTTCTCAGACAAACCTGAGAGCCTCTGAAGTGGTGTACTGACCACTGCACTACAACTGACTACAGACCCAGACCTGGTCCTGGCCTTGAAGTCATGGTCAAAGAACACCACCACAATCTGCAAGAGGTGTTTCACGGTGGCATTAAACACCTGTGAAAGTTACTCAGGTATTGGGAGATGATAGCCTGCGTAAGAAGAGCTGCACATTTCCCAAAAACACTGAGGGAGAGGAAAGCCACATCTGGGGTGGCACTGGGCTGTGCAGATCAGGACCTCTTTCCAAAAGGGCCTGTTGTCCTTTGGCAATGACTAGCATCAGAATAACCCATTTCAAGAGACCTAGAAAGAGGCATCCGTAAAAAAAGGAGGTTACTGAGGGATTCCCTCAGCTATTGACACACCGAGATACTTGGCAAGAGGCTCGCTCTGGAAACTGCAGAGATACAGATGCTGTGCAAGCTCCCTCTGGGGCTTTTAAGAAGCGTCTGACTCAAATGGAAATCAATGCGAGGCCGGAGTCAACTACTCTGGAGAGAAAAAGCTTCATCCAGAGCCAAGCCCAGGCCGGCCTCTTTGTGCCGCCCTGGTGCCAAAAGGGAATGTCCCAGGGCCCTGCCGAGCTTGTGGTGAGGGAGCAGCACACCATGGGGAGCCCAGGGGTTTGCACCACGTTTTCAAGAGCTTCCCTCCACCACAGCACTGAGTTTTCCCCCTGACGTTTACCTCCTTTCTGTATTTCCTCTTTATTTTTCTCAGGCTCTGCCCACAGCCCTTTCTGGTCACACTCCCACCCCTGTGCCTGAGGCAGGACTGTGTCTTGGTCCCAGGACAGCCTGGGGCCAGCAAGATCCTCCTGGCCATCACTGCACACAATGACCATAGGTGGGGAAATCTGTTTTGCCAAACTCAGCCTCTTCCCTCCCAGTTCCCAGACAAGGCTGGAAGGGGGAAATTACTTGTAGTGCAAGGAAAGCTTCCAAAATCACAGCTGTATCAGGAGCCATGGCAGTAACAGATATGCTTGAAGGGCCAGCCAGGCCACAGTCATAGAATGGTTAGAGTTAGAAGGGACCTTAGAGATCATCCAGTTCTAACCCCGTGCCCCGGGCAGGGACACCTCCCACCAGACCAGGTTGCTCAAAGCCCCATCCAGCCTGGCCTTGAACCCCTCCAGGGATGGGGCAGCCACAACTTCCCTGGGCAACCTGTTCCAGTGTCTCACCACCCTCACAGGAAAGAATTTCATCCTAATATCTAATCTAAATCTCCCCTCTTCCAATATAAAACCATTACCCCTCATCCTATTGCTACATCCCCTGATAAAGAGCTGCTCTCCATCTTTCCTGTAGGCCCCCTTTAGGTACTGGAAGGGGCTGTAACTTTTGCCAGGGAATGACACTGCTATGAGGCTGATTCCTGACATGGGACGCAGTGCATTTGCTCCAGCTGAGATCCTGCTGCTTTCTGTGCTACCTACTAGCAGAAGGCCCACTGCAGACAGCACAGAGATCAGGGCAAGAGGCATTGCTGGCAGCAACAGCATCTTCCCACCAGCTTGCCCAAGGAATTTCACTGAATTTTTAGAGTTGGAAGGGACCATAGAGATCATCTGGTCCAACTCCCCTGCTGAAGCAGGATTGCCTAGAGCATGTTACTCAGGACTGCATCCAGGTGGGTCTTGCAAGTCTCCATAGGGGACTCCACACCCTCCCTGGGCAGTCTGTTCCAGGGCTCTATCACCCTCACTGTGAAGAAGTTTTTTCTCATATTTGAGTGGAACTTCCCATGTTCCAGCTTGTGCCCATTGCCCCTCGTCCTGTCACTGGGAACCACTGAAAAGAGTCCAGCTCCCTCCTCCTTCAACCCACCCTTTAGATACTTATAAGCATTGACAAGGTCTCCCCTCAGCCTTCTTTTCTCCAGGCTAAAGAGCCCCAGCTCTCTCAGCCTTTCCTCATCAGGGAGATGCTCCAATCTTTGAGTCATCTTCATTGCCCTTTGCTGAACTCTTTCCAGTAGTTCCCTGTCTCTCTTGAATTGGGGAGCCCAGAACTGGACTCAGTATTCCAGTTGTGACCTCACCAGTCCAGAGCAGAGGGGGAGAATGACCTCCCTTGACCTGCTGGCCACACTCTTCCCTACACAGCCCAGGGTTCCCTTGGCCTTCCGGGCCAGAAGGGCACATTGCTTGCTCTTGCCTGAATGGCTCCAGTGAAGGAGCTCACCAGAGACCCTGGGCTAACCGAAACGGACGATGCCCATCTCCATGGCCCCCTTTATCACCATCCTTGCAGAAACACAAGGTGTCCCCGGCCCCGGTGTGGCAGCGGGGCCGAGCCCGGTCTCCGCCGGCGGTTCGGCGGGTTCTGCTGCCCTCTGCCAGCCACGGGCGGGAAGCGCCGCCGCCGCGGCAGGGCCAGGGGCTGCGGGGACACCCCCACGGACACAGGTTTGTGTCAACACAATCCCCCTCGTTAAACAGGAACAGGCTCTCAGAGCAGCAGCCGGCAGAGAGACACCCCTCCTTCCCCCCGCCATCCTCCTTGCAGAGATGGATGCTCAGCCGGGCCACCAAAACGCTCACCCGGGTTTCAGGCCAAAGCACCCGGGAGATGGAAACCTCCCCACGGCCACTGGTGATAGCAGATTGCCAGGTAAGCACTGCAGAGCAGAAACAGCAGTGGTCTAGGTGTCAAAAAAATATACAGCTTGGTTTATTTATGCAAGGAGATGGAAACCTCCCCACGGCCGCTGGTGATAGCAGATTGCCAGGTGAGCACTGCAGAGCAGAAACAGCAGTGGTTTGGGTGTCAAAAAAAATATACAGCTTGGTTTATTTATGCATATTTATTCCTGCAGAGAAGTGATCAAACAGCAGGCAGGGAGCTCCCTGGGAATTTCTGTGCAACACCAGCACCTGGCTCCTAAGGAAGGAGACTGAAGGAGCACCTCTCCTGTGAAGACAGACTGAGAGAGCTGGGGTTGTTCAGCCTGGAGAAGAGAAGGCTCCAGGGAGACTTTCAATATCTGAAGGGAGCCTACAGGAGAGCTGGAGAGGGACTCTTTGTCAGGAAGTGCAGTGACAGGACAAGGGGTAACAGTTTTAAATTGGAAGAGGGGAGATTTAGATTAGATATCAGGAAGAAATTCTTTACTGTAGGGGTGGTGAGACACTGGAACAGGTTGCCCAGAGAAGCTGTGGATGCCCCATTCCTGGAGGTGTTCAAGGCCAGGCAGGATGGGGCTTTGAGCAACCTGGTCTAGTGGGAGGTGTCCCTGCCCATGGCAGGGGGTTGGAACTCGATGATCTCTAAGGTCCCTTCCAACTCTAACCATTCTATGATTCAAGAGCCACTCTCTGGACCCCAGGAAAATCCAAGTTTTCTACCTGGATGGACACAGTCCTGTTTTCTCAGATAGGCTTCCCCCCTCCTTTTACACAGTGCTTCTGGGGAACCCTTAGCACATGCTTTCCAGAGTGCCTTTGCTAGGCTCACCTGCTCAGAAGAGCTGTAAAGCAATACTAATGTCACCTGCAGACATGTGCCACAGCCATTCAGGTCAACCAGTGCATTTCTGGTAAGTGGACATGTCCACGAGAGACCTCTGCTTTCCCAGATGAACTTACATTTTAAACTGAAGTTTATTCAAGCATTTGCATCCCAGTGATGCATGAAAGTGTCCCTCTGCAGGTAAAGTGACTCTAAGATGGCTTTTTTGTGTATCTGGCCTTTTTTTTCTATTTTTAACAAGCTGAGCTATGGATAGTTCCTTCTTCAAGTTACTGCTTTTCCGTGGAGTTTGGGTATAAGCTACAAGCTCCACTGCCCCAGACAGGGCAAACCCCAACCTGTAAACCTACCCTGCAAGATAAGGGGCAAAGCCACAGGGCTAAACCTCTACCTTGCAACAGCAGATCTGCAGAAGTTCCCTGCCCACACAACTGTCCCAGTTGGACATCTGAGAAATCGTCGCCTTTGTTTTTGAGGGACAGGGAAATTCAGACTCCCCACAGCTGTGTTAGCTGGCAGCACCTCTAACACTGGTTCTGCTGGAAAAAAGATCTTCAGCACAAACAGGCTCATCCCTGCAACTCTCAACCATGCCCGGACAGCAACTTAGCACTAAGTATTTACCAGCTCAGGCAGCAGGGCCCATGGGAAGATGGGTCATCTCAATGCCCTCAAGGTAGTCCCCCCCACCACCAAATCCACTGTGGTCCTAACCCTATGTCTGCACCCACCATAAGCCACAGAGGCACAGAAAGCCTTTACTTGCCATGCATCACTGTAAGCTCTGGAAAGTCCCCATAAAACCATAGGTTTTGCTTTCCTTTCCCCATTAGAACTCCTTGGCTACTCACAGCTGGTGGGCAAGCAGGTTGAAAAGCCTTGGTTTGATCTCCAAGAGGAAGATCGGCCTTTAAGAACTGTTTAGGCAAAGTGTGACATAACAGGGTATCTGTTTTTTCAACAGATCTGCTTCCCTGCATTTGTTTGAAGTCTGACCTGATTATTCTTGCAATTGTATTTTTAATGCTCATCAGGTATCCTTAGAGAAATGGATAGTCACTTTTTTTAGATCATGCATATGCAATCAGACAAACAAAATATAGCTCACCTGCCCTGTTCTTCCCCTCTACAGCAAAAAGCACATCCTTAACAATTGCTCTGGAGAAAGCAATAGCTATTCAGATGGGACAGAACACCAGTTTCTGACCTGCCTTGGGCAGTTGCACCAGCAGTGCCATCTGTCTTCACTGGAGGGACGAAGCTGTCCTTATACTGGAATAAACCAAGGAGAGTTTCCCTCTCACCCATGCAGTTGCCCTACTCATATTAGGAGGTCATGCATACAGTGCCTTTCTCTACTTGTGTTTACATATTTGTACAAGTTTATCTAGATTTTTTAATTGGCAAGTTCAGTGCAATGGGTACTTTTATTCCTGTTTTACACAGTCTATTAACTGTTGCTTGGACAAAACAGGCAGGAAAAAAAAAAAATCACTCTTGGTACTTTGCAGTAGTGACCTTCCCATGAAAGTGCCACCAAAAGGAAAAGGGCCTCTACTAGTGTTCTCACGTATTTGTACAAGTTTATCTAGATTTTTTTAATTGACAAGTTCAGTGCAATGGGTACCTTTATTCCTGTTTTATACAGTATATTAACAGTTGCCTGGACAAAACAGGCAGGAAAAAAAAAATCACTCTTGGTACTTTGCAGTAGTGACCTTCCCATGAAAGTGCCACCAAAAGGAAAAGGGCACTAGTTCAGCAGATGATGCAGCATCAGTTCAGCACTTTGTGGCTGGTGAGACAGCACTCACATGTGCTGGGTCACCTCCCCCTCAAGCAATCTAACCTTAGCACTAAGGGAATGAGGAAGAGAGACTGGAAGACCTGCTGAGGAGGCCATCACTTACAAGAGCTCAGCCAGCCCACAGCATGACCTGGGGACACCAGTTCCAACCTGTGAGGACATGCCAAGCCCCTCTGGTCTCTGAGGCTTGGCATGTGTTACAGTTCTAGGGCACTGAGAAGATCCATAGCCAGCTCCTGAGGTCAGGGAATGCCATCTCATCCAGGCACCCAACCGGCTCAGCCCTCAACCCTCCATGAGCTGTGGTCAAGGCTTCACCTCTCAGCCTTGCTCTTGAGCAGCTGCTCTGTCACAGACCAATATCCCCTCTCAATTCCCACCTCAGCACGCCCTTCCCTGCCGTTAAACCTCCCAACCAGGCAGGGTTGGGATCAAGGTCAGCATGCCTGGTGTGCAGAGGAGCTCCACACACCAACCTCAGCAGCAAGAGCCACAGAAACCCCCCTCCAGACCCAAGTTAGAGGCAGAAGGTTTGAGATGCTGCAGAGTGCTGCCGTAAGCAGAAACCATGGACACAGGCAGTCTCTGCACCTCATAAATCATCAGGAGGGGGCAGAGAACTAGCCACCATTTCATCAGTTAATTACAACTGTTAATCATATTTTCATTAACCTGAAATGAAACTGCCAGCATTCCCCCCATTTCCACCCCATGCCCCAAATCCCATTTCTCAGAGAGCGATCCTCTATCAGCCAGGACACACGCTGTTCTTTGCAACATGCATCTGGCCAGCCGCCTCGGTGATTTCCAGACCCTGCTATCTTGCCTCTCTTCCACATCTGCATATGCACCCTTCCCTAGGACCTAGTTTCCTATACAGGTGACACATTTAACCCACCCCTCTCTATGTTTAACTTTCCCAACCCTGCTCCAGATAGCCTCCTAACGCTGCTTAGGACGGGGAAAACCTGCAAGGTTTTGACTGTCTGACTTGCTGACATATTGATCATGTTGCTATAACAGCATACCTCAGTTTCCTTTATTTTTTTTTTAAATAGACTGGTGCTATAAGCCTGCTCCTGTGAAGGATTTTGAGCTCTCTGGGTGTATCTCCTCTGTAAATAGAAGTGTTCATGCCATGGAGCAGACAGGAGGAACGGGGAAGCCTTCATCCTCTGTGGGACAAGGGGTAGCTGCGAGGGCTGTGCCAGGGGTAGAAAGCAGAGTTAATCACTCAGCAGTAATTTTTCAACAGTTTTTCAAAGTTTTTCAACAGTTGGGCCTTCTTCCTCCCCCAGGGATGGCGGTGTTGGCTGAAAAGCCCCTGTCCCACACTGCTCCATGCCCCTCTGCAGCCACCAGCAGAGGCTCTGCGTGCTCCAGCTCTGCTCCTCTGTCAGCTTCCTCACAGCTCTCCATGAGGAGAAGGGGTGTTGATTAATGTTAACTGAAGTCTCCGGGTGCTACGCCTTTCCCCAGGGTACCGGGAAATAATGAGCAGCATGACATTTGAGGTCCCCTTTGCCTCTGCTGCTGCGGCAGCGTGCCTCAGCCCTGCCTGAGGGGACAACTCACCTCTGGGGTGAGAAGGGGATTCAACATCCCCATGCCTTAACTGCGCTCCCTTCCCTGCTCTCTGTCTCAGGCCTAGGCTTGAAAAACCCCTCATTCAGTCTGAGGCACCACATCCCTCAGGCCTTTCTGCTCTTGGAAAAGCAACCGCCAAGCAGAGCCCAGATGTTCCCTAAAGGAGCAGTGCTATCCCCAACCCTGCTAAGCACAAGGCACCACATCCGTGGAGAACTTACCAAAGTGTTGGGGGGAGAACTATGACATGAGAGCAACCACAAAGCTTACTGCTCAGCTTCCTCTGGCTCAGTCTTGGTCTACCAAGGTCACTCCCAGTCTGAACTAGGTGGCTTGAGAGAATGTGATGACCACTCTGGTCAAAGCCAAGCCCTGCAAGGAACAGGGCAGCAATTTTTCAGCCTCCAGAGCTGTCCCAAACATCTTAGATGGGGATGTTGCACCTCTTCCTCCATTTATTTAGTCTCTTCACCCACCCTGAACATCCAAGAGTGAACTCAACTCTTTGCTTGCCCTGCTACCTGCAGGGCTGAAAGGAGGTCAGAAAGCCAGCCAGAGAAGGGAGAACAGTTTAGTTATAAGCCAGGACCAGAGGCTCCAAGCTCTGCAGTTGCTTTTGCCTCCTCTGTCTCCTCTCCCCCACCCTCCAGGAGCCTCAGATGTGCTAAGCAGCCTGTAAAGGTGTTAATGGGGAACGTATCACCTCTGTCACAATTGCGGTGCAACATGGCACCCAGCGCAGAAATGAGATATAAAGAGTGTACTTACTCTCCCAGTGTGAAAACTGCTGGGTTAAATATAACAGAGGCTTGCTGACTCCAGGAAGTGTAGCTGATCTCTTCATTTGATGGCAGAGTGCTTACTTTGCCAAACAGCCTTCAATCCCTATGGAGCAGGCAATTTCTCCTGTGTTAAATGTGTATATACATTACCAGGTACGATAGAGGTGCATAAATTGCCTTCATTATATATATTTCCATGGAAAGTGTCACAACACAACGTCTTGCCAGCCAAGCTGGGCTTTTATTTGTGTTCAATGAAGTTTTTTTATTGAGTCCGAGTAACACCGGTTTCTGTAGATGCTGAACTTAATGAAGGAGGTGTGTTGCAAAAAAAGGGGCCAAGAAACCTTCGACACCTCTCCCAGCAGCCTCAAGCTGAGATTTAGCAAACAGGACAGAATTGCTGCCAGTCAGGACCTGCTTCTGTGGCAGCCTTGAGAGTTAGCATTTGCCTCCAGCCACAGATTTCCTCTCCCCTCTGTCCATACCCAACCCATTAGGCTCCAGAGCCTTGGATTGAGGATAACCTGCATTTGTAATATAGCTTCACACCGAGCACAGACTGCTTGGCATTCCCCCTCGGTCTTCCACAGGATCACTTGTAATCCCTTGGGCTTGAATCCAACACAGGACATCCTCATCAGTCACCAGGGAGGAGAGTTTAAATGCCAAATAAACACTCCCATGAGTTACACACCAACTCTCCCAGCTAAACATCTCCCCTAGCCTGCACCCATGTTGGGAGACTGCAGGTGCTCACCATCATTAAAAATGAAGCTTCACATGCAAATGCCTCTAAATTCAGCAGTTAACTGAGTTAGTTTATCCATGGGGTAGAAGGGGGCTAGAGGGTGAGAAAAAATGACTTGCTTCTACCAGAAGTGATCTTCAGAGTTTGAAATTATCCAAGAAAAAATTCACAAACTAAGTATTTTTAATAGCAAGGGTATTGCTATTGCATTCCCTGCAACTGCATTTCTCATCTCTCTGGTTGCATAGGACATTCTGTTTACAAGAGGTCTGGAAATCAAAATACAGCCATTCCAACAAGCTGGCCTTGCCAAACACTTAATCTGCCTTCAGCCAGCAAAAGTTATTGGGCTCAACTGAGGAGTGTTAACCAGCTGAAACTTCAGGATATCGTAGACAGAACAGCTTGCCAAATTACCCTTTCTGGCCTCAAACTCAAAAGCTCAAACCTTCTTGAACTCTTACAAAAAGTTGAGACGCAGTGAGCCATTTCTTATACCCGACTAGCTAACTGCCAAGAACATCAGAACTCACCACTCACCTTAAAAAAGTCAGCATTAATATTTACTAACTGAATGCAAAGTGCCTAACAGCTCTTATCTGTGCTAGGTTTAAGAGCAGCCCAATAAAGACATGTCAGTAAGGCTTCTTTTTTGAAAAGAGTGCCAAGGGATCTTGTTGTGAGTGAAGATCTTTGAGAAAAGTGAAGAGATTCATTGCATTAAGTACATGGTATAAAACTGGGTTAGACAGGACTGCTGTCCCAAGGGAGCTGGCTTTGCCAATCACCCGGGGGGAAGTATCTTTTCGAGAAAAACCAAACAATCCTCAGTATTACCCAATGCATTTAAGCTTATAGCCTTTTACCAACCCAGTTTTCCTCCTCATCTGGGAGCACCAGCTGGGTGGATGGCACCCTCAGCCCCCTCTGTGCATTGTCCTAGCTGGGTGGGGGCATACCACAATGAAAGGCACAAGGCTACCACCCTTCTTCATGGCATCTTCATGGCAGCTACAGCTTTAGCATCACCTTCCTTTACAGTACGTTAAACTAATCCAGGTCATTCTCCATAGAAACCCTGAAGAGCAGCTGCTAATACATCCCAGCCCATTTTCAAGGAAAGACCACATACGGAGTTTGCCAGCTTTCTTATATCCATGATAATTCTCTATCACTTCATTTTATTACCTAACGCTGTGACACAGAGCAGCCCAGGCTGCAGCTGGAACACCGTGCCCAAATTTGCAGCAGCATCTAAGAGACTGTAGACTCACTGCCAGGAGAAATGAAAAGCAACGGAGGCTTATTAGCCTTGTTTCTTCAGGCTGAAAGAAGTGCTTTGAAGACACAGGCAACAAAGGGGGAAGTTTCGACTCACCTGAAGCGTTTTGCTAAAAATAGCTACTCTACCCCCCCATCACAAGCTTGTGTTAGACTGTTATAGTATTTTAAAAGAAAGGTTATACATACAGCTTCCTTCTTTTAGCTCGCCAAATTTCTGATCAGCAGCTGCAGCACATACACACACACACACATTATGGCACACACAGCACCCTGGCAACCATTCTGCCTTGAGGGCTCGCCAAGTATTAGGTCCAGCTCAATAAGCAAAACATAACACATTTGCTATGGGGCAGTAATTGCTCCAGTCCCCTCAACGCTTTGCAGACGAATCACAAAACTCAGCAACTCACAGCAGAAGGGAGAAGATAAAATAAAAGGCACAAACAAGAAATAGCACCTAATTAGAGCAGGGACTGAAAAAAAACCCCGATCTGTTGTGTCTTAGACCCAAGCCTCTGAGGGCATCTGGTTGCACTGCTGGCATTGGGTCCCTCACCAAGGTCCAGCACGCTCTGCCCCACAATTGAACCAAGTCCAACCTGTGAAATCTCCCACAGAAACACAGCACCTACCGACCAGTAAATGTGCAGACTGCGATCTGCAGGTGATTAATTACAGATGATTTTACTGCAGTCTGTGGGGCGGATGCAGGGGCTCCCCACAGTATCACAGGTGGGCACGGTTTGCTGCTGGAGGCTGGCACCTCCCTGTGGCTGGAGAGGAGATGGATGCTGGCAGCAGTGCCAAGGCTGCTGCTCCTCCTAGGCTCAGATTTTTGGGAGTGCCTTGGGTGAGCACAGCACTTCGCTAAGATAATCAGAGCTTAGAATAATTCCTCAGCAAACACCCCACCTGGAGAGCAAAGCCTTCCTCTCTAATGCCCTGGTTTTGCAACAAGATGTTTTTGCAGGAGGGCTTTAAAGTCATCTAGTGCGCTACAGATCACCGGCGAGAGATGATGTTTGGGCTAATGTTCAGCTACATCTCCTAGGGCAAAGGCCAGTGAGAAATACTGCAGGAGAGCGGAGAGGGAGGGAGAGGAATTCCCTGAGCAGAAATTATTTTGAGCAGAGAAAGCTGCAGAGCGGTGTGGAGTGAGGCAGAAGAAATGCAGGAGAGGGAGGTGGCTGTGCTGGGGGAGACAAAAGAACAGAGGAGAGTGGAAACTCAAAAGGCTCCTCCAGGGAGGATGAGGGGGGAGGTAGGATGCTGCTCGCTGGGGCTCTGTAGAGGATCCCTGTCAGGAGCTGGCTGGGCTCAGCAGTGCTTCCCCCTGCAAAGGGATTCCCTCTGCCACCCGCTATTGGTCCTGGCGCAGTGACGAGCTGCTGGAGTGGATTTCTCTTCCCTGCATATGTGGGAAAGGTATAGGAAAACAGCAGCCCCATCCCCCTCCAGAGCAGCGGGATTCCTTCCTCTGCCATCACTGGATGCTCTGCACCAGGGCTGAGCACTCGCACAAAACCACACAACCTGGCCTCAAGGAAATCTGCTGGGGTTTGTGCTCAGCTGCAAGATGCAGGGGAGAAAGGCTGCTGTGCCAGCAGAGCACCGGGGAAAGGGTTCAAAACCTCACGCCCTGGTGAGAGCCAACACATCTCCATCTGCTGCTGGCACTGAGACACCCCTTCAGCCCCACAGCCATGCGAGGGTCCTGTCTGTCCACACAGAAGCAGACACCCAGACACTAACCAGTGTGACAAACCTGTGGTGCACATGCAGAAGGTGCAAGCAAGGCAGCCCAGGAGACGTGGGACCTGGACTGCACGTTTCTCACTCACCAGTCCCTCTGCCTTTTTCCACTTGTGAAAAAGGGACACAACTGTCTACCCATCTATTCAAGATCATGCCCAACCATGTCTGAATGCAAAATATTACAGCCTAAAACCCTACTGTAAGTTCAAATTTTATTTTAGTGTCCAAACACTGATCTCTGATATAGAGCTTCAAGGTGAGCATAGGACACTCCTCTTTTCTTGTCCCTCTTGCCAAGGGTAAGATTTTCTTCACTTATTACTTTGAGGGCTGCTTAGGAGCAGGAACTGGGTCCTGCTCTGCCCAGTCCCATGGAAGGCTCTGCCCAACTGGGAAGCATTGCAAGAGAAATTGAGAAATTGCAGCAGAGGGGATTGAACTCGTACCTTGTTTCCAGGAGCACATCTGCTATCTGCATTCCTCCTTGGATATGAGCCACAGAAGGATCCTCAGAGAGCTGCTCCCACCAAGCACTGGGGAAGCAGCAAGAGCAGGGCTGCTCCATGAACAGGAGAAAACCAGGAGCCAAAGCTGACCGCTGCTACTGAGGTGAAGCTCCACCATACCTCAATATGGTAGAGCAGTCTCTCACACAAGGCAAGGCAACAAGTCAGATCCAGAGAATCCAGCCACAAACAAGGCTGCAAAATACATATGATGGTCCTCTAAAAGACAGCTGGTCCAAAGCAAAAGGCAGCCCTATGGGCCTGATCTTAAATGGTTTCATTGCCCAATGGGTGGGTGGGTGGTGGTAGACATCCCAGGTGGGGCTGGCTGGGGGAATTGGGGTTTGCCCTAAGGGTCCTGACACAGCTGAAATGCTGTAAGGCAAAATCCTCCAGGGGTGAGTGCCCTGATGGCCAGGTGTTTTTAGATGTCACAGGTGACTTTTCTTCTCATCACATCTTGCTTTATGCTGTTTGTGGTTTAGGAAGGAGCACCACACAAAGTGCTGGGGTAAAATAAAAATCTCACAGACCCATCGCAGAGCTGGATGCTGCTCAGAGGCTGGAGGGAAACCTCAGTGAACCTTTGCAAGAGACCTGAAGTGTAACCTGGACCAATCTGCATTCCTGGCCAGAGAGAAAGCAGGACCAGATTGAAATGTCCCCTTGACATACCTGGACAAAAAGCAGCAGAATATTTAGCCTGGCATTAGCCAAAACTGTGTGGAACTGTGTGGTGTGTCCCACTGTCCCAATTTACATGCATGGGGATAACACAATTACTTTCTGTGGGTGCATGGACAAACCCCTATGGGTTGGGAAGTAACCTCCAGGGTGGGGACAGGGACTGCTGCGGTTGCCGTTTGTGTGGGGAGTCCTGGTGTCTTCTGCAGCATGTCAGAGATCCTGTGTGGAAGCAGTGAAGGTGTTGGCCATGCAGACAGACCTGCTTTTTCAACCTCTCTACCTCTTTACTCTTCTCTATTCCTTAGGGTCCCTAAGGAATGATTTCTAACTGTGAACTGCATGATTTCTAACTGCATGATTTCTGATGGTGAACAAGAATTACCTAATGCTTGAAAGGCCCAGGATCTCAAACCATTTTTTTAAAAATGTAATTCAGAGTCACCTTCTCCATTGTGTAATGGGGAGGGTAAAGCTGTCCAGAGCGGTGATGAGATTTGTGGGATGTCATGGCACAAACAAAGCCCGACTCTCCTGCCGGCACCCCAGGTCTCTGTCCACTGCTCAGCTTTGCCTTCCCAGGGAGAGATGTTTGGAAGAAAAAGGGGGGATATCAGGTAGAGAAGTGGTTAAACCCTCTCTCCCCGACAGCGGGGACACAGATTATGCCGTTTTTCTCCCACCACAATAACATCGTTATTCAACTTGGCAGCACAAGGTGGAGTGAGTGAGGGAGGGAGGGAGGGAGGGAGAGTGCGTGCGGTTGGTATTTTTTTTAATCTATCAAACATTTCCCCATTCTGCCGATTGCAAACTCCTGCCCGGCCATCCCCGCTGCAGCATCCCGCGTTGCCATGTCAACAGAGGCTGTCATCCCCTGTGTCGTGAGGGAAGGCTCCGCTTTCCTGGGGGCTGCGGGCTGGCGACAGAAGGATGTGCACGTGCCCGCCCGATGCTGACCCCTAACCAGGGCATTTTTTGGTAATTTTTCCCCAGAGCTTCCAGTGCCGGGAGAAGATTTACCCTTCACCAGCCCCTTTAAGATGTCATCATTAGCGCTTGACTTAACCGGGACATCTTGGCATGAAAAACAGCCTTCTCCTGACCCCTGTGCTTCCACTGCGAGTTCGGTATCATAAAGCAAACAGCTCTTTCACTCCCCGAAATGCCTCTCCACCTCCCTGCCCTCGCTGCCACTGCAGGGGTTTGCAGGGCTGGAGGGCGTTCGTGGATCAAGCTGGGATGCAGGACTTCTCCCTGCTTATTTCTGCTCTTTCCTCTCCTCCTCTGAGGGAGCGGAGACACCGCAGAACCTGGCTGCCCAGCCCCGTGCCAGCAGGGTTTCTTTTAGAGCATGTTAAAAACACCGGCTTCCCAAGGAGATGTCCTGCAGGGCTAGTCAGGAAACAAAGAAGAGAAAGTTTGATGAGCTTTGCTTCTTTCCACCAGGGTGAAGATGCTCGCGGAAGAGTTGTGGGTGTAAATGTGAGTGCCACCACCAGGAGATAACAGCTTCCCCCAGGGTGTTGGTTGATTCCAAGGACAGGCAAGCAGAGAATCTGCTGCCTGGTCCCAAGCTTACATCAGGCTGTCCTCCCTTCTGTCCCCGGGGGGGGGAAAAGCATCAGCATGGAGATGTGGGGAAGGGGTACAGGGCTTCTGAAGGAAGAGAAAGCAATGTCATGACAACCAGCACTTATCTGAGACCAGGAAAACAAGAATCCTCTCAGATCAGGAGTGGCCCTTGCTTTGCTTGCTGGTTACACGGTGTGGATGGCTCGCAGTGTGAGGGAAGGTTGGACTAGATGATCTCCGGAGCTCCCTTGCAACCAGTGTTTCTATGATTAAATCTCTGGCCATCACCAAATTGTTGGTTCAGTTTTCTCTGCAGAACTGGGCAGCAGTTGCTGGAAGAATTATGTTGGTGGTCTGGAAAACACCTTCACAGCCAGAAGCCAGGATTGTGGGCTGGGAAGCAGGTTGGAAAGCTGCTGCTTCTCCTGGGAGGTTGCTGGCTGAGGCACCCTAGGTGCAGATTCCTTGGGACACAGACACCCAACTCTGTCTTTGCTCCTGAAGGTTATGTCTACAAAGTGCTTTGTCCTCTCCAACTGTGGAAGAAAAGTTGTCCCTGCTCTGGGTAATAGCAACTGGAGGAAGGGGATAGCAGAAATACAGGTCATCTCACTTCAGTGGGGGTAGTGTTGTGCTGTGTCCTCCTTTGAAGAGGACCCAAGAAGATGGGAAGGTCTGGATTTAGCTTGAGCTGTGGGTTATTTAGGCTTTGCAATACACATCCGCTAAGGCCCCCAGGGAAGGCAGCAGTGGGATTTACTTTTATTCAATTAAAGAAACAAAACAAGATGCATCACTGGTATTTGGGAACCCAATATGGCTAGCTGCTGGCTCTGAAAAATCAGGACCAGCCAAATGTACAACCATACCATGCCTATCTTTCAGCCTAGCTTCAGGTCACCTCCTATAGCCTTTAGGTTTGCAACTGAGGGTCAGAAACTCCAAAGAAAGCAAAGAGAAAGATGAAGCTTCCAGGAACTGTGAGTTCAGGGTCAAATGGCAGCCCGTGGGAGCGTGGCAGAGGCCAGCGAGACCCCAGTGTTGGCACCCACCACTGACCCAGCCAGGAGCCAGGCTTCGCTGGGTCCCAGGGCAGCACAGACCAGGTCCTGCTCACCTGGGTGCTGCTCCTCCCTGCAAACCCCTCCCTGCACATCCCACAAGAAGGCTGAGGGCTATGGCCATTGCTATTTCCCATTCATAAAGAGAACTGCCTTTCCCTCCCAGAGGAGGTTTGTACCGAGCAGCGTTGCGGGAATGCTTTGTACTTCCCTTTCCAGTTGCTTTGTTCTCTTGCCTCCCTGCTGTTTCCTTGGAAAAGTTAATTTTCCCTATGGACTTTCTTTAGATGGAAACATTTCTCCTCAATGGATTTGATGAGCACAGAAAACAACAGTTTGGAACCTGAATGGAAATAATTTGAAGCACCTTGGTGAAATAAAAACGGACATGCACTGAGAAAGCTTGCACCCCTATATCTGTGCCTCGGTCCACAGTATGTATGAGGTATGGCCTAAATTTATGTCAATAGCTTTCCAAAAGCTCTTGTGCTAGCTTCAACTCGCTTTCTTCTACCTTCTGCAGCAGCTGGCACCAGCATAAAGCAAATGTAACATGCTACTAAAGTGTTATGTCTTTGCACTCACTTTAGGCTGGTGCTAGCTGCAGCAGGAGGTGTTGGCTGGTGGAAAATCAGATGTTTCAGCTATTGCTTCAATTATAGATAGCTCTTCCTGAGAAAAGACTTTTCTGCCTGCGAAAAAGGCAGCGGAGTGAGAGGGACAGCATCCCAGCACGAGGACGGCTGAGAAAGGATTCCTAGCTCCTCTCCAGCCTGCACAGGGAACAGGCTGTCAAGTTTTCTGGGTATTGCTTTTAAAACAAAAGGGGTTTTTTTTATGAATCTCAGGCTATGGCAAGGACAGCCGTGGTTAGCGACACAGCTGACACAGGGAAACTCAGTGTGACCAGTGCAGGTCCTGGTCTCGCAGCTGCTTTACTCTGAGAGCACCAGCCCCAAGGAACGCTGCCTCCCCTTACGCTCTCAGGTGTTGTGCTGAACCTTTAATTTAAAGAGAAAACAATAGATCAATTTTCTCAGAAAACACTTAGGGTAAGAAATGGAAATGTTCCTGCAAAGAGGGACTGATTTATTTTTTTTTAATCCTCATGATAGAATATTGTAATAGACTGTTTTGATAAGTGTTGCAGCACTCAGCAGTTTATATTTAGTTTTGCCTCATATTAGAAAAGACAAGAAAGGTCCAGCTAAAACAAAATTTTACCTTGAACATCTCAGAAGCAGCTGTATTTAGAAAAAATATTTTTGCTCTTTCCAAATTGGTATGAATCGACTGCTGGGTTTATTTGAAATTTCCTGCCAGGTCAAAGTCCTGTTACAACGCTGTTTTCAGTGAGTCTGGGTAGAAAAGCATCAAGATGGAAAGAACGGAGCTAAAAGGTTTATCTTAATTATTAAGACTGTAGAGCCGAGCACGGGGAAACCACAGTCTATCGCAACCCTACTACTTCCTCACTGTATGAGCGCGAACAAGATACCTTGTTTTATGTGTCCCAGAGGCAACATGCATGAATGCCTCCTCCTGAGGACACTGCAAGATAGTGTGCTTACTCTAAAAAAGCAAAAGAGAAAGCCAGAGGGTGGCCAAAGGGAAGGCTGGCATCCTTTTTGCATTGTGTTCTGTACAGGAGCAGTCTTGTGTGGCACCAGGGGACTGATGTGGAGGCCTGAGCTGTCAGGCTCCTGTCTGATTCAGTACTGAAAACCAGCTGAAATGCAAGCAGAGACAGGTGGAGAAACCTCACGCATGGGACAAAACAGCACTCAAAAAAATGTCTTTGGGATGCCTGGGGCAGAGATCTGCAGCCAGGACTCATGGTGCCCTGCTCCAGGTAAAGGGGGGTTACAGCCGTCCCCTGGGAAGGGATCAGCAGTGGTGAATGAGTGACCTACCAACAGGCTGGGATTTCCTGGTGACAAGGGACTGAGTGTCACTTCAGTTGGCTCGGTGGCCTTCCCCAGGGATCTTCCTGAGGGCTGGCTGTACCTCCTCTCTGCCGTCCCTCTCTGAGCCATAGCTCAGCTCCAGGCAGGGCATCCCCTCCAGTCTGCTTGGTGATGTGGGGAAGGGGATCCCCAGAAGTTGTGGATGCAAATAAGAGGACAGAGGTGCAGGAAGATCCCTGGGGAAGGTGGCTTTGAGAGTGATTAACCAGACCAAAAGCATTTAGCATGGTTGGAAACCAATCACTTTATGCTATTCCTCCCTCCCTTCATTTCTCCCTTCCTTCCTTCTTTCCTTCTTTTCTTCCTTCCTGACTTCCAACCAGTCAGAAGTAAAGGAAATGAAGACCAGGCTCACACCCTCTGTGCTGGCCAAGCCTGACCCCTCAGCCTGATTGTGGTCCCTTTGGGACAGCTGAACCTGGGATGGGATCCTTTTTGGTATTTGTCCAAAAGGTGATGTTTGTTATTTCTTGTGAAGCCTTGTGTGGGTGCTCCTTGCTCAGAAGAAAAGTCTCTTACCCCAAATCAGCGTAATCAGCTTTGAAACTTGTCTGAAGTCTCTGGGGGTTGTGAGGGCAGCAGGATGTGAATCTCTTAGAGGTGAAGAAACACTACTGATGCTCAGAGGAAAACTGCTTTTTTCCTGCAGTTCTTCTGGTCAAAGCTAGGACACATCTGAATAGACAATGCAGCTGTCCTGGGGGGTGACAGCCAAGAACCCTTGCAGCTCAGTGAGTACCCAGATGTCTTCCCTGGGATCCCCTTCCCTCTCTCTCTGACTTCTCTCTTTTCCTTTACCCTCAGTTAGACTTTCATTTCGCTCTTGGTTCTTCTCATGTTTTTGTGTTTGTGCCTGTGCTCCAAGACATGTCCCTCCCTCCTGGAGCACGCTCCCCTTCCCTCTGCTATGTGCACACACGTGCAGGCACCAAGGCTGGAGATGCTCCTCCCCAGTACAGCCCTGGAGAAGACTTGCCCTGTGCTCCATCACTGCCGGCCTGTTGCCAGGCAACACAGCATCACACGGATTTCACTCCCAAGCTCCAAAATAAACTGTATCTACCGGGGATTTTCCTCCTGTTCCTCCAAAGAGAGACTTCACAGACATGGGGACTGGAAGGTCTTAGAGGGTGAGGGGTCTCCAGCTGTCACATATGGCTGCTGGCTTTGCTGGGGTGCTGCTCTGCCTGGAGCAGAAAAGCTGGGACAGGGTGAGGTAGTGAAGGCAGAAAGGAGACACCTGTAACTCCTCCTGGGACCAGCCATGGTTTCCTTGTCCCCTCTGCATGGCTTGCTCACACTTGACATCTACCTCCCACACTGCAGTCACAAGGGATGGGCAGCAAGACTTCTGCCAACCTGCAGGACCAACACTGTGTTTTCTGTTCCACTGGTTCAGATCAAGGCAGTTTCTTACCAGTGTAAGAGGGAGCACAGAACCCATCTCAGCTGTTTTCTCTTCCAAGGTGGAGACATATTTAACATACAACTTCTCCCTTTACCTTCCCATCTGCCAGGTTGGCACCTGGGAAGTCCCACACTGAGTTGTGGTTGAAGGCAGCAGCTCCCTCTGGGCACAGCCCCACAGGTGGCTGGAAGCCAGACACTTGGGAGCGGTAGGAAACACTGGCACGATCCGTGTCTCCCACAGGGATGTGTTTAACAGGTGCCCCATCTTCAGCCTGCACAGGACTGGCAGTCTGCAGGCTTTAATTTGGTACCCTGCATACTTACACAAGAGTTATATTTCCACATCTACGGAGTGAATGCCAAGATGACTTCAGAAGTGGAGGCATGACCCGAGCTTACTTGTTGTCAGCAGGCTGATGGACTGTCAGACCTATTTCAGGAGCAAGACACATGTCTCACTGTCTTCCATCCAGTAATGTACAAATTGCATTTCATGACAGCCATATAACACTCCTGAGAGCAAATTTTGGCACAATTATCACCCTTTTCAGGTCGTAAAAGTCACTCAGCTCTCAGCCACCTGTTTTAGAGCTGTCAGCCAAAGCCCCTTGCAACCACTGCGGTGGTTAAACACCATGGGAAAGCACACATGAATATTATCTCACATAAAATACTGAGTTGGTGAGGAGAACACATCTTGTTTCCAGTGAGAACATAATGCAAGTACCCCATCCCAGGCAGGAGGAGTCCTAAAGGAGGCATATCTTTCCCAAATCAGCATACGCCTTCAGAAAGCACATTTCAGATGTGTCCTTCTGCATTTCCACACGAAACACTGGACTCAGTATACTCTTTCCATCACAGAAGTTAACTTAGGTGTCCAGTCAAAATGAAGAGAGACCAGATTTGGAAAGTCGGAGACCTCCCAACTGGGAATGCAGCACTTGCTCTACCAGTGGGGACCTCTCAATCCAGCATGTAATTAAGGAGGTCCTGGTCTGCTCCAGAGAGGCAAGTGAGTGGAGTGGCTTCTTGGTATGGTGTGACACTGGAAAGCTGCAGGCTGACTTTCTGCTGTCATAGTGCCCATGGCCCTGCTACAGGGCTGTACTCTGCTAAATGCTCTACAGGCACTGGGACATGGGAACATAAGTGCCTGCCCTCACAGGGGCCAACTGTGGTATAAACCTCTTCAGAAGAAAAGGTCATTGGGATTGGTGCCACCCGATGCTAAAGAAGTTTTTCCACCTGGTTTTGGACTCCCCGCATAAATAATCACCCATGCCCAGTCTCTCTGACTCAGAACAAAATCAGAGTCTTCCCCAAGACAGGAACATGTCACTTGCCTCTCCTCCCTTACTGAAGCATTTTGTACTTCTTATCCCCAGAAGTGTCAACTTCTCATACTGAACCAGAACTAAGTATTAGAAACCTCTCTGAAATCATCAGTGAGCTGAAATATCCCACTGACTGAACAACCCGAAGAACTAACCTTTGCCTTTTTGACCACACAAGTCCATCGTGTTTGGGGCTGAGATGTTCTTGCAATGTGGCATTGCTCCAGCTGTGCTTTCCTGGGTTCTTGGTCCCTCACAGAGCTGTTCCTGGAAAGAAAACTTACTGGATCTCAATTTAAACCATCAACTCAGGGAAAATTGCTCTTTCTTACTGTCTTTTTCTTCCTGTTAATATCTCAGATGTCATCTTACAAAGTTCCAAGGTATTTAAATCTTCTACAAAGAGAATAGTCTAATAGTTAAAAAGGAGGCAGGAGTTTTAGAGGATTGAAATTGTGCATTGTAGGCAGGTAATTAAGTTAGTATCTGCCTCAATTTCCCCCCGAAAAATAAAACCGGGAATTTTTGATGAACAAAGGAGTAGGGTTGCTCCTTCTGCATTCAGTCTTGGAAACTTTGAATGTTCTCTCTTTTAGCTCTGCTCAGAGTAGAAGGTCCAGATGGGCACCTTGATGTGTGTGACACCAGTGTCCTTCACTGGTAAGCAATGTGCTTACTCAGGCACCTTCTATGTTTTTCCCTGATGACATCATCACTTGACATTGCCCTCCAGCCATGACATCATCAGCCATCTTTCCCTGACATTGTGCAGAGCATGACTGTGCCTGGGTGATCCCTACAAACCCCGATCCATGGCCTTTCTTGTGCAAGGGAGCTCTGTTTGCAAGCAAGCCCTGAGCCAGTGACCCAACCAGCCCCTTCTGAGCAGGAAAGTCATGGGAGAGAGCCCCAGCTGCTTCCAACTACCAGGGCATTGCCTGTGGAGGACACCACCATGAGCTTTGTCATGGGATAAAATACAGTCAAGGTCTCACTCTCTCCTACGTGTGTGGGATGCAGGAGACGTGGGCTTGACCTTCCTGAGGCTAACAGGGGAATCAAGTGCAGGTGTCCCATGGTGTGCAGGAATCATCACATTTACTGTGGCCCCTCAGTGCAGGTGGTGGATGCTGCAAGGGCTTTGGGAGATAACAGCTCCAGGTGGCACCTGCTCTGGGAACCCATTGTCCCCATGGCCAGCAGGGACCAGCAACTGGGTTTCACCGTTCTTCCTGACCCCTGGGTGATGGTGCTGAGCCCTGACCCTGCTCAAAGCAGGAGAGCTGCAGGGACAGAGGGAGAAAGAGGAGCTGAAACCATTCACACCTCCATGTGTGGTGATCAGGAGTGGAATTTTTACCGAAATCTTTGCAATACACTTCACTGTTGCTTCCAGCACTTTTTGTTGGATCTCCGTAACTCAGACCAGGAGTTTTGATTTCTCTGCTGGCATAAATGGGAAGGAGCATTGCTAGAAGCGAGAGGTGCTACACCCTCTGAAGTGGGATGCTTCATGGGAGACATGGGCTCAACATACACACTCTGTGTCAGAGCACATCTCCATCGTTAACAATAATGAGCAGGGAGGCATTTTTTGGCACTTCTTAACTGTCTGCAGGGGCTGAAGGGCCTTTTCCTTGCCTTGGGCCCTTCACACTGCCAGTCATAATATGAACAGAAATGCCAGTCCCAAAGGGCACCCCTGCTTCTCCTAACCACCATTGTGGAAGTGCAAAGAGAAAATAAACTTGGGGCCTTTTATGTGCTAATCTCAAACCTGAGCAGGCCTTTGCCACAGATGAGGAGTTTGTGTTTACAGCCCCGAGGTGAGATGTGCAAACGGGATAAGTCCATGACATGCCAGTGCACTAAGCAGGGCCAGGCAGGCTGACACCACCCAGGAGCTGGCCCCGAGCTCCACAGCAATCAGTAGCCAGGGGACATACAGCCATACATGCATTCACCAGATGACTAAGGCTCTACATCCCTCAACACGCATGCAGGAATGAATTCACACCTCTCAGGGTACCACAGCTCTGCTACGGCTGCGTGTCATCCCTAAGGCTGCCCTGCGGACCCAACTCACCTGCCTCCCCCCTCCCCAGCCTTCAAGGATAGCTGGAGCAGATTGTCCCTGTGCCACAGGCTCAGCATGGTGTCACTGTCACCCTACAGGTTGTCTGTGCATGGCAGGAGAAGGCTGTGGCATGGGGAGACTGGCATGCATTGGGATGTTCTTTCATTGTAGACATGGGAGCGAAACCTTCTCAACAACCACAGCTACCACAGCACTTCTGCACTCTCATAATCAAAGGTCCTTCACTTGACCATACCATTTTTCAAGTGAAGGAAAGCCCAAACTAGACTGTGGTTGCGGCCTCCTAAGCTAAAATACAAGCTGAAAAGGGAGCTGGTGCATGAACTCATCTCCACACTTTCCATCCTCTAGCTGAAGAGATTTGAGCACAGAGGAGTGAGATCACTGCATGCAAAGCTCTGCTTATCAATTCACCCATTCACGGTTCCTAAAATGGTCAACATTTCCACTTACTCTGGAGAAGTCTGCACTGTCTTGCAAAGTGATGAAGGATCTTTAACTCGGCAAAGATGGGGAACGCTGTATATAAACTATGTCTTTGGCATATTTCCTTAGGAATATATAACATCTAGTGTATGGTGTGTCCAAGTAGAGGGGCTCCTGGGCTAATACATTAGGAGTGATTTGTTGGCTAGAGGACCCAGAATTGCCGAAATGACAGTTCCAGTTGTCCAAGCAGTTACTGGTAGCTGTCAACACCACCAGTACGTGGGGGCAGAAAATTGTGGTCTTCTCTTTCTAATGTCTGAGGGTGATTTGGTGGCCCTGTAACTGCTGATGGAGCATTTGTCCTGCAGGACATCTTGAGAGAAAACTTTCCTGCTGGAACTGCAAAGGCTCTCTGGCTTGGTGAGTTCAGTCCTGGACACAGCTGCAGTAGGAAAGAGAGGCTGTGTGCTACACCAGGTGGGAAAGCTTCCTTTGTCTCTGCCCTTCTCCACTTCCACCTCCTGGGATACACTTCATTTACATTCAGGGTATTTTCCACCTTCCACACAGAAAAGCCAGCTTAGAGACTGAATATTTCCTCACTTCATGCAGGACTTTTATTAAACTTCTGATTTAGTGCCTGTTTTGTTTTGTTTTCTCTTCTCTTGTCCTTTTTCTGCTTTAGAAAACCAACCATCTTCTGCTGGGAATTGTTGGCTTGACAGAAGAGCCAGCCATCCTGGCAGTGGGGAGAAGGGAATGGGAAGATTGTCCACCTTGATGGCAAGCCCTTGGGAAAAGCAGCGCTTATGTGATAGTCATGATGGCAAAGGAAAGAGCTCCTCGTTCCCTCCTGCTGTGAGGGAGACACAGGACACCTCCTCATGGCAGTAGGTGACACAGCTAAATGGTACTGGTGGACCTGTATTTTGGACGCTTCCTACTGCTAGTTCTAATTATGGTATTTCCTAATGTTGGATACTTTCTACTGAAATATCTTCCCAGAATCCATTTGCTAAGTGCATCTGCACGCTCGGAGAAGAGGACTAAAGCATGCCTTGGTGCTGGCAATGCTCAGCCTCCCTCTCTTTCCCCTTTTTTTTGCTAAAAGGTAGAGACAATGTGATTCATTGCCTGGCTGCTTTACTCCTGCAAACCCCTTAGGACAGCACTGATCCTTCTCTCCCATGCCACAAGCCCAAAGACAGAAGACAAAGCAAGTGCTCAACTGTTAGACGCCATGGAGAGAAAAAAAAAAAAAAAGTAGAAAAAAAAGGGGAAAAGGAAAAAAAAGTAAAAGAAGGAAATTGCACTGTCTCTGGTAGCTGTAGTCCATAAGCCATAATCTGTAAGGGCTTTTGGCACAACACTGTCACACTGACTGCAATATGGAGTCAGCAGTGGTCACTGGATAAGAAGGGAACGTGGGGTGTGGAGGTTGTAGCAGAGCAACAAGTAAGAGAGGACTGAAAACGAATAATTTAATAGTGAAGGACAGCAAATGGCCACAAACACAATCCTCCATGGCCTTTCCAGGATGATTACAGCCACAGCATGTCATCTCCAGCAGCCTCTCGTTGCGTTTTTCGGACTCAGAACATGAACTTCAGGAAAACCCATCGCTGTGCTCTCACTGGAGAGCAGATAGCCCCCAGCAGGGGAGGGAGACCCAGCGTTTGGGATTCCAAGAGGAACTCAAGGACACCCATCTCCCAGAGGGCAAGAAACAAACACCTCAGTGAGCATCATCACATATCAATGTGCATCAGCTTTAATGAGACTCAGCAGAGATGGGTGACTAATTCCAAAGCAGTCCTTTATTCATGAACATGGCTTCAGGTAGATTATTCAAGAGCACACAACAGCTTCTTTGAATGCATTCACTGCTAAGCAATGGGCTTTCCAAAGTTTCCCGTTGTGGCTGAGTGGTCAGATAATTCATGTGACACGGTTTCTGCTCCCGACTGGGTGAACTTGCAAGCACAAATGTCACCATTTGTGAGCATAATTTTTCCTCTTCATGTATGCCTCTGACATTTGCTTTCCACTTACCTTTTTGCCAGTAACATGCGCTCACAGCTGGTGGGAGAGAGCAGTTTGAAGGGGACAGAAAAGGGAGGAGTGGAAGGGCCCAGGAGGGGCTAAATGGGACCTCTGGTGCCCAGAGCCTTGGCAGAGGCAAATGCTTCTCATCTCCCCAGGAGCTCGTCCCTGGTACCCAGCAGCTTAATTCAGCATAAGTGCTTCAGAAACATGTTGCTGCCAGGAGACCTGTGTGCTGGCAGCAGCAGACGAGGTAAATACTGTACCTGTACAACCCAAGAGGAGCCGGGGCAGCTCATCCCATGCTCAGGGCTCCTGGTGGTACGCAACGCACACAGGGAGATCTTGCAGGACCCCAGAATATCCATGCCATGGCTGGCTGGGCCCTGCACTGCAGAGCCATCCACACTGGGTGACACACAAGTGACCACAGAGGAGACAAACTGCCCTGTGGAAATGGTGGAACCGACTGCTTTTCCAGTTGGGCCTGAGCTGAGCCAACACAGCCCAGACCTGCTGGGTTGGTTCCTCTCCTTCAGCAGGCACGTGGGGAAACCCTATTGCTTTGGCCCATCTCCCCACAGCCCTTTAGCAAAGATGAAGCCCCCCAGCCACAGGAATTGGGGAGCTACAGTCTTCTGGGGGAGTTGACAAAGCGTGTTGTGCCCATGACACCAGGGCACGTGGAAGACAGGGGACATCCTGAGGGCACACACCCTTGGCACAGCAGCCAGCCCAGCACTTAGGCAGACAGGCAGCAGTTGCTTTGGGCTACGATGCAGCTAAACAGCACCAGCCATGGCTGGATGTCATGGTTGAGTCCCTGCATCTAACTGCAGCCTGGGAGGCCACAGCGAGTGGTCTGCAGTGAAAGCCCGTGGGTAGTGTGCTGCAACCCAGGCCCTGGCTCTGCACGCATTCGTTGGCATGTGACAAGTGCCACTTTAGATGCTTTGGCCTGAGAGAAAACACAAGGGGAGATCACAGCTCTGAGCTTAACTCACCAAGGTCTGGAGGAGCAGGGGTGGTCCGTGCTCTAAACCAAGCAGAGATCATTTCCCACCAGCCTCAGCAGCAGGTGAGAAGACTTTTTCCCCTCCCATTCTAGCCCAGCCTTGTTGCAGATGCAAAACCTTCCTGGAGGCTGGGTGACACACAAGTGACCACACAGGAGACAAACTGCCCTGCCTTGTTGCAGATGCAAAACCTTCCTGGAGTCCTCCTTTTCCCCACAAGCCTCGCATACTGGCTGCCCCCAGGACTTCTCTGCTGCGACAGAAGCCACAGGGGAGATGGCCCAAGCTGTGACACCGGGACAGTGCATCACACAACCCAGATTTTCCTTGTTTTAATATCTCTGCATCACAGTAGTTCAGTCTAGCCTGTAATAGGGAAACTCTTCGAAATGGTCACTCTCCAACCTCCTTTGTGGGAGAAGGAGAAGCAGAGTACCTGGTCTGTGGTGTGCCTCTGATGAGGAAACCATGAAGAGCCATGCCAAGCATGAGGGAAGGGAGCATTACAAATCCCAGGGCCAAGGATATGCCCAGCTGGGGCAGATCTCCTTGCAATCTCTGCATCACAGTAGTTCAGTCTAGCCTGTAATAGGGAAACTCTTCGAAATGGTCACTCTCCAACCTCCTTTGTGGGAGAAGGAGAAGCAGAGTACCTGGTCTGTGGTGTGCCTCTGATGAGGAAACCATGAAGAGCCATGCCAAGCATGAGGGAAGGGAGCATTACAAATCCCAGGGCCAAGGATATGCCCAGCTGGGGCAGATCTCCTTGCAAAGAAAGGCAGGATGAGGGTGCTGCTTGGCAGCCACTGCTTACTGCCCTGTGTCCCTTCAGAAGCATTTTGGACCTTGTCACTGCCCAGCTGCAGTGACACATCTGCTTTGCCCCCTTGGCCCAGACAGCTTTGGAGACCATCCACACACAAGTGTCAGCCAGTACCAGGGGAGGGGAGACTTACGTTTTGGTAGCTGCTAGGGAGGTACAGAGGAGACACCGTCCAGGACGGTCCTGGAGTAAGAACTCAGACATTTCCTTCTTGGCCTACAGCTGCTGGATCTCTTCTTTTTCCTAGGAAAAAATCATCTATGGAAATACATTACTGCATGCCTGATGTAGAGAAGTAGAACTCCTTAATTATATTACTTTTTTTAAGATTAAAATCAGAATCTGATGCACAGGAAATTGTGACTGACGTACTAGCTGCCCCCAGGACCTCTCTGCTGCGACAGGAGCCACAGGGGAGATGGCCCAAGCTGTGACACCAGGACAGTGCATCACACAACCCAGATTTTCCTTGTTTTAATGTCTCTGCATCACAATAATTCAGTCTAGCCTAATAGGGAAACTCTTCAAAATGGTCACTCTCCAACCCCCTTTGTGGGAGAAGGAGATGCAGAGTACCTGGTCTGTGGCGTGCCTCTGATGAGGAAACCACGAAGAGCCATGTCAAGCATGAGGGAAGGGAGCATTACAAATCCCAGAGCCAAGGATATGCCCAGCTGGGGCAGATCTCCTTGTAAAGAAAGGCAGGACAAGGGTGCTGCTTGGCTGCCACTGTTCACTGCCCTGTGTCCCTTCAGAAGCATTTTGGACCTTGTCCTGCCCAGCTGAAGTGACACATCTGCTTTGTCCCCTTGGCCCAGGCAGCTTTGGAGACCATCCACACACAGGTGTCAGCCAATATCAGGGGAGGGGAGACTTACCTTTTGGTAGCTGCTAGGGAGGTACAGAGGAGACACCGTCCAGGACGGTCCTGGAGTAAGAACTCAGACATTTCCTTCTTGGCCTACAGCTGCTGGATCTCTTCTTTTTCCTAGGAAAAAATCATCTATGGAAATACATTACTGCATGCCTGATGTAGAGAAGTAGAACTCCTTAATTATATTACTTTTTTTAAGATTAAAATCAGAATCTGATGCACAGGAAATTGTGACTGTGAAGTTTTCAATGGCTGTTACCATTTCAGCTGGCAAAGCCACAGCACCAGGAGCTGATCCTCAGCAGCATTTCTGAAGTTCAGGCTCCCTTTTCCCACAAACTGTATTGTACCCATAACACAGCACCCTCCAGGGAAAGCTGAACATCCCCTGCTGAGCTGGGCTTCCCTAACCTGGGAAAGCCTCCAGCCCCACCAGAGGCTTCAGATCTTCTAAAGAAAGGCAGGACAAGGGTGCTGCTTGGCTGCCACTGTTCACTGCCCTGTGTCCCTTCAGAAGCATTTTGGACCTTGTCCTGCCCAGCTGAAGTGACACATCTGCTTTGTCCCCTTGGCCCAGGCAGCTTTGGAGACCATCCACACACAGGTGTCAGCCAATATCAGGGGAGGGGAGACTTACCTTTTGGTAGCTGCTAGGGAGGTACAGAGGAGACACCGTCCAGGACGGTCCTGGAGTAAGAACTCAGACATTTCCTTCTTGGCCTACAGCTGCTGGATCTCTTCTTTTTCCTAGGAAAAAATCATCTATGGAAATACATTACTGCATGCCTGATGTAGAGAAGTAGAACTCCTTAATTATATTACTTTTTTTAAGATTAAAATCAGAATCTGATGCACAGGAAATTGTGACTGTGAAGTTTTCAATGGCTGTTACCATTTCAGCTGGCAAAGCCACAGCACCAGGAGCTGATCCTCAGCAGCATTTCTGGAAGTTCAGGCTCCCTTTTCCCACAAACTGTATTGTACCCATAACACAGCACCCTCCAGGGAAAGCTGAACATCCCCTGCTGAGCTGGGCTTCCCTAACCTGGGAAAGCCTCCAGCCCCACCAGAGGCTTCAGATCTTCCCCAGGAAGAGGCCACCAGGCCACTCTGCCCTATGGCATAGGGAGAGTCTTGGTACATCACCTTCTTTTTTATCTCTGTGGCTGAAGCAAGAAGCTCAGCCTTTGCTGATCACACTATTTCAGGCAACCACAGCACCCATCAGTGCTTGCAGCTGAGCCGCTCTTGTCCAGGCTCATCCCCCTGCTTGCCAAAATGCCATCACCTTCCCCATCGTCTCCCCTGCTCTCACCTCCCTGGGAAAAAAAAAAAAAAAGGAAAAAAGAAAAAAAAAAATCCCCACCGCAAGCCAGCAGGGGTTAATGTTGTCAGCCATGACGTCAGGATCCCAATTTGCCCAGAGAGTCCCCCTCCCCATCCACAAACTCCCTCTCTCCTCCCCTCCTCTTGTGACTTTGCAATGAGCAGCAAAACTCCACAGGAGCTGCGGCAACAGCGCTAGGGAGACATCCAGTCCTCCCTCCGAGAGCAGCGCTTTCTGCAGACAGGGATTTATTTATTTTCTACACATGTATATATGTATTTATTTATTTACTGGGCTGCATTTGTTTTTCCTTTTTTTTAACCCTTTCAGAAAAGCCCCAAACCTTCCAAGTGACGAGCCTGAGATTTCCCCAAAATAAAAAAAAAACCCAACAAACGAGCAGAGTGGGGTTGGGTTGCTTCCCCTTCCCCCTCGGCAAATAAAGAGGGAGGGGGGAGCAAGTAGGTAAAATCCAGAATAAAATCATATTGCTAGATAACTCACACCTCCCCCCTCACACACACACACACACACGCACACACGCACACGCACACACACACTCTTTCTCCTCCTCCTCTTCTCTGAAGGTGGGTAGCAGGAGCCATGCAACATCTGCAGAACCGGATGGCAAAAGAGCAGGAGGAAAAATAATCCAAGTGGAGTGCTCAGGGGACACTGAGTTCTTTTTTTTCTTTTTCTTTTTTTTTTTTTTTTAAACCATGTTACTTTCAAAAGGTTTTCATATTTTAATTGTTTTTTTGGTTGTTGGGGGGGGTTT
>NW_015090995.1:4558202-4559678 GCF_001431845.1 Calidris pugnax
CCCCCCCCCCCCCCCCCCGGGAAAAAAAAAAAAAAAAAAAGGAAAAAAAAAAAAAAAAAATCCCCACCGCAAGCCAGCAGGGGTTAATGTTGTCAGCCATGACGTCAGGATCCCAATTTGCCCAGAGAGTCCCCCTCCCCATCCACAAACTCCCTCTCTCCTCCCCTCCTCTTGTGACTTTGCAATGAGCAGCAAAACTCCACAGGAGCTGCGGCAACAGCGCTAGGGAGACATCCAGTCCTCCCTCCGAGAGCAGCGCTTTCTGCAGACAGGGATTTATTTATTTTCTACACATGTATATATGTATTTATTTATTTACTGGGCTGCATTTGTTTTTCCTTTTTTTTAACCCTTTCAGAAAAGCCCCAAACCTTCCAAGTGACGAGCCTGAGATTTCCCCAAAATAAAAAAAAAACCCAACAAACGAGCAGAGTGGGGTTGGGTTGCTTCCCCTTCCCCCTCGGCAAATAAAGAGGGAGGGGGGAGCAAGTAGGTAAAATCCAGAATAAAATCATATTGCTAGATAACTCACACCTCCCCCCTCACACACACACACACACACGCACACACGCACACGCACACACACACTCTTTCTCCTCCTCCTCTTCTCTGAAGGTGGGTAGCAGGAGCCATGCAACATCTGCAGAACCGGATGGCAAAAGAGCAGGAGGAAAAATAATCCAAGTGGAGTGCTCAGGGGACACTGAGTTCTTTTTTTTCTTTTTCTTTTTTTTTTTTTTGGTATTTTTTTTCTTCTTCTCCTTCTTCTGCGTACCTGTGAGATTCGATTTCACATTTTGCTGAGCCCATTTTGGGGCATTTTATTTTTCTTTCTCTTGGGATTTTCTCCATTGCCAGAGGATGTCTCTTGTTGAGAGGATGCTGAAAGGAAGAAGAAACGAATTCTTTGACTGGCACTGAAGGAGGGGGGGGGGGATATTTTTCCCCCATATTTTTTAGTTTTTTTCATTATTCTTTTTCTCTAGGAAATCATTAACTGGGGGGGGTTGGTTTCTTCTTTCCCTCCCCCCCATTTTTTGGAGGGGGATTTCAGAAGATCCATCCTTCTTTCCCCTCCCCTCCAAAGATATTTTTTTTCATCCTTCGTCTTTGTGGAAATGTGGACATTTCAGGCAGACAGATTGAGTGGAATTGTCTCTGCTTTAGCAGCTCTTTGTCTCGCCTGCTGTGCGCAAAGGTAAGGATTGCGATCCCAGGCTGCAGGGACAGGGGGGCTGATACAGGATTTGTTTGTTTTGTTTGGGGTTTTCTCCATCGATCCGTATGTGGGAAAGGGGTGGGGGTTCTTTCCCCCCAAAATTGCTTCCCCTGCTGCCTGCTGTTGTTATTTCCCAGCCCGTGTCGTTTTAGGGGGAGGAGGGATGCTCATACATGAGATGTGGAGCAGGATCTCTGCAGACGGAGCCCACCTCGCAGCCCACTTGCAAGCGCATCGTCCCCCATCCCCATCCTCCC
>NW_015090995.1:4559688-4626921 GCF_001431845.1 Calidris pugnax
GACCCTGGGGGAAAATGGCAAAATGAAGCGTTTTGCTGGGGAACATGGTGACGGCAGGAGCTGATGGAGTGCATGGCACCGAGCTGTGTGCATACGCACCCGGCACAGGGCTGCCTTGGCCATGCCTGTGCCTGCACACACACACACACACACACACGGTACACACGCAGCCACATCCGAGCGTGCTCTGCCTGTACCAGAGCCCCGGCTCTGCCGTGTTTCGGGAGGCGATGCCTGCGCCGGTGCCTCCGCGCAGATTTATGCCATGCAACATAATCATCTGGGATCCAGTCAGACACGTCCCTGCCTGTGCGCATCCACCCGTGCCCATCGGGGTGCACACACGTGTATCACAACACACCTACAGAGCACAGCACGCTTTACCTGCCCTGCCTGTGTTGCCGTGTCAATGTTTGCACTCACACCCCGCATACTTGGGCTGCAGCTATTCCTGGTGTATGCTTTGAGCTCTCTGAGTGATCCAAGCAATCCAGGCGTCCATCCAGCCTGGACAAGGTGCACAGAGCACACCTGTTTGCTCCCACACGGGCGTTTATGCACTGCCTTCACGCACACAGGAGTAGCGCTGCCTCCTCCTCCTCCTCCTCCTCCTCCTCCTCGCACATGCGGACAGGTGGGTTGGTACCTCGGCGCCGGGGGCGTGCGTGGAGCCTGCTGGGGAGGGAGCGGTGGCATTCCCTTGCTGGGCCGTGCACACCGAGCAGCACACACACGCATGCAGGTCCCCCCCGCACGGGGCTTGCAGATCTCTGTCCACAAAGATTTGTGTTCCCATAGTTATAAACACGCACATGCGCAGACTCCTGCCCACCTTACCCACACCATTCATGCATGGTTCCACTCTGGAGGGACACGGCCACAGGCGTGATTAGCGTCCAAGCGAATGTGCAAAGAGCAATGCCAGTTTCGAGAGCCTTTGCTCAGAGGTGTCCTTGCGTGTGTGTTTATAGCTGGACTGATATTTGCTTATAGTCTGCATGTATATCTGTGCACACCTTGGAGACCAAACACTCTCCCATGTGCACATGCCTTCAGCTACTCCCACACACCCCCGCCAGCAGCACCCTGCGCATACATGTAGATGCTTGGCTGCCAACGTGGTGTGTATGCAAAGCACACAGAGCCAGGGACGCAGTATTCACAAATTCAGTTCACAGGCTGGATGTACGTGCTCCCTAAGTGGATGCAGACCCACATTTGCCAGGAATAGCGCTTACACGAGCAGCTGCTCGCCCACAGCTGGGCGAATGCACAACTTGCCTGCTCAGCGGGAGGGATGTGGCTTTTTGGATCAAAAGGAGCACAGAGAGGCAGGAGACTTTGCTCTCAATCGTGATGCCAGTTCATGTCCTCGCTGGGCCAACTTGTAGCTGACGAGGAGGAAGAATCCCCTATATCCCTCTTCCCACTGTGCCCCTTTCTGCAGGGCCCCTGGCACGTTGGTTACTGTCTCTGCCTCAATTTCCTTGCCTAAATTAAGAAGGTAACACTACTTCCTGAGTTTATGCCCTGTGGAAGCTAAACAGAAGTGTCTAAATCCCTTGAGAAATACATAGTGTCTATATTATGAATATGGAAATCTATAAATATGGAAATCTGTGTACCTAGGAATGACTGTCTAGAGAAGAACAAATGTTGGTGCACGCTGTTAATCCACAGTGAGCATATATACATAAGCATATTGCAAAACCACACACACCTGCATAGAAATCCACAGGTTTGAGTGCACCTTTCAAGCCTAGACATGGTGTTCTGAAAATGTCCACCTGGGTGCACCTCTCTGGCCTTTTTACAGTGAATAAGGCAATGCAACGAAGAGCTGTGCCCCTGAAAGGTGCGTGCTCAGGAACGTGTCTCAGACACTCCCCCCACCCAGTCCAAGTGCTGAATGGTTTGTCCATGCACCAAAGCTGGGCCTGGGAAGTGTTCTGCCTCACATTTGCACATCCCTCTTTGGTTGAGAAATCTCTGCACATACACAGACTGTGCATCCAGAGCCAAAATGCATGCCCAGGCTCCCCGGTGGTCCCACATGCCTCCACCCACACCTATACGGAAAGTCTGGGCACCTGAGAACCCAGCCTCAGGCACCCACAAACACCTGTTTCTGTGCTCCTGGATCAAATGTGTCCACAGCCCAGGGTCTCGTCATAACCCGGTGGGGCAAGATCTGCACCCCCAGTCACCTCCACACAGGCCTGGATGTGGTCACACACATGTTTGTGCACGTTTCACAGCTGTACCCTTGAGCTCCAGCACTTTTGTGTGTCCGCACGCCTGTGTGCACAGGCAGGGGGTCCGTGCATCCTCTGTAGAGTCAGGAGAGCGTGTGTGTCTGTGTGTCTGTGTCCCTGTGTGCAGACACACGGACATGCCAGCGCAAACCCCGGTGTCCGGTGAGGCAGGGAGCTGGCTGGCAGAGGTAGTGCTATGCTGCAGCTTTCCAGCTTGACTTGGATGGATGTGGGAGGCGGTGTTGACAGGGAGACATGCTGTTGTGGTGGGTGACTGCAAAGAGCAGCAGTTGTCACCGGCAGGGTCTCTATTCTCATGCAAAGCAGGGGATGAGGGTGGCACAGAGGCTGGGTTTTCAGGCAGAAAACCTATATACCCCGCAGCACTGAATAGGTTCAATATTTTTAGCATCCTCTGCTTTCTGGTTTCCCACCTTCAGTTTTGTTTTAGCTCTCGGGCTGTTATGAGAGGGAGCTTCCTCGTTGCTGAAATGGCTGGAGAAGCTGGATCAATGGCAGGGAGGACGGCTGCTACCCCTTTTGTGCAAATCAGAGGGTTGGGAGGGAAAGGATCGCTGCCCTGGCACAGAAAGCAGAAGATGGACTCTCCTTCCCCATCTCTATCTCTTAATTTGCGTTGCTAAGAAGTCACTGTGATGCTGTGTGACAGAAAATGAATTTTTACGTACCAAAGATCAGCCATATGTTGAGGCCATAGAAGAAAAGGAACTTTGGGGTTTTTTCCCTTTACTTCAATAATACGAAGAAACACCCGGGTCAGTGAGAGGCAGGGGTTGCGCTGGGATGTGTGATGGTGCAGGGCACCTGCTGGAGGGGGGACTGGTGTAGTGGGGACCTCAGTGTGTGACGAGTTCATGCTGTGCTGTGTGAGAGTGGGAGCAAGTGGAACAAAAAGATGGTTTCTGCCTCTGTGTGTGTGTGTGTGTACCCACCTATGGGCAGGAGACAGCGAGGTGACCCGAGTGTGCAGGTTGGTGGCCAGGGAGAGGGTACGTGTGGTGCCCATCCTGAGGGGTGTACCAGCCTGTCAGGACTGCTGGGATGCAGACAAGCACCAGCAGGGAATGTGGGGAGATGGAGTTAGAAGTATCCAGGAGTTGGGGTTGAGCCACAGAAGAGGAGCCAAAATACTTGCTAAGACTTCTGTACCACCTCCAAGGATGGCTGAGGACCCCTGGTAGCTCCCCTGGCAGCCCTGAAGGGCTTGTGTGCTTGCCAGGGGCCAAGAGCTGCACCAGGGACAGAAAATAGGGGTGAGGAAGGAAATGGGGAGTCTGTGCCCATGGCTGGGGTGTAGGACACACAGGTGCTTTGGTGTCATGAGGCATGAGGGATGCCCTGGCAGTGCTGCCCAGCCAGGACCCCCTCCCGCAGGGATGTTGGCACATGGGATGACGAGGACTCTCTTCTTTTGTCTTTCAGCCCATCCACTGGGAATATTTCTGTGGTGAAAGAGATTGTGGACAAACTGCTGAAGGGCTATGACGTCCGCCTCAGGCCTGACTTTGGAGGTATGGTGATGGCCGGTCGCGGGGAGCAGAGCACGGGGGCTGTCGCGTGTCTGCGCTGCCAGCTCGGCTGCTCTTAACACATTCTGACCTTGTGAAATGTTCCCACCTCATTTCTCCCCCCTCCCTGTTTGATATCCCCATCTCCTTCTTGCCTTCTCCCTCACATTTCTTTCTCGCCTCCTGGTTCTCCCTTCCTCTCACCAGCTCCTCTCTTCCTGCCATAACCAATCTCTGCAGGCAGCTGGGGGGTTGTCCAAGGTGGGGTGTTTCCGAGGACGTTTTGCTGGGACTCTGCTTTTCCTCTACTTCAAACTTTCCTCCGTTGTGGATAACAGGTCACCCTCCTCCACATCCATTCCCAGTGCCGGATTTTTTAGTTCTTTCCCTGCAGAGGGTTGGGGTGTCCTTTGGCAGGGCTGTCGGTCATTCTGCCAAACTGCCCCCTCAGCAACAATATGGGATAAAATATTCCCTGGGGAGCTGGTGGCCTCACTGCTTATTCAGTAGGAAATGTGAGGATCTTCAATTCCTCTCTTGTGTCCTGTGAGCAAAAAGGAGAATGGGAAGAGCCTTGGGTACCGTCATACTCCAGGGTACAGTTGAGGTCCATTTGTTGGAGATGAGCAGGCAATGGAAAACCATAGCTGACCATGCAGGGAGGGGGATTTGGAGGTCTTCTGGCTACAGCCCACTGAGCTTGGCTGTTTTCAGTCTTTTCTGGACAATGCTATTTCCTCCTAACAGGGACATACCTGGGATTGGGGGACCTTCAGCCTATGACTGCTAGGAAACATGTTTGTGCTTGTGCTCTCAAAGTGGGGAGATGCTAGGGCCAAGTCCATGGTGATACAAGGGAGGAGTTTCCTCCAAGAGGGTCCAGAGGTCCTTGAAGCTGGGGGTGGGTGAATATCCCCACTGATTTCATCAGGTTTTGAAGTCACCTCGGTGTATTCCAGTTTCCCATGACCCCATGAATGAACCCATTTCTCCCTGAAATCTCTGGTTCTCCTTTGACACCCACAAACCTGCCCCCACTCACTCACCACTGCTTTACCTCTGGCAGAGTCTACCTTCCCTGCCCACTCTCACCATCCCCACCACCCTCACCACTGAGATCTCCTCTGGTGTGGAGCAGGGTCTTTCAGGCAGCAGCACCAGGTGGAAACACCAAGCTTCCTCATGGAAGAGAGTGGAGTGGAGGAGGTGCTCATCCCTCCATAGTGCACAGGTCACTTCAGCGCAGTGGGGAACATTTTGGGGAAGTTTGCAGCTCTCTGCAAGGAAAAAGAGGCTCCCTCTCTCCCTTCTCTTCCTTGAACGTGGATTTGATTTAAAAGCTGTGTCTGGGAAACATGAAATGTCCCTTTTAGCTGACCAGCCCCAGCCACAGGAATTGGTGCAGTCACACTTTATGAGGGGAAGAACTGCAGACACAACATAAAAACTGCAAGAAAACCATCTTGTAAGCCATTGAGATGATTATGATACAGTAAAACAGTAGGTGATCTGGCTCCGCGGAGGATCAGAACAGAGGGGTCCTGCGGGGAGTGGTGGGGCTGAAGGTCCAGCAGCCCAGGTCCATTTCAGAGCCTGTGTACTCTGATGCCAGGTCCCCAGGGCATCCAGCCACCCGCCCTCCCCTCCCCAGGACACGGACTACCCCTTCCTTCAGCCCGGGCAAGGCGGCGCGGGGCTCGGTGCAGGCGATGCTGCTGATCCTGCCAGGTCTGTGCGGTGAGCAGGCTGGGCTCGGCAGGCACTGCGTCCTTCCTGGCTGCAAAATGGATGGTTTGGGGCAACCATTGCATTTCATTCGATTTTACTCCAAATTCCCGAAGTACAAACTGCATTTTCCCTCACTCAGGAAGAGAAATAGAAAGATGATGGTAACCCTCTGCCCTGCCCTCGTCTCACTGTTGCCTTTCACCCTTTCTTGTCCTTTCCTCTGCTCGTGAGTGCAACGTCCCGGAGGACTCTCTTCTTTTGTCTTTCAGCCCATCCACTGGGAATATTTCTGTGGTGAAAGAGATTGTGGACAAACTGCTGAAGGGCTATGACGTCCGCCTCAGGCCTGACTTTGGAGGTATGGTGATGGCCGGTCGCGGGGAGCAGAGCACGGGGGCTGTCGCGTGTCTGCGCTGCCAGCTCGGCTGCTCTTAACACATTCTGACCTTGCGAAATGTTCCCACCTCACTTCTCCCCCCTCCCTGTTTGATATCCCCATCTCCTTCTTGCCTTCTCCCTCACATTTCTTTCTCGCCTCCTGGTTCTCCCTTCCTCTCACCAGCTCCTCTCTTCCTGCCATAACCAATCTCTGCAGGCAGCTGGGGGGTTGTCCAAGGTGGGGTGTTTCCGAGGACGTTTTGCTGGGACTCTGCTTTTCCTCTACTTCAAACTTTCCTCCGTTGTGGATAACAGGTCACCCTCCTCCACATCCATTCCCAGTGCCGGATTTTTTAGTTCTTTCCCTGCAGAGGGTTGGGGTGTCCTTTGGCAGGGCTGTCGGTCATTCTGCCAAACTGCCCCCTCAGCAACAATATGGGATAAAATATTCCCTGGGGAGCTGGTGGCCTCACTGCTTATTCAGTAGGAAATGTGAGGATCTTCAATTCCTCTCTTGTGTCCTGTGAGCAAAAAGGAGAATGGGAAGAGCCTTGGGTACCGTCATACTCCAGGGTACAGTTGAGGTCCATTTGTTGGAGATGAGCAGGCAATGGAAAACCATAGCTGACCACGCAGGGAGGGGGATTTGGAGGACTTCTGGCTACAGCCCACTGAGCTTGGCTGTTTTCAGTCTTTTCTGGACAATGCTATTTCCTCCTAACAGGGACATACCTGGGATTGGGGGACCTTCAGCCTATGACTGCTAGGAAACATGTTTGTGCTTGTGCTCTCAAAGTGGGGAGATGCTAGGGCCAAGTCCATGGTGATACAAGGGAGGAGTTTCCTCCAAGAGGGTCCAGAGGTCCTTGAAGCTGGGGGTGGGTGAATATCCCCACTGATTTCATCAGGTTTTGAAGTCACCTCGGTGTATTCCAGTTTCCCATGACCCCATGAATGAACCCATTTCTCCCTGAAATCTCTGGTTTCCTTGCACCTTACCCAAACCTGCCCCCACTCACTCACCACTGCTTTACCTCTGGCAGAGTCTACCTTCCCTGCCCACTCTCACCATCCCCACCACCCTCACCACTGAGATCTCCTCTGGTGTGGAGCAGGGTCTTTCAGGCAGCAGCACCAGGTGGAAACACCAAGCTTCCTCATGGAAGAGAGTGGAGTGGAGGAGGTGCTCATCCCTCCATAGTGCACAGGTCACTTCAGCGCAGTGGGGAACATTTTGGGGAAGTTTGCAGCTCTCTGCAAGGAAAAAGAGGCTCCCTCTCTCCCTTCTCTTCCTTGAACGTGGATTTGATTTAAAAGCTGTGTCTGGGAAACATGAAATGTCCCTTTTAGCTGACCAGCCCCAGCCACAGGAATTGGTGCAGTCACACTTTATGAGGGGAAGAACTGCAGACACAACATAAAAACTGCAAGAAAACCATCTTGTAAGCCATTGAGATGATTATGATACAGTAAAACAGTAGGTGATCTGGCTCCGCGGAGGATCAGAACAGAGGGGTCCTGCGGGGAGTGGTGGGGCTGAAGGTCCAGCAGCCCAGGTCCATTTCAGAGCCTGTGTACTCTGATGCCAGGTCCCCAGGGCATCCAGCCACCCGCCCTCCCCTCCCCAGGACACGGACTACCCCTTCCTTCAGCCCGGGCAAGGCGGCGCGGGGCTCGGTGCAGGCGATGCTGCTGATCCTGCCAGGTCTGTGCGGTGAGCAGGCTGGGCTCGGCAGGCACTGCGTCCTTCCTGGCTGCAAAATGGATGGTTTGGGGCAACCATTGCATTTCATTCGATTTTACTCCAAATTCCCGAAGTACAAACTGCATTTTCCCTCACTCAGGAAGAGAAATAGAAAGATGATGGTAACCCTCTGCCCTGCCCTCGTCTCACTGTTGCCTTTCACCCTTTCTTGTCCTTTCCTCTGCTCGTGAGTGCAACGTCCCGGGTGCCTTTGGTGCTCAGTCTGCAGGGATGCCCTCAGCATGTCTGGCACCCTCCCCCTGAGGATAAGCTTATCCGGACAAAATTTCCCCTGCGGCATTTACAGATGAGGGAAGGGTGGGCTGAGAGGTGAGTCTGAAAGCTGGAGATCATTAGCATTACAAGCCCAGGGGAAGGGGTTGGAAGTTTCCTTGCATCACTGCTGTCCCCAGAGCTCACCAGTTCTCTGAGATTTTGGGCCAAATCCATTCCTGGGACAAATCCAGTGGGATCATGCCAGGATGTGTCTAACCCTTTGTGGCTTCTAGTCCATCCACAGCCCTGCTGTGGAGAAAGCGAAGTTCCCCCCAATAAATTGTGTGCAGCTGGAAAAGGCACACTTTGGGCAAAGCCCTGGAGGCATTGTGTGTGCAGACCTGGCATCTCTCAGGGACATGTGGGACTGGACTGAACCCCAGGCTCAGCACCCTGAGGACTGGGCTGTTCTCCAGGACACTGCCCCGCCGTCCACCACATGCTCCACTTGGACCATCCTGCCACCCTTCAGCTGCCTTCCAGCTGGGCAAGCCGGCTGTAAGCCATCTCTGCTGGGGGACATGACCACTCCACTCATTTATGCTTTGACCCCAGGAGGACCAGTTAGGATGAGCTGCAGCTCACCAAGAGAGTATCTTGGAGGGGTGACAGGTCCAGCTTAGAGCCATCTGCCCTGGAGGAACAGCATGGGGCTGTCTCGGGGCTGGCCCAGCAGTGACCGAGGGGTCTGGCTGGAAAGGCAGGAGGAATGGACAGGGCTGGAGCAAAGCAGGTACCTCTCAGTTTCCTGTGAGCCAGGCTGAGCTGCTCCAGAGAGCACCTCTCTGAGCTCTCACCCTCTGCAAGTCAAGGATGAGGACATTGAGGGCAGGAAGATCAGAGCAGCCAGTGATGGGCATTCAAGAGGTGCAGGCAGAGAAAGGTCCTTCTCAGACAGATTACCATGTGAGAAATGCAACCCACAAAAGCGATAAGAGCCATCTGCCCTGGAGGAACAGCATGGGGCTGTCTCGGGGCTGGCCCAGCAGTGACCGAGGGGTCTGGCTGGAAAGGCAGGAGGAATGGACAGGGCTGGAGCAAAGCAGGTACCTCTCAGTTTCCTGTGAGCCAGGCTGAGCTGCTCCAGAGAGCACCTCTCTGAGCTCTCACCCTCTGCAAGTCAAGGATGAGGACATTGAGGGCAGGAAGATCAGAGCAGCCAGTGATGGGCATTCAAGAGGTGCAGGCAGAGAAAGGTCCTTCTCAGACAGATTACCATGTGAGAAATGCAACCCACAAAAGCGATAAACCGGGCTGCCCTCCCTTCCCCACTTCTCTGCTCTTTCTCTGCTCGCTTTCCCCATCTCTTCCTCCTACAGGAGCCTTATTTCCTTCTTGCCATCCTTCCCCAACATCAGTGCCTGGTGGCAATCACCCCTGCACTGTCCACAACCTGCTCAGCCCTGTGGGCAGGGCACCACCTCCACATCCTGGGACTCCTCCTCCATGCACCTAGTGTTGATACCCTCAGAGCAGGGTAGATTTTGAGACCTCTGGGTGCAGAGGCACTGGAAGGGCCTCTTCCCATGGACCATTTGTGATCCCCAGAGGTGCAGACAGATTGTCATGTGAGAAATGCAACCCACAAAAGCGATAAACCGGGCTGCCCTCCCTTCCCCACTTCTCTGCTCTTTCTCTGCTCGCTTTCCCCATCTCTTCCTCCTACAGGAGCCTTATTTCCTTCTTGCCATCCTTCCCCAACATCAGTGCCTGGTGGCAATCACCCCTGAGCTGTCCACAACCTGCTCAGCCCTGTGGGCAGGGCACCACCTCCACATCCTGGGACTCCTCCTCCATGCACCTAGTGTTGATACCCTCAGAGCAGGGTAGATTTTGAGACCTCTGGGTGCAGAGGCACTGGAAGGGCCTCTTCCCATGGACCATTTGTGATCCTCGCTATGGTGAGGCAGATCTTGCACTTATCAGCCTTCCTAAGAGAGCCAGTGCTCACATGGTACAGCAGCCCCAGGCTGCCCTCTTCATCCCAGCACCCCCACTGTCCCTGGGATGTGGTGCTTCAACGGCTCCAAATGCAACTCACGGCTCCCCAGTCCTCTTTTTTTTTTTGAGAGAGAGAAAGAGAACTCCGACTAATGCCAAAAGGAGGACAGGCCTGCTGGGGATTGCAGTTCACTTTTTAATTTTGAGATGCCTCGTTAGCTCTGGGCCGAGCTGAGTGGCTGAGAAGCGTCAGCCACTCACTCTCCTCCCCTCTCCCCCACCCCCTTGGAAACCCATTAGGCCGATGAGCAGGTCGGCTCTCAGGGGTGGTGCTGTGGCAATGAGTGTGTCTTGCTCATCTGGGGAGCTGGGCTGGATGGAGGGACACGTGGGAGAAAGCGGGAAAGTTGGATCCATGTGGGGCTGACAGAAAAATCTGGGAGCAACTCCTCCAGAACTCCAGGGTCAGCAGGGGCAGTCCAAGGGGGTCAGGCACCAGGTGAGGTGGAGTGGAGGGGCTGGTGTTGAAGGGCCAGCAGGTACATCAGTCCTTGGGGCACAGGTGATAAACCCTTCCAGCCTTTGGAGGCTGGGACAATCCCTTCTTACTTCTCAGCCACAGTGCCCCAAGCCCTAGAGCAGGACACCAGTTTGGAGAGATGCTCCAAACAGTGGAACAGTGGGACAGTGGAAGGGTGGGACATGTATGGACCACAAAACCCAGTTTTGATGGGCTGAGCAAGGAGATGGCCTGGGATTGAAAGAAGAAGGGGTCATTGCAAAGCTGGTCTAAGGGGTTTGGCCAGAATTGTGGTGGGAATCTGGACCAGCCTTGGAGGAGGGATCTGCAGGGTAAGAGGAAGATCCAGCCAGGGCTCTTGGGCTGCTGAAGAGGAAGATCTCTGTCCTGGTACTGCAAGATCAACAACGATGCAGAGCGAGGTCTTTTGGCAGGGTGTGCTGAGGAGCCACTCAGCTCTGGGGGAGCAGGGTGGTGTATCTCACAGGGAGATCAAATCGCCTGTGGGTGTCATCCAGTCAGCCCTGGCCTGAGGGATGGACAGTATGGGAGGGGGACAACATTCGGTGGGTATTTTGCCAGCCAGGCCAGAGTGAGGCAAGCAGGCTGCTCATGATTTAGGACTGGATGAGCAGAGGATGCTGCAGATCAGGTCTGGGAAGCATTGCAGTGCCACGGGAGCTTTCAGAGCAGCACCCTGGTTCTTGTAAGTGCTCTTAGGCACTTACTTTCAGAAGCATTAGTTCCATAGGAGAAAAAAAAAAGAAAGAAAAAAAAAAGAAAGCAAACGAAGACTGTACTGCCCCAGGGTAGAGAAGGCAATGAAGGAATGGCAAGAGGATCCCACTTTAGCTCAGTGACTCAGCTGCTCTCTGTTGGTGCAATATTTCCAACCCAAAACTTTGCAAGTTTCAAGCAGCTGGCTCTGCTTCCCAGGAGCGGGTGGAAAGGGGACCCTTTATGGTTTCCCAGCACCATTTACAGGCCTTGTTAGCCAAAAGCAAGGTGAGGGCATTCTCTGCTCCTTGCCCCCAGAGCACCTAGATTGCAGGGTCCCTAGTGTTTCTCCTTCCTGGGTGGTGTGCACATGTGCACAGTGTCTGAGAATGCCTGTGAAACAGGAATGATCAGGAACCCCTCAGGATTACACAGTAAATCCTATCTTTCCATGCCTATGGATTGGGCAGTTTCCCCACCCCATTTGAAATTCAAACTTTCCTAAGGAGAATTAGTGCTTCGGGGCTTTTGGACTGAAACAAGCCTGTGACCTGCTCCTCATCTGCTCTGCGGCAAGGACCTAGCTTCCCAGCTCTCATCACCCTCACCCAGTCTCACCCTTCTCCTTTGACACCCAAAACCCTCCTTATCTGCAATATCTTGGCCTCTTTCCTTTCTCTCTCCTGCCCCTCTTGCCCTCAGCTCCTCTGTTCCATCACACCCTCACCCTCCTGGGGACCCAGCCTGCCCCCACGTCCTGCTTGTTCCTCTGTATTTCTTCAAAGGCCACTCCAAATTCAGCGGACCTGGGGATTAAATCCTCAGCCCTTCCCTGCGTAACAGCATCACTGGAAACCCAGAACTGTAAAAATAAATGATTGCTGATGCATAAAGTGTTGCAGTGAAGCATCGTCAGTAGTTGAGGGCTCCGAAGCTGGTGGGGCTGGCAGGCTGAGGGGCCACCTCGGCTGGCACGAATGTGACAGGAGACAGAGGGGTTTCCAAGCCCTGGCCCACCAGCCCTGTTTTTCTCCTTTGACACCCAAAACCCTCCTTATCTGCAATATCTTGGCCTCTTTCCTTTCTCTCTCCTGCCCCTCTTGCCCTCAGCTCCTCTGTTCCATCACACCCTCACCCTCCTGGGGACCCAGCCTGCCCCCACGTCCTGCTTGTTCCTCTGTATTTCTTCAAAGGCCACTCCAAATTCAGCGGACCTGGGGATTAAATCCTCAGCCCTTCCCTGCGTAACAGCATCACTGGAAACCCAGAACTGTAAAAATAAATGATTGCTGATGCATAAAGTGTTGCAGTGAAGCATCGTCAGTAGTTGAGGGCTCCGAAGCTGGTGGGGCTGGCAGGCTGAGGGGCCACCTCGGCTGGCACGAATGTGACAGGAGACAGAGGGGTTTCCAAGCCCTGGCCCACCAGCCCTGTGTGGCTGGGATATAGCAGGTCTCAGTGGTCCTGAACTGGAAGGAATGGCAATTTGGTTTCTTACATAGTCAAGGCTGACGGCATTGCACATTGTTAAGGCTTCCCGAAAATGTCCCTGTTTTCCACTGCATGTCAGGTTCAGCTACAGTGGTTGTGTTTTTTCCACGCAGTGAGCTTGCTTTGACTTTTAGAAGGGGAGGGAGGAAATATTAGGCAAAATGATTCAGAAATTTCTGAGAAAAAGCCAAGGCACGTACGTGCTAGGTTTTTTTCCTCTCCTAAAATGTTGGGAGGTGAAACCGGCAGCACCTCCAGCAGGGCTGGCCCAGGTGCCCAAATAGCAGGCGAGTACCCAAGGCCACCAGCGACCCGGCATGTTCCCATCACCTCCTGTGCCTGGGTGCAGCATCCCAGGGTGGTGATGCTGGTGCAGCATCCCAGGGTGGTGGTGCTGCTGTGGGAGGGCCAGAGAAGGGGACAGCCCTGTGAGGATCGGTGCTGGTCCTGGCTACCTGCCCCGGGGGCAGTAGGAACTGCAAACGTACCTTTCTAGGGCATAGTCCTCAGCTCTCCAGCTCTCTTCTCCTCCGAGTCTGTGGTAAAAATGTTTAAATCTCAGAGCAGCCAGATTCAATTTTCCCTACGCTTTTGAGATGCCTTGAGCTGGCTCTCTTCTCCTCTGAGTCTGTGGCAAAAATGTTTAAATCTCAGAGCAGCCAGATTCAATTTTCCCTACGCTTTTGAGATGCCTTGAGCCAACTGTTTTGCACGCTTTGGGGCAGGGAATTGAGACTTAACAGGAAGGCACTCCTCCCGTCAGGGCTGCCATCTCCTTCACTGTCCACAGGAGAAATTGCCAAAAGCTGGACACAGCTTTACCTGAAATGCTGCTTCACAGAGCCTTGGTACAGTAGGAAATATCACCCTTCCTTCCCTACACCCAGCTCTCTTCTCCTCCGAGTCTGTGGTAAAAATGTTTAAATCTCAGAGCAGCCAGATTCAATTTTCCCTACGCTTTTGAGATGCCTTGAGCCAACTGTTTTGCACGCTTTGGGGCAGGGAATTGAGACTTAACAGGAAGGCACTCCTCCCGTCAGGACTGCCATCTCCTTCACTGTCCACAGGAGAAATTGCCGAAAGCTGGACACAGCTTTACCTGAAATGCTGCTTCACAGAGCCTTGGTACAGTAGGAAATATCACCCTTCCTTCCCTACATCCAGGTAGGGCTGAGCAGCAGCTCTGGATTTGAAAGCAGAGGGGTGGGTATAGATCAGAGAGGAGGAAAGGAGTAAACTGAGGAAGGAGAGGCAGGAGCTGTCTGGAGAAGTCTGCAAACCCCAGTGTCACCTGGGGCCAAAAAAGAGGTGGATATGCCGCCACAGCTGCCAGTAGTCCCACTTTCCTTCCTGAGAAAAGAGTGTTAAGAAAAGGATGTTCTTGGTCAGTAAAATTGGCTGCAGCTGGGCAGCACCCACTTCCTCCCCCATTTACGTGACTTCTGGCTCCAGACCATGGGTCACATCCTCTCTAGGGCAAATCCAGAAGGAAGATGACAACCTCCTGCTGTTGTGTCTTACTTCATTAACTGAAGTGGCAGGAAATGAAAGGATCCAGTCCTTCTTGGGACATATGTGGATGTTAACACATTGCCACATGATGGAATTTCTATTTTTTTTCACTTTGCTCTTTTTATAGGAAATACATGCTGTGAAAAGGACGTTGAGGCTGTAAAGTCAGACACTCAGGGCTTCAGGAATGCCAGAGTTGGGGTTGCTCCCTGGAGCTGTATTTGGTCCCTTTCTGAGGGTGCATCAGGAGGCAAGGTCCAACAGTTGCTTCCTCCCGAACACCTCTACAGAGCACACAAGAGACCCCATTTACATGTGGCGCTTATCTTTCTTGTCCCCTTCATTCAAGAGGGGGACAGGCTGGAAGCATGACAGTGGGGACTAGCTGAGGTGGTCAAGGCAGGTGATTAGGACAGGTTGAGCCAAACCAGAGTGAGATGCCCATCTGATGCAAAAAGGCAGGAAATGAAAGGATCCAGTCCTTCTTGGGACATATGTGGATGTTAACACATTGCCACATGATGGAATTTCTATTTTTTTTCACTTTGCTCTTTTTATAGGAAATACATGCTGTGAAAAGGACGTTGAGGCTGTAAAGTCAGACACTCAGGGCTTCAGAAATGCCAGAGTTGGGGTTTCTCCCTGGAGCTGTATTTGGTCCCTTTCTGAAGGTGCATCAGGAGACAAGGTCCAACAGTTGTTTCCCCTGAATACCTCTACAGAGCACACAAGAGACCCCATTTACATGTGGCGCTTATCTTTCTTGTCCCCTTCATTCAAGAGGGGGACAGGCTGGGAGCATGACAGTGGGGACTAGCTGAGGTGGTCAAGGCAGGTGATTAGGACAGGTTGAGCCAAACCAGAGTAAGGTGCCCATCTGATGCAACGACCATCTTGGACTCATGCTTCCCTGGCTGCTCTGTATTCAGAACTGCTATTAAGACAGAATTAGCTGTTTTTATAACTGTTGTCAAGCACACCAGTACAGCATAAACATGTTCACACCTCCCCTTTGAGAAGTCAAAAGTATCCTCTTGCTGTGGGGTGCCCAGCCGAAACACCTGATTTTCCAGAATTCTTAGCAGCATTGTAGTCAGCACAGCGCATGTTTCAGCGCACAGCTCCTATTGATTTCAGCCACAGCTGTGAGTGCTCAGCCCCAGTTCCCCAGGAGAGACACATGCAGAGTTCGCAAAAACCTGTGAGGTTTAGGTGACTTGCACAGGAAGGAGCACATAGGAACCCCTTGTGATACATCCAGTTGTGGAGAACAGGACTCAGCAACACAAACACCTTCTTTCCTTTCCTGAATGCCTCCCCCTCACTCACCCCACGGCTATCAGCTTCTTCAGCAAATCAGGCAGGGACCCCACTGTCAGCACTATCCTCCGGTATATAATCCTGCGTCATCCTCAGAGCAAATCCATCCTCTATCGAACAAGGAAAAGGAATGAACAAGGATCCTGTGGACTCTTTAATTAAGAACTGGCTCCATAACATCCATTCAGCAGTGGGCATCCTTCCACCTATCTTTCATCCATTTTGTTTTCGCCTGCATTTTTTTGTGAGTGTAATAAACCAACTCTGTCAAATCCCTGAACCCGTGAATATTTTAGAATATTAGACCATACCCTTCATCCAGGGTGATAGAGCTTGCGAACTTCTTGCTGCATGTTGAACGTATTTGTGCATTCATCTGTGGCCCCGTGAGATCCTTATTATCCTCCCTCAGAGACAGGAAGCTCTGACAGAACGTGGTGGAGGGAGTTTTGGGTAGTGTGATGAAGACAATCGGCGACATGAAGATAAGTTCCCCCGAATCTCAGCCCAGAGTCAAATTGGACTCAGGTTCTGAGCAATCTGTGTGCCTGCCCTAGAGCTCTGCCCTTGGTAGTATCAAACATAGTTTTACAGATTTGGTAGCTGGTGGAGGACGTGAAGTCTTGCTGTCATTCATTAAACCACTGTACTTCCACGGAAACTGGAGGAGATGTTGATTCTCGTGTCTGTGCCAAATCCCACGTAGGAGAATTGCATCCAGTTGCCCTCCTCCTTCCTTTTCACCCTTGGCTGGTGCAGCCTCTCCCTGCTGCTCTGCTCCACCCCAACACAGCCGCTTTCCAGCACTGCTGGAGCTGGTCCACAGCAGTGTGCTGTGGCTAACGAGGGGCTCTGAGACGTCTCCCTAAAAGAAAAATGTCATCATCATTTTAACAAAGCATTTATTCCATGAATTTTGCCTCTTTTCTTAGTCGTAGATTTTTTTATGACTGAATACAATGCATTCAAGTTATTGATTAATAGAATAATTCCAAGTCTTCTTAATTAATTAACTGATTAAAAGCAGATTGTTGTTTATAGACAGTCTGGTGGATGTTTGCCATCTCACCTGGACCCATCTTCCTCCTTGACTAACATCTACATAACACTCACCATCTCTGAGACTATTCCTGCTGGTAAACTTGCCTTCAAGGGACTGTCACTGAAAGCAAAATGTAAAAAGAGTGCAAAACCCATTAGTACAAGTCTTTTTGATTACTCAAAATATATTCTCACAGCCCTAGAGCTGTTCATCAGAGCAGCTTTACATATCTGCATTGTTCACTTCCTAAGACTCCCGATATCCCAGTTAGGCAGAAAATGTTTCTAACCCACATAGCACGAAATATAAAAGGCGAGGGATATGCTGTAGTTCTACTGCTACATGAAAAACAGACTGTGTGTGCATGTCACTTTTCTCACCTATGTCTGGTTCAAAGGAAAAAAAAAAAAGTTGGAGGCTACTAAAGTGTCAGGCTGAGCTGATGTAATGCGGTTCCTCAGCAGTAGTGACAGCATTTGGTGCGGAAGTCTGTAAGATCCATTCTTGCGGATAGCCCTCGGTGGGGTTCGTTAAGTGTCTATTTATAGCTTGATATTTCATGTGAAATATCATGCACTTGTTAAAACATGACTAGAAACATGGACCAGACAAATGATGTGCTTAATGATGGCACACAGCCCATTAAAGGAATTCACATCCCATACGTGTGAAAGAGGAATGTTGTACGGTGGAGCCCTATAGCATGAGGACATCTGTCAAATAAACAGGTGTTCTGGAAATCCAGTGATTGATCCTGTTCGCATTAAATGGAAAAAACAGAGCTTTTCCCAGTCAGCCCTTCCTCCCAGGCTGGAGGAGCATCACTGTTTGCTTTAAGCAGGGTATGAATTTCAGGCTGATTTGGAGAACAGTGATCATGAGTTTCCTATAGGCTATTCTTCTGGTTTTGGCACTTATCCTTGGTTCTGTGTCAGAGCTAAAAACTCTTTTTTCTTCTCTGATATTTCTCCCCTCCCCTTCCTGCTTCTCCTGCTCTTTGCAGTCCTGCAGGAATAGTACTGTTAAGTAATTGTGCACTTATAGATGTCTGTGCTTGTGACAGGGGTGAGCCTCAGCCAAACCTACCATGGCTTGAATTTCCCCCCCTAGACCTCAGGACCTCTTACTTCAAGTCTAGGATGGCTCCGAGTAGAGTTATAGTTGGAAAAGAGCCTCTGTAAAAATTACATCTTGTTGTTCCATATTTATTCTCCCTCAGTGGTTTCCATGTCAAATTTGCTCAGTTTACCAGTCAAAACAAGATATTTCTACCTGCCAGCTCTGCCAGCTCAGCCTGGGCTCTGGAAATCAAGCTGTGCTCTCTCTGCTCTGGACATCATCACCAGCCAAAAAGGATTCTTGAATCAGGGCTGAGCTGGATGTGATTTTGATTATGCACGAATATAATTTGTTCTCAGGTAGTATCACGGGCTCGGTGTGACAGACAGCAGTGAGGCTTCTGTGCTGTACAAACACTGACTAACAAATCTTCCCCACTGCCTGTGGGATGACGGGCCACTGCTAGGTCCATTTTACATCTAGGGAATACCAAGAGGGGCAGCTTGTTGGGGCTGACACAGAAAACCCGTGGCAGCACAAGGAATAGCACTGAGAAGTTCTGCTTCCTGCTATTGTTCTTTGTTCATAAGAACAGACTTGAGCACCTTCAGTGCTCTGGTCCACTGCTTGGTCATCAAACTGTGACCTTTCCTTCCACTGCGGTAGCCTGTGAAATCCCCAAATGGAGCAGGCAGGTGGTCCCACTTCTTGCTGCAGAGAAATGGAAGGGATATAGCCATAGGAAAGGCTCTCATATGCAATAGACATGATTATTTTTTTTCACAAATAGTTCCCCTTCTGGTTGATGGACCAGGAGGGCATTCCCCACCATCCTTTTCAGAAAAAAAAAAAAAAAAAAAAGATCATTGGCTGTATATTTCAAAAAATTATATGTGGCAGATAATATATTTACTGTGTATGACCACGTCCCCAGAGAAAAGGTGGAAAGGGTGTCCTGGCTGTTGCACCTTCCAACTTTCATTCTTCTTGTTCTTCTGTAATAAGTCTCACTGTGGGCTGTCAGCAAGAAGGGACATCAGAACCTTCCCTGCCCCAGTGTGAGACTCTGCTCTTTAAGCCCACAGAGTCATTTCAGCCACTGAAAGTCATTTTAGTGGCTTTTATCTACTACACGGACCAACCCCTGCCATGAGCAATGACCTTCCTCTTCCACAGGTTGTAACGGCAGCTGTGTGGATGGGTTTTCTGATCAGGACACCTTTCCAAACCCATCTCCTCACCTACCAGACAGCTTCCTGGTGTTCTTCTTGCTCTTCTCTTACACATTGGCCACAGTGAGACAATCCACCTGAAAGCTGCTTTCTTTAAGGAGCTTTGCACTAGTGAGACCACAGCAGATGACTCCTCCAGGCTGGGGGAAGCTTGTGCCACAGGAAAGGCCAGGTTTGGGGGCTGTCCTGGGCAGTTCAGCAGGGTACGTGTAAAGAAGCAGGCTCCCCACTGCATGTGGCAAAGCTCTAAGTGTAACAGCAGAGTCTGTCACACCAGGAGAGGAGGCCATCCAGGGTGTTGGTGGGAGCTTACTGGTGGGACATTGTCACTGGAAGAAGGAAACTGCAGCTGGGGAGAAGGTTTGAGGAAAAGCCCAGTCTGCTGGCCTCTGGGGAAGGGTCTCAGCTTGGTAGAAAATTTTTGGAAGTGAGGAATAGGGTAGGCTATGAACTGAATTTTTCTTCTTATCCTCCTTTCAGAGCAAAAATAGAACATTCATCACAAGTTCCCCTACATGTTTTTCTTCCCTATTGCACACTAGTTCCTTGCTAGTATTTGAAGCTAGAGAAAAAAAATTGATGAGTGCTCAAGTTAATAATGCGTGATTATTATGTTGATGAATTGCTGGAGATTAATATATATGTAAAAGCTCTGCAAGATTCGCTCATCCATGCATCCTGAGTGAAAGCAATTATTTTGGTGAACAAATGGCAGTTAGTTCTATCTCTTAATAAGAGGTGCTAGGGTAAAAGGTAACCTGGTAACTTTTGTCCTGCTGAATTTCCAGGACACTTTTGCAAACTGATCGTTACTGAAATGATGGAGACACCAGCACAGGGGTCAATCTTTCAAAAGTGACAAATTTACAAACTTGTAAGGTTTTCTCTGTCTTGAGACTGTGGAGAAAAAACAGAACAACCTGAACAAGGCACATCCAAGAGGCTCAAAAACCTTGTGATGAAAACATAGAATCCCATGTATAAAATTTGGAAGGGGGAGGCTTGTTTGTATGTGTGATGTGCTTCTCATGATTTCTAACTCAAACTCATGATTTTGATGTGAAAGTCATGATATTTTCAGTCCTGACTCACTCCTTTTTTTCAATCCTTGCACTGTAAATTGCCCTGGCTGTCACTGAGCATAAGCCTTGGGCACCGTGTGACCCCAAAGCTCTGCCTCCCAGCCCTTCGTAGGGTAAGGGAAGGATTGGGTGCTCAGTATGGGGAGGTGGTGGTGGGAGACATCTGAAATCAGCATTAACAAAAGCCCTAATAACAGGTTCTGTTAGGAAGGATCAGGTGGGCACCACAAAAGGGCTATATCTCCACAAAGGATTTGATAGAAGTAACCAGAAAGGAGTGACCTTCCCTCCCTTGGAGAATCCAGCCACTGACTTTGCGCTGTGTTAGAGGAAGAAGGACCATGTCCAGCACCATCAAAAAAATCATCTTGTGGAGTTATGGCAAGAGGGCCACAGCAGGGCTATCCCCTACTGCTCCTGGATGTCCCATCCCTGATTTCAATATTTGTGCAAGTTCAGTGTGTCCTGACCCAGCCATGTTGTTTCTTTCCTTTTTTCCCTACATGCTGCACATGTCCAGCTGGATTCAATCCAGGAGTTAAGTTCTGTGGTATTCTTTAAAGACAAGAGTCCGTAAACAGTGATGAGGAGGTGTGACTAACTCATTAAAAATTGAAAACAGGAGGAAAAAAAGAAAAACACCTTCTTGTTGTCACTTTGATAAAAATGACAAGTCCAGATATTTTGTTGTTGTTACAAATACTTCCAAGACAGAGTAATGGATTTGATATGAACGGAGAAGCATGTGTTAACCCATTTAAATTAATTTTGTTCGGCTCATTTTCAGCTAAGGGGATTAGATGGCTCAGGATTTGGTAACGTGTGAGAGTGTTTTCCCAGACAGGTCACATACTCAAGTACAGTCCATGTCTGCAGTTGTTTGGAGGATGATACTTCCAGTGCACATAAGAGAGATGTTCCTCCATGTAGCAGATGTGTATTGGTGATGTGCCAGAAAAGCCCAGCACTAAAAAGGTTGGTTAGGACCTTTGTGCCCTGGGTGGGGAGATGAGAAGTGAGACAGGCTGATGGGTAACATGGGAGGAATTTCCACAGCTGTCAGCTGTGGAATTACTAAATGGCCTCACCTGCCTACCATCCTGGCAGCTCCACCTGATGGGAGTGGAGGTTGGATCCTGTGTCAGTCTTCTGCAAGTGCTGGGATGGGATGAGGTGAGATGGGATGCCCCACACATAACACCACCCCTGGCATTGGGAGCTGTTTGGCTGCAGGTAGGAGAAGGGTGCTGTGGTTTCCCTGGGTAGTTTGCTGCACTCCTACCTCCTGGGCTCCTGCAAGGAGTGTCTTGGTGCTGTGGGAGTCACAAAATTAGTAGCCCTAATCCTGCTTAAAAATCTATGTGCGTGTGTGAACCTTGTAGCACTGGAACTTGTGCAGGAATCCAGCATTTTGCATTATAAAGAGTGTTTTCCAAGGCTATAGGGGAGCCCTGAGAGTGGGTCTGCTCTGAGAATAACCTGGAGAGATGGATATGGGGCAGGAAGGGGCAGCTGTATGCGTTGAGGCTTGTGATGAGTGTGTTCTGGTAGAAAGCTGTAGGGATCTGATTTAATACCTTTCTCCCTTTTGCACATTTACCTATGGGGTTGAAAATGCTTAAAGCCTATGTGCAACCCCTTCTGAAGTTCTGCCTTCTTTGTGCCTTCAAAAGCAGGGTAGCAAGTGGTGGGCTAGGAAATGAGGAGCAGCAGGGTCTCAAAGGCTTCTGAGTCTGCCCGAGCAGGGGAAGTGGTATCTGTGAGAGTACAGAAAATTGCCCAGGCTGGCTGTGAGGAGATGGAGCAAAAGAGAGCTCTGAGGGCCTGAGTGGCATCAAAAGGGCTGGACTCCTCCTGAGTCCCCCACAGCTTCCCGGGTGGGCAGAGCTGTGCCCCATAGCTGCATTGGCAGGGCCCGCAGGGGAGGTGCACTTGCCTGCCAGGATCCTGACAGAGGTAGGAGGGAAGTCTTCTCAGGTGGAGAAATGTGGGGGTGGCTGATTAGTGTGGGTCTGATGCTTCAAATCGCTGCTGGGGGAAAAAAATGCCTGGCTTGTGTTCATCTGCTGTCAGTCTATAATACATGCTTGCTTGAGAAGCCCTGTTGCCCTCCTGCTACTACTCTTGGTGGAGAGTAAGAGCTGAAGGTATCTGGGGTGCTCGGTGCCTCTGTTTTTCCCAGGGTTAGCTCACTGTAAGTGAGGGAAATGCAACGTTTCATAGAAGTGCCCTGCCCTGCAGGGAGGGATGTAAAAGAAAACACAAGATGTGTGACCTGCAGGCTGCAAAGCCAGGGAGCTCGTCTGTGTGGAGGACACAGGGAGGAATGTCCCTGGAACAGGAGGGCAGGTGATCAGTCCTTGCTCTAGCAGCTCTGTGCACCAGGAGGTCAGGGCATTCCTGCGTCTCCTGATGGTCAGATCTGGATCTGCCTTCTGCAACGACCCTGCTCTGACAGAAAATGATGGTTGAGGCAGCCCTGAAGGGTGAACTGGCTGTGGTCTGAGCTGGGTGTTGCCTACTTCAAGGAATGAGTGGTAGTTGGTAATTGGTGTTCATTGTAATGTTATTCTTAAAAAGATTTGATTGCTTGGGATCCCCTGGTGGTGCCAGGTTGATAATGATCAGGTCTGGTAAGGTGGTGCAGTTGTGTATGTTTGTAAATGAGAACAAATACGCAGTTTGATAAACCTGGGAACTTATTTTCCTCTCACTTTGCTGTAACCTTATCAAGTGTGCATCTCCCAGGCAAGAGACATGCATATGGAAGGCTTTGGGAGACTATCCTCGTCACTGAGGATGAAGCACTTTAAAAATCTGTCTCCTGAATATTGACCTCAGGCCTCTCCCTAGGACAGGTTCTGAGTAGTCAGTTATTTTTCATAATGCTGAAAGCCCCGTGTGTGTTTGTACAGGTGCTTTGCTGAACTGAGTCCACCAGTAGTACAGATGCTGTAAGGGTTGGTGTCTACCCTCTTGTTCCGTTTTTAAGCCTGTACATTTGAGACCTTGTTTTTATTCAGCTTGGGTAGCTGTCTACCAACATCTTTTAAAATCAACCTTGATTTAGCTTCCTCCGTAATCCTTCAATACCTCTGGGACAACCTTTACACTGTTTTTGTAGCCAGTTGATTGTTCTCTCTCACTTCCAAATTTCCATGGGATATTTGCAATATCCCACTCTAATACCTACTAATCCATTAAAAATACCCATGAGATAGATTAGGTAATCCATTGTGCCTCACAGATTGTGCTCCTTAGCTCTCTGCTTTCCCTAGAACAGTCACAGAATGAGTGCTGTACATCTGCATCAGGAAAGCATTGTTCCTCCAAAAGGATCCCTCAGCACTGGCTCGCAAGCGGGCACAGCTTGCATGAGAAAATCTTCTTTATCTGTTCAGATCTACAGGGACAGCTTCTTTTGATGACATGCTGGAAATGTGGCTGCCATTATCGAGGTTAACCTGTGTGTTTGCAAAGAGCATGGCAGGATAGCAGCTCTTGAGTGGTCAGTTCTGCCTGCTCTGCAAGTGCTGTGTCTCTTGGCTCCTTGCTGAAGAATTGGCCTCATTGCTTGCTTGGAGAAAAGCCTGTCTTGTACTGAGGCTCTTGGTTTTTTTCAGTCTTTGGAATTTCCAAAGGTCTTCTCACAAGCTATGCTATGGTTGTACCCTTCCTTAGATGTTCCATCAAACCTGTGTGCTGTCCTTGATATCACCATCTTGGTGAGAGCTTGCTCCAGCTTTTCATTTCTTTGGGAAATCCCTAGTATTCCCTCTTCTTAAATGAAGAATGCAAACTCAGTCATCTGACTGGATGCAGTGAAAAGCCAGGCAGAATGGTACAGGCTGGAAATCCTCATTGGCCTCCTTGCACAGGGTATTGCTGTGTCTGGTCCAATGTGGATGGATGGCAAGCCTAGCAAGGTGAGGCACAATCTTGTTCTGTGTGCAGGTTCAGCAGCTTAAAAAGTGCCAAGCACTCCCTAAAGAAATATGGCAAAATGCAGGAAACCTGTGAGGCAGAAGAAACCATTTTCTTCCAGACCTACTTGGAGACTACCTGCAACCTCCATGAGAATCAGTGGTGGTAGATACCCACCCTGCCCCTGCAGGACAATGAATCCATGGGGAAGTACCAGGCATTGACAGCCTCAGATATTCTGGAGACCAGGGCTCTGTCTTTCAGCTCAAAAATACCATGCTGGCTTCATGTGAAATAGATTCCTCAGCAGCAGCAGCAAGTCCCTCATACTCCCTGTTCCCTGCAGGCAAGAAGGCAATGTCATACTTGCTGATTTGCCATGAGACCATCTCTCTTTCTGGTAATGTACAGTGGTGGCCAAAAGCATAATGTCATGGCATGCTTTGCTCTTTTAAATCCGACAGATATCATGAAGTGACCTGCTCAGGGTAGGGGAAAAGCTTTGATATCAGCCTCCAAATGTGTTTGTTCCCGATTGTCGTGCTGAGCCTGCCGAGCTTAGCACACAGCATTGGCTGCTGGTGGGGGAGAGGTCATGGAAATAAGAGTAAAAAACCAAATGGAAAAAGGGTTGGAGAGTGTTTACTGGGTATTTAAGCCTAGATTTTGTTGGAAAAGTTTAAGCAGGTTCCTAAGAATGGTGATGCTGAGCTTGGCCCTTCTAGATGTCACTGCAAATCAGAGATGCTGGTTGAAAGTGGTTCCCAAAACACTTCTTCTTTTATGATACGTGGTCAACTTTTTTTTTTTTTGCTCCTGAAGCAATTTTAACGCTTACTGAGTTTGTGCTTGATGCTGTACCTAAGCCACAAAAAAAGAAAAAAAGAAAAAGTAAAGGAGCAGGAAAATAAAAAAAAAAAAAAAAAAAAAAGAAAAAAAAAAAAAAAGCATTACCTTGGCTTGTACTTTATCTCACTGCTACCAGCTCTTTTAAAGGAACACGAAAATCAAGGTTGGAAAACTTTGTGATTTGGCTTGTGTAACTTGCTGGGATGGCATCTTTTAGACATTCTCCTATTAAGTGCTGTAGCAGAGCCTCAGTCTTGATCTGTGAGCACAGCTATTATTCAGACAGCAATTTGTGAACACCACTTACAACCCTTCCATATGGTGAAAACCCAAGAGCTTTTCCATCCTCCCTGTCCTGGGGGATAGATATAGGCTCCTCCACAGTGAATTTGAGTGTCCTGAGAGTAGGCTGGACTGAGCTACCTTTTGTGTGGGTTTAAAAACTGTGGCCCAGGACTAATTAGTTCAGCAGCTGAAAATTATTCAAGGGGATCTGTTTTGGGAAGGACAGAGAGGGATTTCTTAAGAGGTTGTACGGTTGCATCCAGGCAGCAGCTCCTGAGCTAGTGACAAGCCTCGTGCTGAATGTGCTGCCTTCTGCACCTCTGACTACCTGGGATCTCTTGCCTCCTAACTAACCATGTCTGTCAGCCCTTGTATAACCAACTCATTGCTGCACGTAGCAGTGACGTGGGTTGTGGTTTTAAGTTGTAAACATAAAGCCAGGGTGCCCTGAGGTTCAGTGCTGTGAACAAAGCAGAGGCAGCGGCTTGGGCAAGCCATTTTCCGCAGAAAGAGCGAGTAGATACTGAACAGTCCTCCCTTCTTCAGGAAAGCAAGAATAAGACTGAAGGAAAAAGCCCTGGGAGTGAAATTACAGTCTGTGTGCTGGTCGTGCCTTTGGCAAGCCTGAGATCTTGTTTGGTGTGGGGGTCATTGACAATGCCAGTAAGTCACCGCAGTCCTGTAGCCACATCTGTCGGCCATCCTTGCCCTCCTCATGCCTGGCTGTATCACCCTGCATTTGTAAAAATGGTTCTCCCAGCCAGTGCAGGGCAACCTTGTCTGGGACTTTCTGTTTCTGGACTCTGGAGATACTGCTGTCCTCTGGCTTCTGGAGAGCTGGGGATGAGGAACAGGGTTTTGCACGGATGGAGTCTTATGCATGTGGGTATTTCCCATGGCCGGGTAAGGCACAGACCTGTTCTGTATGTAGGTTTAGTGGCTGAAAGCTCTAATTTTCTCTGGTTGGCTTTGTTTACTCAGCAGAAGACCTTAAAGCAGCTTTCCTGCTGCTGCAGGGATCTCAGACTGGTGATGCCACGGGCAGGGTGCAGGCAGGGAATGCTGGGGCTCATGCACAAAGCTGTCTTGAATAATCTTCCCTCTTGTCCAAAAGAGACAGTGCTGTGTTCCCTCTTCCTGCTGCACGCATGATGCACTCTAATGGCAAGAGCTAGGCTGCCCCTTTTATATCTCTAACCTCCAAGACAAAGTGAGCAGCTCCCAGGGCGGGTGCGGTGGGTTTGGAGAGGCTTCTGTGGTTTTAAGAGAATGCTGTACAGGGGAGGTTGCTTTTTTCTTTTCTCTGTGCTGGTGACATGTCATCTTCGCTTCAGTGGCTGGTTTCTGGATACCACGCTTTAAAATAGAGACGTAGACAAATTGGCAAAAGGCCAGAGGAGAGCAGCACTAATTGTCAGAGCTTTAGAGAACATGACCTCTGAGCACCTGAAGAAATCAGGTGCATTTGATCGAGGCAAGACAGTATTGGTGGGAGAGGGAGAGGGATGTCATGGTTTCTCAGTACATAAAAGCTGTTATTAAGGAAAGATGATTGATTTATTCTTTCACTATCATAGGGGGAAATGGTGAGACAAAACTACATTTACATTGCGAAGAAGGTTTAGTTTGGATATTTAGGAAAAAAACTTCAGTGCAGCGAAATGCAGGAAGAGATTGTCCAGGGGAGCTGTGGAATTTTTGACACTGGTGACTTAGAGAAACTTCAGTCTGCTTCCATGAAAGAGACGTGCTGTGCAACCTCCCAAGATGCCTGTTAGCACCTCTGTTCCTGTAGATTAGGCTAGGTTTGAGGCTGATGCCAGTCCCTTAGCAACCGCAAGCCTTGGCTCTGCCAGCGTTGCCAGGTTCACGTGGCCAGAAATGCATGAACCAGGCTCCTGAAAGCATTGGCTGTAGTTCATAAAATCAGTGTGGCTTCAGGTAGATCATAATATAAAGCAAGCTGGTTTTATCTGCCCACCAGTTTGGGATCTTTTTGGCTGTGTCTGTATTGCAGTTGGAGATTTGATGGCAGAGGAACCCAAGCTTGCTCTAGTCTAACTTTGTTGCGTAGGAGTGAAGGGAGAGCAGCTTGGACCTTAGTACAGGGCAGTTGCCCAAGTGAGCATCCACTGTCAGGTCACCTATTACACTGAGTTTTGTGCTATTGTCTTTGCTCTCTGCAGCTGAGGTACCAGGCTGAGACGTAGAAGAGATGTCCTGATCCAGGCTGCCATCACCTCTGGCTGTAGTGCAGGCAGACACGGGCTTGGAAACAACCTTTCCTCTGCAGTCATGCCATAGGAATTGCTTCTGTAGCAACATGACTCTAGGTTCTGGGGCTTTTAAGCATTATAAAATAAAATGTAAAAGTAATAACTGGTTGCTGGGAAAATATTGCAGATTAGCACAACTTGTTCTCTACCTTGACTGTTTTTGTATTTGACAAGTATCACTTGCAGAAAAAGGACAGGTTTTATTATAACTCTTTTGTCTGCTTCCCTTCCAACTTCCTGAGTACGTTTTTCACAGGCATCAAACTACTTTCAGGACAAAATGTTGATGATTTCTGCAGTGGTGGTGAGAAATGGGGACATGTAAGGGTGCAGTTCACTGGTGAAAGTGGCAGAATTTCTCACACTCACTCACTTGTGATCTTGCCCACAAATCTTTTCTAGGCACAAGATTTTTCTTTGAGGGGTCTATTATTTTTCACCCATTTGCAAGGCACAGATAAAAACATGGACCTCATTTGCCTTGTCTCAGATCCACAAACGCAGAGTTCTGCCTTTTTGGACAAATTTGCAGATGACGTTATCCCATATTTTAAATACCCTACTTTTGTATCCCTCTGGCCTGAAGCTATTAACATTGGCAGAATTGATGTCCTTTGTTTATTTTGTGTACTACTTACAGCCTGAATGTTGGACACCAGCCGGTCTAGTTTTTCATTGGGCTGCAGTAAGAGGTAGGACATGCTTTTTCTGTTGGCTATGTGTATGCTCTTGCATATCCCTGCAAGACAGTATTGGTGGGAGAGGGAGAGGGATGTCATGGTTTCTCAGTACATAAAAGCTGTTATTAAGGAAAGATGATTGATTTATTCTTTCACTATCATAGGGGGAAATGGTGAGACAAAACTACATTTACATTGCGAAGAAGGTTTAGTTTGGATATTTAGGAAAAAAACTTCAGTGCAGCGAAATGCAGGAAGAGATTGTCCAGGGGAGCTGTGGAATTTTTGACACTGGTGACTTAGAGAAACTTCAGTCTGCTTCCATGAAAGAGACGTGCTGTGCAACCTCCCAAGATGCCTGTTAGCACCTCTGTTCCTGTAGATTAGGCTAGGTTTGAGGCTGATGCCAGTCCCTTAGCAACCGCAAGCCTTGGCTCTGCCAGCGTTGCCAGGTTCACGTGGCCAGAAATGCATGAACCAGGCTCCTGAAAGCATTGGCTGTAGTTCATAAAATCAGTGTGGCTTCAGGTAGATCATAATATAAAGCAAGCTGGTTTTATCTGCCCACCAGTTTGGGATCTTTTTGGCTGTGTCTGTATTGCAGTTGGAGATTTGATGGCAGAGGAACCCAAGCTTGCTCTAGTCTAACTTTGTTGCGTAGGAGTGAAGGGAGAGCAGCTTGGACCTTAGTACAGGGCAGTTGCCCAAGTGAGCATCCACTGTCAGGTCACCTATTACACTGAGTTTTGTGCTATTGTCTTTGCTCTCTGCAGCTGAGGTACCAGGCTGAGACGTAGAAGAGATGTCCTGATCCAGGCTGCCATCACCTCTGGCTGTAGTGCAGGCAGACACGGGCTTGGAAACAACCTTTCCTCTGCAGTCATGCCATAGGAATTGCTTCTGTAGCAACATGACTCTAGGTTCTGGGGCTTTTAAGCATTATAAAATAAAATGTAAAAGTAATAACTGGTTGCTGGGAAAATATTGCAGATTAGCACAACTTGTTCTCTACCTTGACTGTTTTTGTATTTGACAAGTATCACTTGCAGAAAAAGGACAGGTTTTATTATAACTCTTTTGTCTGCTTCCCTTCCAACTTCCTGAGTACGTTTTTCACAGGCATCAAACTACTTTCAGGACAAAATGTTGATGATTTCTGCAGTGGTGGTGAGAAATGGGGACATGTAAGGGTGCAGTTCACTGGTGAAAGTGGCAGAATTTCTCACACTCACTCACTTGTGATCTTGCCCACAAATCTTTTCTAGGCACAAGATTTTTCTTTGAGGGGTCTATTATTTTTCACCCATTCGCAAGGCACAGATAAAAACATGGACCTCATTTGCCTTGTCTCAGATCCACAAACGCAGAGTTCTGCCTTTTTGGACAAATTTGCAGATGACGTTATCCCATATTTTAAATACCCTACTTTTGTATCCCTCTGGCCTGAAGCTATTAACATTGGCAGAATTGATGTCCTTTGTTTATTTTGTGTACTACTTACAGCCTGAATGTTGGACACCAGCCGGTCTAGTTTTTCATTGGGCTGCAGTAAGAGGTAGGACATGCTTTTTCTGTTGGCTATGTGTATGCTCTTGCATATCCCTGTCCTGAGGACACCGAGACCCAGCCCCTCGACAGGGATGGAGAAGATGAAATGGCTTCCCTGTGATCAAGCTAAGAGTAAGGTCCAGTGAAGGCAGAACTTTGCATACCTTCATCTTTAAGGTGTTTGTATAACAATCACACACTCCTGTGGGTTGATGGGCACATGCCCCAGGGGCTGCAAGCAGACAGTGGAGCCTCCCACTTGCCATGATAGATGGGGTGCAGAGGTCTTGGCAGTGCCCAGGGTGGCCAAGAGGAACATTGCTGACTGCGCGCTGGGTGCAGCTGAGCCCAGGCTGATGGGGAGCAGCCTGATCTCCACTCCAGCCTTTGCCTTGGAGTTGGGAGTCGGGCGGTTTGGATCTTATCCATGGCTCTGACACTGAGTCACTGCATGACCTCAGGCGCTCAGATACCATGGTGATGAACACAGCACAAATGTCTAGACAGATAGATTAGATTGGATAGACTCTGTATTTGACAAATATTTGTATATCACCGCTGTCAGTGCTCCCCTGCTACAGCCACCCATCCTGGTGGTTTCAGAGGGTCTTCTACACAGCAGGAAGGTGAAGAACCACTTTTTGCACTGAGGAAGGAGGGGATGCATAACCACAGCAACACAAGGAATGGTGGTGACAGACTGGAAGCAAAGCAGGCAGTAGGGCAACTCTTGGAGGGAACGATGCTGTGTGGTAGAAAGGTTCGAGAGTCGGGAGCTGGCTTCTCCCCAGCTCTGCTGCAACCCTGCTCATGATCCTGTCGTTCCTCCTGTAACCAATTAGTCTGTAAGATCCTCAGGTCAGCAGTGACTTCCTCCTGCTATGGCTTTTATCACAAGTCCCTGATTTCAGGAAAAAAAAAAAAAGAGAAACTACCAAAGTGAGACTCTCTTAAAAGCCTTCCAGTGCCTCTGGCGTAAGGGAGGATGCAGGAGAATCGACTCTCCCCAGAGTAACTCTTGGTTATTTTCCCACCTGATTCCCCTGTGAAAGATGAACGTAGCAGCACAGCAAAGATGTGGCTAGGAGTGTGCCTGTGCAGGGATTTTCAGAGGCTCTGCAAGGTCTCCTGAGCACCCCTGCCTCCGGCACCCCAGTAGCAAGCCAGGAGTGCTGGAGAAGAGCACTGCCTCTTTAAGGAGATTTGCATAGCAGGGCCTAATTACAGTTGTTGATTCTGATGTTTTCAGTGTTGTTCATATTCCATTAAAGGATAATGCCGCTTAATTTGCAGCAGAGGGTCTCGGTTAACAGTGCACCCAATCACAAGGCAGCCCTAATGACACTACTTCCCTACTTCTGGTAACACATAATTAAAAAATCACTTCATTTCCAGTTGTGTGGTTCTCCCCTCTCCCCCAATCTCCTAATTACTTTCTAAGCCATTTCATGATTATCTGTAAATATTTCAGCACTTAGATCTACTAATGAGTCCATGGAAGAGTTAATACCTTGAGTGGCATAACTGTTTGCCATTCCCTTTCTAGTACTGCATTGCAAGGAATCATTTTCCAACTTGCATGTGTGAGAAGACGAGCTTTGTGGTGGGATTGGGTTTGTGGTCGGGCTGTGAGGATGACAGGAGAAGGGTTGAACACAAACTCCATCTCAAGCTACAGGAGGGCTTTTGCTGGTTTTGGTAGTGGATGTGTATCTCTGCAAATTGTTTTATGTGGCTTAAATACCGCTGAAAAGGATGTCCTGTTGCCTGCTGGAGGGATCTGGTGGTCGGAGGGGCTTACGTAGAACTGAGTATGAGTCTGGGTCTAGCTGGGGTGCCCACACATCTGGAAGAATTGGCTGAAATGGCTGGTGTCTGTCCTGACACTACAGGTTTGTGGGAAGTGGTAACACAGCTCTTGCCACACTTGGGTGAGAGAGGGCAATAGCTCTGCCCTTGCCTGGTGTTTCTTCACAATCTCATCTTGCATGTCACAGTCAGTGGCACTTATTGCAGTGTGAGGGTAGCTTGGTCACTGGGTAAGGGAATATCTGAATTTCCCAGCAAACCTGTGCACAGATGTCTACCACAGCTCCATGCCTGCAGGCAAGAGGGCGTGGGGTGACATGTGCCCTGATGCCCATGGTATCATGTGGAATTTGATCTCTAATCCAAGTGCTGCTCTGTTTTGAAAAGCCACTGTACAAATGCTGCTTTCTCACTTCATAGATCTGGTCCCTGTGCTTGTCTGGTATCTTGGGTATTAAAATTCCCCTGGGGTTTTCAGACTGAGCACTCAGAGCTGACAGTGATGGAGAGTGAGCTGGAGTATCTTTCCTGCCCATGTGTTGCATGGGCTTGATTGCTATGTTCTTTGTATGGTCAATCAGTAACACCTTATGCAAGCCCACTGGGAGCCTACTGATGGTCTCCGAAGGCATTATTTGGAATAACCAGAGATAATTGTATAACTAGGGGGTAATTAACTTCCAGGAATTAAAGAATCAAGCTTAGGCTGTGCTACTCCTAGGGGTGAGTCTATAAGGCTGGGAGTTAGAGAAATCTACTCTTCTCTAATCATTGAACACATGTGACTTGGAGATCCTTGATACTTGAGGAACGTGAAGCTGCTTCAAATCATGTCCATGCACTTCTATGCAGTTCTTTAATAGCAGATATGGGAGGAAGGCTTGAACGTGGTCCTAACTCAGTCCATTTGTATTTCAGGTAACCCTGTCACAGTGGGAATGAGCATCCATATCTCCAGCATTGACCAGATCTCTGAAGTCAACATGGTAAGTATGGAAAGAAAGAAAAAAAAAAAAAACCAAACCCTAATAAACTGTTTTTCCATTTTCTGGTTGGAATGTGTTTCCAAGACAGTGGTTTTTTGGAGCCACCAGAGATCTCAGGGTGCACTTCTGAAAAGCAGGGTAGTCACACCTCTGCTTCCTTCACCTCCTACTACAGATCTTCCCTGCAGCTGGAAAGTTGTTGGAGGAAGAGTGACATTTGTCTGGTACTGAAGAAGTGGGTTTTTTTCTTCTGCTTCAGACACAGAATTTTGAGGGGTGATGGGAACTCTGATTTAAGACAGAAATCTTCCTCACTATAGAATAAGGAATTTAAGGATGATTTCTCCATGCAGAGAAAAAGAAAATCAAACACTTCACTGAGCTATAGCAATTGAGGAGTTTTTTTTTTCTCCAAATGTCTTTCTCAGCATACTGTTTCAGTCTGAGCCTTGTTCTTTCCACCCACTGAGTGGCCTGTCTCACTGTGCCTGCCTGTCAGTTGTCCCCACACCTTCAGCCCAGCCCCAGGCTGAAACAAACCTGAACCCACTGAAACAGCACTTGCAAGATGTGACTGGCATGTGGGACCTCTGAGGTACACACCACCCTGCTGGTGGTACTTGTGGTGTGGTTGGACATGCTGGAAGACTGTAGTTCACTTCCTAATGTGGGGTAAATTCTAGTAGGGTTAGTGAGTGTCTGTACGGGCACATTGAGGTATCCCTGGTGTTACTTGTGAACACGTGGATGGATGATCTCTGCTGGCATCTCCGGAGCTAGTGGCATCTTATCCAGAATAGATTCTCATCCTTTATCCTTCTGTGCTGGTTGCACAACCACTTTTCTGAGCCATTAATGCTTATGTCTTAAAAGAGTGGATGCAAATTGTGTGTCTCACTTGACACAAAAAGAGTGGTGGCTTTACAGTCAGCCTGTGCCTGCCATGTTTTAAAACAGTGGTTTTTCTTGCTCGCTGGTGGTATTTACTGGAAAGGGAGGCATCTAATGGAGATCTGGCTTTTGGGTGGCATTAGTAGACTGGAGTTTTTCATACCCGAGAAGAAAAAAATTATCTGCTTAGATAGTAATGTTTTGGAGTGAAATTTGTTAATTACTTTGATCATGTTTTGTATACATGTCCAGGCTTGTGCTCTCAGAAGCCCTTAGCACCCAGCAGAGGACATGGTTTGTGTTGATCATTGTCTGACCTCTCTTTCCTCTGGCCCAGAGGGTTTTCCTCCAAACTCCTCTCATTTCCAAAAGGTTGAGTGGCATGGAAGGCTGGTGGGGATCTCCTGGCAGCAGCTGTCCTGTGCCTCAGTTCCTGGCCCATGAAGGAGAATCGTAGGCCAGTTTAGGGCTCTTGTTATTCAAATCAATTAAAACCTTGGTCTCCCAATGCTCCTGTCCTATTTGTCTGTTTCTGGACTCTCCTGCCCTGTTTCTCTGGCCCACCAGCTATTCTGCTGTTGCATGGTGGGGGGAGGAAGGGAGGTGAGACAATCCAACTGGTTGTTTTGGTTTCCAAACTGCTTGAAGGTTATGGATGTATATGTTGATATGACCCAGGGTGAAGGGCCAACCGTGAACCTTCAGGTTCTCATATGGAATAGTTTCTTTTGCAGAATCTCTGCTATCATCCCACCATTACCACAGTTGTCTGCACAGCGTGTTATACCTTGTCTGGTAACAGTGACACTGGACAGTGAGTGTGTACAATCAGAAATTCAGGTACTGACCTATGTCCCCGTTGCATGGGGTAGCTGTGCTTGAGGTTAGGCTCAACTTAGAAGAGCCAGATGGCTTAACCTAGTTCCATCTATCTTGCCTGTCAGGGCAGCGCTCAACTTTGAGTCATCTCCTCCCCCAGTCTCAACTTGGACCTGAATTTTCCTACGTACTGAACCAGCTGTCACCCTCCTTGCTAGAGCCAGCATGAACAATTTGGGGTATGGGCCTGTAGCTTAGGACCCCAGCTTGCACAAACAGAACTGGGAGACAGTGAGGGATTTGGCTCTCAGAGCTTGCCTCTGACAACTGCCCTGGTCTTCCTTTGTGGACCTCAGAAGGACCTCCTGCTGGAGATGTGTCCAAGGGCTATAAAGGCTGATGGAGTGCTTTGTCATACACCTGTTGTGAGCAACTGTGGCCAAGCATGCTGTGTCCTAGGCTAGTGGCCATTCTCTTAGTGACACTTTTCAACCCTTGCCATGTGGACGCAGTGTTCCCCCCTCTCCAGTGAGCACCTGCCTCCCTCTGCCGCAGGATGTCTGAGAAGACATTTCTGGGGAAAAACAGCAACAATAATCTCTCTGTGGGGTGCATGGAAGAGCAGATTTCCTGGCATGGACCTTCACCCACACACTGCTCTGGATCTTGCAGGATTTGGGCAGTGCTATTGATGGACATTGAGTGCTTTGATGGTTGTGGTGTGGCTGTAATCAATCTGGGCACCAGGCACTGTCCATGTCGTACTTCTGTCCATACTGTGAAGGCACTTCTGAGCTTTTGATTATTGCTCCTGGCTCTCTGTTCAACTTGACAAACACCATTTCTCGTCCATCCTTCCTACATGTGTTGGGGGGGAAAATGGAGGGCAAGGTGACTATATGCGAGAACCTTCTCAAGCTCAAGATCTAGGAGAACCATGGTGAGGCAGTTTCAAAAAGGATTTAAAAATCAGAATCATCTTAAAGAACAAACATTTAGGGAGCAGAAGATTTCTCACGTGATGTAAATTTCCAGGCTGAAGGGATTTTATGTGCATCATTCTTCTGTGTGACAGATGCCCCGGGGAAAGGGCTGTGTCTTACCCCTGCTCTGGACATGGATAACAAGAAAAACAAGTCATTTTTTGGCATCGTGTGTGATTGGGAAAGGGACTGTGCAATGAATAAATTAAAGGCACACAAGTGAAGCTGCGTTGTCATGGTAACCAAATAGCTTCTATTGTTCCACAAGGAGTGTTATTACTTACTGCCCCTTGTAGGATAATTAATTAATCCTCAGACATCCTTTTGGGAACAATGGCCCTGGTGCTGGGACTGAGCAGGCTGAGGAGAGCCCCCAGCTCTCCCATGCCTTTCCCTGGGAGTCTTGGTGTCTGCTGGCTGCGTGATGGCAGGGAACAAGTGCGGTCAGTGACTAGCCATTGCATGATTCAAAAAGTTGTTTTCCATGGGAGTCCAGCTGGATGCGGTGCTGTGGAGGAACACAGCTCCACCCATGATCCAAGGAGCACTCCTTGCCTTCACTCCCATGGGAACTGTTTTCCCAAAATGATGATGTGCTGACATTTCGGTCCTGGAGGATATAGGGTTCTCTGCAAAGGCAGCACAATTATGTCTTTATGCTGGAAGTTCCCAGACACTCTGATACACCAAATGCTTTGCAGCTGCCTGTACATGTTTTGTGTTTCCTGGTGCCTTGCTATGTAAAGTTGATGCACCTCTATCCCCTTGAGGGTCATGCTCAGATACTTTGCCATTTAAAAGCTCAGAAGATGGAGCCATGTCAGGGTGCAGAATGTTCACAGGTACAGTGCTGGCTTTACAATGATCTTCCAATGGTGAGGGATCAAATCTAAAACCTCTATTTAAAAAAAAGAAATGGTACCTTCTTGTTCCACGCAGCTGCTGTCTGTGTGTGGTCAGCCGTATTTTCAAGCTCACTTGCTAGAGTAATGCTTTATTGCTGTGTCCTCCTCTTAGCCCTGCTAAGCAACGCTGAGCTGCAGCCTCTGTTCTTGTCAGTGATTAGAAGGATTATTTGTTGAGCCAAGATCAGTGACATCAATTGAAATGCATGGGAAAGGATGCCAGGGGCCAGGCCAAATAGGTATTGGGGAGGGCACACTTGACTGGCAGACCCTCTGGGAAGTGCTGATCCATGAAGATGAAAGGACTAGTTGGAGTCTTCATATCCTTGCAAGTTGGGGATTTAAAGGCAGGCTGAGAGGCGGAATGTCTTCATAATGATGTTATGTAGCTCAGATGATCTGTAAAGAATGGAAGGATGGTATATCCCAGTTCTCCTTAAAGGAAATGGGCTGGATAAGTTGTCTGGTGAATGCCATTTTGCTACAAGTGGCTGAATTTCAGTAAGCATAGAACAACATGCAGGTATTTATAGGTGCCTGTTGGTGTACAATGGTACTTGGACAGTGCTATGTTCAGACCTCTTTGTAGGGTACCCAAGTTACTGGGGAGCCTAGCAGCACTTCTGACTCAGGAGAATGAAGGGCAGCTGGAGCTCGAGCCTCCCTGCAGCTGAATCAGGGTGCAGGTTTCTCTCCTTGTGGCACGTGGACTGAATGCTGCCCCAAGTCACTGTCAGCTCGATGGTCAGACCTGCTTTGGTGGATCCAGTTCTGATGGTATCCAGTACCAATGGTGTCAGAAGAAGCTGGGAGCCTTCTCTCACTCCTGCATGTCCTTTCAATGGACCACTGAGGACTGGCCTGTTCAGGGTATATTGTACTTGCTGCATGGTGGGACTAGAGCATAATACTTTCAGCCATAGCCTTCTCTCTCTCTCGGCAGCCTTTGGGGACATATTTTTCTAGTACCAGACAGTTCAGACTCCCCTCGAGCATTAATGAACTATTTCAGTAAGGAAAACAACCAGGAGTTGTGTATGCATTTGAAATAAGAGATGGTTACCCTTCATAAGGCTTCAATTTTCCTGCCCTATGATCTGTGCAGTCCTAAACCTGCTCCCTCCTGTGTATCTGCACACCGTAGACAGCTCGGAGCATCCAGCCGTTATAGTTGTGATTTCTTTGTGGCTCCTATAATTTATTCATCCCAAGATGCTCTCCTACATCTGCAATAACATTGTTTCAGTTTGTTATAGCACTAGCTTTAAAGTTTTATAAACCTGGTGACAAGTTGAAAAGTTACAAGGGGATTGTTGCAGAGGGCTAGTGTAAGAAACCAGGCTTCCAAACAGAAATGTTTGCAGGAATATACCAGTTAAAGGAAGGATGCCTATGGGATTGGCAATACCTTTTGCTGGGGGCGAGTCTGGGGTGCAGACAGGTTAGAGGCTGACCTTGATGCTTCGCTTCATTACCTCCTGCTCCCTATTCCTGTATCACCTTTTGCCACGCTGCTGTCTGGTTGGAGTAACTCATGCTGGAGCACTGCACTGGATCTCTTGGGGGCTGTGGAAGGAAGCATCATGTCTGCTATCTCCCAACTTCCTGAAGCTTGCCTGAAAAATGAGATGCCTTGTTTGGCAAAGAAGTTTTCCCTTTTCATGAGAGATGTAAAGCATGTCCCAGGACAGCAATGAACTGCAAGCATTTTAAATTGGCGTTTAACACAAAAGAAAGTGGTGTTCTTGACCAGTACAGTTCATCCTACCACCTATTATGCCATCATCCGTGGGGCATCACTTTTCTCACGACACCATTTTTTTCATCTACTAGGCATGCTTGAAATAGCCTTTGTGGTGGAACCTCTCCTGATCAGGCTTTGCAGTTCTGTTTTCACTGGAATACGAATATACCCAGACTAGTTGAATCTCAATTTCAGTATAACCCATTCCCAGGAATATCTGTGCTTGACTCTGCTGTACGCTGGGTGCAGTTGATGAATGAAGGCAGCGTGGGTGGCTGGGCTCCATACGAGAGGCTTTCTGTGGTCCACAACGCAGCAGCCACTTAGGCTGTATGTTCTGGTCAGAGCTTCGGGCCCCTTCAGGAAAGGGGAAGGGAAAGGCAGGAAAATGTATATCCATGTGGGATTGCTGATCTGGACGCATAATGTCCAATCCATTATCTAATTGTTCTGACAGTCAAATTGTGTATGCAAACCCCTGGTTTCCTCAGGGCTGATGTAGCTTTGGCAGTAGCCTTTGAGGACCCTCAGCAGACCCTCTGTATGCCTGCAATAATGGAGAGAAACAATTTTGCTGCAATATGCCCCCAAAAAGGATTTTCTATTGGTATCTATACCCAAACATGGGTTTTTAAGAGGTTTCTACTATTATACTGTACCTTATACTACAATATATTCTTTTCAAATATATTAGCGTGTTTCTTATTCTTCTCTGTTTTGTTGCCATCTCTTTTCAATGGAGAAGTGACACACAGATTTTTCCCAGTCATTCTATTCTATGTGCCTGGATGTCCAAATGTATTAAAATAGCAAAGGTCAAAGCATTTAAATCCTACAGTCAGAGGTTTCTGGAGTTATATCTTATGAGATACAAGTATGACATGGCACTCCAGTGCTGTAAATGTTTCCCTGTAGCCTAGGGTATCTCCAGCCCTGTGACACTGTGGTGTCTAAACTGAGAGTGTGTGTGCACATTACCTCTTGGTATTTAAGGCTGCTGAATATTGAATATTGCTGCAAAAAAATGGTGAAAATAAGAGGCAGCTTTGGCACTGAAGTAATGATGGTGTGCTGTAATGGTACTGCAGGGGCTGTAGTCCTGTTGGATGGCTGCAGGCTCCTGGGATGGTGGTGCTGCAGGTAGCAGAGGATGCTGTGGGGCCTTGGTGCTGGAGAAGGGCCAGACCCTACTGGTGTGGCATGCTAAGAATGGTACAGCTCTGACTTAGGGTGAGGTATCTTCAGGCTCTGTGCTGACAAGTGCTTTTTTCCCCATGCTAGGGGCTTCTGTGTGCTGTGATTCAAACCAAGTTATTGCAGAAATGCAGTTGAGATGGAAGGTTTCTTCAGAGTTGGCAAGTGTCTGTACCTTCCTCTGCCAATGATTGCTTCAGTACAACTTGGGTCACGCGGCTATTGTCACTTCGAGTCCTGGTGTGCAGGGCTGCAGAGTTCTGGATGGCTGTTTGCTTAGGAAATAAAACAGTGGCAGTCCTGTACATGTGAAATAGCATCTTCCTGAAGGGGAGAGTCACTTGGGGGGAGCAAAAGGCAGTCCTGCACAGTGGTTGCGTGCAGTGTCCTCTGCACGCTGCCATCAGTTACATATAGTCACCTTGGTGGCCTTCTCATGTCTCTGCTTCTCCAGCAAGAGGAAGTAGCTTGTGCATAAACACACAACCACTTGGCTAGCTGAAGGAAAGCAACAACATCTTGATGCTTTTTTCCCCTTCTGCTAGAGGGATGTTTGGAGAAATAAAAGATGGTGGAAAATAACCTCCAAACCACTCCAGACATGGCAGCTTTGAGCTGGTCTCTTTTGCAGGCAGGAGGTACAACTCATCTAGATAGATGGTAAGAGTAGAAATTCACTGAACTCCTAGAAACATCTTTGCAGCTAAGCAGATGTCAGGGACCCATCTTATCTGACGTTGCTAGATTTGAGGTTGCTTTGTCTGTCCTTGCACTGGTGATATTCTGTGTCTGCTGAGGCTCAGGGTGACTTTCATCTGCACTGATACAGTCTAAAAAGTCAAGAATCAGATGTGGATATCTGCTCACACCACACTGCTTTTCTTTAACAGAAATCCCACTGATGGTGCTAAAAGATCTCTTGGACTAAAGCAGTGTATGAGGACAAGTAAATCATCTGGTCTGAGGGGAGCTCTGTAGAGTGATGGTATGGGGGAGTGGATGCTCAAGTTGAAACAAGCAGGGGTCCCCTTTCTGCCTGAAAGACAGGAATGGCCCTTCCACAAGAGTTTGCACAAAATAGTTAAGAATCAAGCGAACTTGTGAAGGGGCCTGAAGTACTCCCCATTTGTTGGTGCTGAAATTGGCTGCAAAGAGATTGTCCTGACTTAAAAACTAGAAAATAGGTCAGTGTGACTCATATGTCAATATTTACTGCATTTATGGGAACTTGTAGAAGGGGAAAATCTTATCTGTCTTCCATAATGTTTCACAGATTATCCCATTCCCGTGACAAAATTCTCCCTATGCCCTTGGTCCTGGTGTTGCTTGACTGCAGAGAGATTCACTATGTCTTGGAGTCAAGTTGCTAAGTAACAACCCAAAGATCACCACACAGGCTCTGCAAATGCCGTGGCCAGCTGAAAGCCAGGATCTGCACAAAGCACCAACACCTCCTTCTGAGATGGAGGTCTCAAGGACTCGGTGTGTATGTAGCAGAGAGCAGCCAGTAAAGCAGCAGTTCTGCCAGCTCCCTGCCACTGTACCTCCTGGAGATGTCCTCATGTGAGAGCTCCTCCTCTGCTTGTGTTGAAGGGCTCTGAAATTTTGGACATTAATGATGTCCTTGAATGAAATATTTTTGTTGGCTGAATTGCATGCTTTTGCCACGTACATAGATCATGATGAAGATGGTGAACTGTGCAAAGCTTGCTGAAACAAGCTCTCAGTTTAAGTAAGACTGTGAGCTGCTGGACTAGAGAATGACTCTCTGCCCCTTAGGCTTTCTGTTCTACCACGCTGGCTACTTCCTAGGGATCTGGTAGCACTCACATGACATCTTAATGGGAGACTTTGCAGAAAGCTCTTTGTATGCATGACTGGAAATTCTCAGTTATGGAAAAACTGTTAGGTAGATTGGCTGATTCCTAGCCTAGACCCTGAGTTTTGCAGCATGAATAAAATGAGGTGGCAATGTTTGTTATAAATTATTCCCCCCTGTGCATCTTCCAATGATGCTGTTATCCCTAAGGAGCAGCTCTGCAAGTCCTCCAGTATCACAAGTTCAAGCCTCAGGAGCGCTGAGTCAACCCTGCTCTGGTGCTGAGAAACAGAGTTCACATGTTTTGCTCACTAGGCGATTTCCCAAATGAGAACATTTCTGTGCTCTCACTGAAGAGGCTAAGTTCACCCTGCGTTTCGTAGGTGACTCCACCCCACGGCAGGAGAGAAGTCATGTTGGAGAGGATGAGAGTTCATGGCTATACGGTTTGCTGCATGCTTTCAGCTGAACAGTGCTATGTATTGCGGTGCTCCATCTGTTCCTGTATCAGCCAAGATATCTTTAGATCTGAACATGTCAGTGTTGTGTGGTGGTATGAACCACTTCAGCTTGTACCCCAGCATTCCTGTAGTAGTTAGAATTGCTACTGCAGAAAACTTTGCCCGGGATAAAAATGTCTTTCTTTTTTCCTTGCTTAAGTTTTTATTCAGGTTTTTACACAGGCAGAACTCCCACAGTCTTTATATATATTTTTTTTATATATATATTATAAAGCTGTCTGTATTTGAGAGCAATGTTCCAAACTGCCACCTGTTTCAATGGCAATGCTGCAGCATGGGAGAGGATTACTGCAGAATGCTGAAGTATCTTCCCACAAGTGAAAGCTTCATCTGGTTTGATTGAAAACCAAATTAGATCTTGAGAATCTGACCTTCTGACATCCTGTCATATATACGTTTAAAGCATCTAGCAACAGAGTGTATGTGCGCAAGAGTGCCAGCACCTCAATTTAGAACCTAGATCCAAATACAAGTGCGTGCGTGTCGTGTTGCTATTTGAATATGTAAATAAATGAGGCTATATATAGCTCTATATGTTATGTACATGTTAAGTGAAGGTGGCAGATACGACAGCTGAATAGCTTTGATAGCTTTGCTGTTTCTGAATGCTGGTAGAGGCTCCCTGCACGCTCCCTACATCTCTCGTGCTTGCTCCTACCCCTCTCAGCCTTTCTGCTATCGCATTTTTCAGGCCTCTGGAGAAGATCGTGTGTGGGGACAGGAGTTGTTAATATTCTGAGTCTGTGCTGAGTTGCTAGGCTACAGAGAAAAATGAACATTCAAGGAAAAGGGATGGTAAAAGGAAGAGGATCTGCTGAAATGTCTGGAGATCCAGAAAGGTCCGCCAGTCAGATGAAAGGGATCATTTTGGGGAAGGAGACTGTGTGTGCATGTGGGATGAAATGTGGGCAGTCCCTGTCGCCCTGACACATGCGGAGTCTCAGTCCAGCTCTAGCCAGAAAAATGGCAGAGGAGGGAGTAAAAGGCAAGATCCACTGGTCCCTTCCACATCACTGCTTGCCAGGTGTGCACAGCTGGCCTCCTACTGTCTGTGCCAGGGTGCAGTGGGTGACCCAACTGGAGTATGTCCTCTTATACATCCTTTGCCACCTCTTTGCAGGGTGCACTGAGCTCCCCATCTGAGGCTCTAGTGAAGAGGGAAGCAAACTCAAAGCATACCCACTGCTTACAGGTTGGACCTCATCTCCCTTTTCCAGTGCATCAACCTGCCACCACAATATCTCCTTTAACTTCAGTGTGACTGCAGGGGAAGGCAGCCTCTGGCTTCTATCTCCTTGTCCAACCCTTTTGATGCACTCCTAGGTCATGGATACACGAAGTGTTCACCCTTTTATCCATCAAGAGTTTGCAGCTAAGGTTCAAGGGAACTTTAGGTTTCACAATACACAAGCTCCTGTCCGAATACAGTCCCTGAACACATCCTCTTCCTTTTCAGCCATTCACCCCATAAATGAGTGTCAGGTATCCAGCCGTACAGACTGCGAGCCGTCAGACCTACCAGGTGCCTTGTGTTCCACTCTTCTGGAAAGATGGCTTTGCCCTGTGCTCCTGTTCCTGTCTGCAAGATTTCTGTTCCCTCTCAGTATTACTGGCTGTATCAGAACCCTCAGAAAAATTAAACAGTGCCTTTGGGTATTTTTATTATCTGGATACTTTATTTACCGAGCTCATAATGGGCTCCCTGCCAATAACTTTCAGCCAGCTCTGCAAATAGAGCTCCTTGGCTCCAGGACTGTTGGTCCTGGTACTGCAGAGAGCACTCACTCAGCATGGACAGACACTGCAGCTTGTTCTCCACCGTCCAGTTGGCCGTGAAGTCAAAGTCTGCTTGCTTGTGGACTTCCACAGCCTGCTGAAAGCTCCTTTCCCTTCCTGCATCCTGTTATAAGCCTGACTTGTTCAGCAGAATCGGGAGCGTTTCATACAGCTGCATTTTGAATGCCATTGTCAGTTAACTACACTGCACCCGTCCATCAGGTTTATGATCCTGCAGCCAAGACTGGGATTGTTAAAGTGGAAGAATGATAGTGTGGGCCATATCGTGCACACTGCTGCTGGTGTCAGCCTGGACTTGTTCCCTGGGCTTCACCCTGGTGTGACCAAGGGCAGACTAACCCATGGATGGAGGCAGGGGTAGACTAAATCCGTGATGATACACTGTCTGGTCAGTACCCTTGACAGTAGAAATTATTTTCTAGACCAGATTAGTTGATACTTCTGTACTTTATGGTTGTCCCAGCATGACTGCACAGTGCTCTGTTCACACCACAGTTGAGACAGTTGATTGCTAGCCCTTATCACTAGTGATAGCTCAATCTTACTGAGTTTATCAATTTAGGGGCCACAGATACACCTATGCACAATATTAATATATAGAAGCAGTCACCCCATACATAGAACAGTGTCTCTGTGTGCAGGAGTTTTAGGGTTTTCAAGCGCCATAGTTTGCATCCATTTTGGGGGAGCTTGTTGAAAAGTTGGCTTTGTTTTTCAAACCCCAGCCTGCCATCCTCTACCCTTAGGAGATCGCCCTTAACCTAACTGTACCTTATTGCCAGAAATGCTCTTCTGCATTTCACCATCTTAGCTTGTTCCCAGTTGTCCTTCCCACATGCTCAAACTTTGCTTTCTACAGGAAATAAACACCATTCCAACCTTTTGGTCAAGCCAATCTCTGCCAGCCTAGTTGAGGTGATTGTTCTGCTCAGGTCATTTCAGTTGCCTTACATCATTTAAAGGATTTGTTTGCCTTTGGCTGCTTCCTGAGAAATGCCATTTTTGTGGCAGTTTGTGGAACCTGGAATATTAAACTTTCCTCCTCGAAGGTAAAAGAGTGACTTTAAAGCACTGTGTGCCTTAATATTGTTGCAGAGAGTCTCATGGTTTCAGTGCTCAAAGCTATATATACAGCATTTTATTCTGTCATGTAAAGTAGTAATATTGCTTCATTCATAACATCATTCCCTACCTATGTAGCCCCAAACTGCATTGGTGGTCTTGACTGCCACAGGGAATTACAAGCTCTATTTATTATTTTTTTTTTCCACGGGGAGGAAAAGTCATTTCTGTTCATTACACACTTGCCTAGAGATGTTGGGGTCCCAAACTGCAGCTTGTAGGTAAGATAGCATCACTGTCTTATTTTTATAGATAAGAAAAAATGAGGTATAGGTGAAAGTGCCCAAAGTTTCCCACAGAATTAACATTGAGTGAACTGAAATTGATACCCAGAGGTGTTTTCTAGAGTATCTAATTCCAATGGGTCACTAAGGTGCTTTATTAACTGCTTTAATTCTGCATTCCTCTAGCCTTTATTCCCCAGTGTCTATGTGGAGGGCTGCAGAACCTTTCCTGCTTGGGGTAGAGTCTTACTGGGTTGGTGTCCAGTAAAACTCTTGGCAAAGTGAAGAGGAAGTTTCATTTACATATAAAAAAGGGTACAGAGAAGTGAAGAGTTCTGGGAGTATTTTGGAGAAATTATATTTTTCAGTTACGAGGTTGCTGCTGCTAGAAGCCTATTGAGCTTTAGCTGCTGGAAGTGAGCATCTCTCAGCAAGCAAGAGCTAAAAAAATCACTACCAGGTGAAAATTCTCTGAGGATGCATGCAGAGGCTGTGAAGCCCCTTTGAAAAGGTTTAGGAAGCATTGCTGGTCTTCCAGCATCACCTTTCCCTTGGCATAATCCAGTTTTCTTCCCCCCATCCTTCTGAAGGATTTAGAAACTGATATCTTCACTAGTCACTGTTCAAATGTCTCACTCAAATTTAATTTACTCTAATAGGCTAGTTGTTGCATGTTTAATTAAATACAGAGTGATTATTAAAAACATTTTTGAGCTTTAATGGCTGTATATTAGATATGCCCATATGTGTATGCAGAAAGGCACTGGCAACACGTACTGTAAGGCAGTAAGGGTAGTGGTGGGAAAGTATGAGAAGATGAGTTGGGAGAGGGGAGAAGTGGGATGCGGGGGCCAGCACTGTCCCATGGCTTGTAGGTGTGCAGAAGGAAGCTGTGTAGCATATTAGATTGGTGCAGGCAAACATAGCTTTCTGAATGCACCATGTTTTCCTGTCATGGGTCATCAGAAGCCTATGGCAGCATAATCTGCTTTAAATTACCAAGTACTTCAAACCAGAAAGTTTGTTTGAATATAAACACTCCCTCAGACCCCCTTTCCCAGCTATGGAATCATAACACTTCTCTGAGATTCCACAGAGATAGTGCATTAATGCTCATTTGTCTCCCACTGAGGTAATGGGTGACCTTGTGCATACCTAGAGAGAGGTTAAGACAATCAACAAAAGGGGCTAAGTTAAGATTTTGCCTTAAGTAAATATGGTGAGAGAGCAGGTATTTGGGAAGGTTTGATGAACCCATTTGGAGATATCTGATGCACTAGGAGAGCACAGATGGAAGCAATAAGCATTTAAGGATCTCCAGGAGGGGGAAAAACCCATGTCACCTGCACTGTCTGGGACCCATGTCATTTCTGGAATAGGCTTCACTTGCTAAAACACACATTATTTTTCTCATAGAGGGAGGGGTGTCAGCTTGCTGCCTTCCCTGCACTATTTCAAGCCAGTCATCCCTCTAATTTGTCATTTTCCTGGAAGAAATTACTCAGCTGGGGACTAGCTGCCTGAGCTCCCTCCTTGTTTGAGTATCTTACCTGTTTTTAGCTTTCCTGGTATTACAATGAGTTCTTGCCAGTTCCCAGCCCATCCCTTTGACTTTCTGCCTGAAAACTTATCAAATTCATGCATCACCTTTTTCTGAACTTGATGTATGGCCTTGCTTCTCTGGCCTTAGTTGGCTGTCCAGACAAAGTATGCCCTTCTCTGCTGGTTTGGCATAGGAAAGTATAGGAACCAAAAATGAATTTGACCATTTCTCATTAAGTGGGATAGACAGTTTCTTGAGTTATGATGGGGACGGGAGTGAAAACTAGCTGGTGATGCAGAAAAGGGAAGGTCAAACAATCCTGCTTTTGGGTGTAGAAGGGGCTCTGGGTTTTGCCCAGCTACTAGTTCATGGGGAACCGAGCGAGGAGACCAGAGCAGCAGAAATGGTATGCAGTAAGTCACAGATTTTTATGGCTTAAGAATAGAAACTGCCTGGCATTGTTTCCTGAGAGCTTGCCTGAGGAAGATGTCATGCTGCAGGTGGTGATTTTGGGAGTGCTGCCTGTAACACAGAATAAGGTTGCTGTTTCGCATGTGCTCATAGAGCAGGTGATATTCATCCCCGTGCCCATCAGTCCTGGTTTTCTCCTCTTGACCTCTGCTTCCAGCATGACTGGGGCTGTTAAGCAGATGACATATGGTGCTGCCTCCTGCTCACATAGGGCATTGATATACAGGCTCAGAAGTCTGAAAGCCTTGTCATGGGCAGATCAATGCCCTTTTGGCTTAGGACCCAGCTAGGTATGTCCTCTATCTTATGCCTGAGGACCAGCACTGATCCAGGTGCTGCAGGGATAGGGCATGGCAGGAGAGAAATAGGGCAAGAAAGTGACACTTAACTTGCACACCCTTAGTTGTTGAGGATATAGCTGATATCTGTCCCAGTTTCTGGACATGCATTCAGCAATTAAACGCATGCAAATTACTACAAAAGTAGATCAGATTTGTGAGGGGAACATCGCCATGAAAAGTACTTCTCAGGTCCTAAAGAAAATGAGTTCAAGAGCACAAAGACCTGCAGCACTGAAGGGCATAGAGCATATCCTAGAAGCCAACACATTCCTATTCCTCTGCGTTACTGACAGAGAGATTGAGGGTGGCAGGGGGTGGCACGGGGAATCCCTGATCCCCAAGTTAGTATTGACATGTGGTTATTCAAAAATAGGGGAGGTGAAAAAAGATTGTGGTTTTCTCACGTGCTAAGCTGAAACACGGGGAGAAGGGCAGTCTCTAAAATAGTTGTCACTTTATGTATAACAGTTGCCATGCAGAACTTCAGATTTGTAAACTGGGCACTGCCTTGCACCAAAAGAGAAATTAAAAGCAGTATTTTGGCAGAATACTCTCCCATAAAAAGTACAGTAAGTACAAGTGCTGCTGCCTCTTGCCCTAAGCAAAGGTGAGCATCTGAACAGACTCTGTGTTGTCTTAGAGCTGGAAAAACTGCTATCAGGTATGTCAGATTAACTGGTGCTTGTTAAAATTTGGGACCCATTGATTTATCTGTGTGGAAATGGACAATCCTTTATGAGGGCAGAGTAGTTTTCCTAAACAAGCTTGCCAGGGAAGAACCGTGGCTGTCTTGCCCTGTTCTTCTCCTGTACATTTTACTCTGCTCCAATTCTTTGCAGCTGATTGCAGGCACATCCTGTCTCCTCCCCTTGAAAATAATTCCTCTTATTTCCCCTACCCTCTCCTTAAAATGAAACATACTTGAGGACTACTTTGTCCTTTAATTTCTTTCCTAAGAATGACGGGAACAGGAGATGGTGTTTAATCATCAAAGAAGTTGAAGCCAACAAACTGTTCATTAGTCTCTGGCAGTGGCAGCTTGGTTTTTACTAAGTCAGATGTTCCATTTTTCTCCCTCTTTCTGGAGCATCTTGGCTTTCCTAATGTTCTTTTGTGATCTTGGACAAGGAGACCATATGTCATTTGCTTATATGGGGAAGGACTTTTATTTGGTCACTTCTCCAAAAGGAGGTGCTTTATCAAAGTCAGGGTGGAGGGGAAATGAGGGGGGAAAAAGTCAAGTGGCTCAGCTAGTGCTAGAGGCAAGTGGCAAATCCTCCTTTATCCCTCATGGCCAAAGCCATGCAGCAGCAAAAGAGCAGTGTGTGCTCTCCCCTTCAGAGAAGTTACTGCTTTCAGTACCTTACAAGTGCTTGGTGAAACAGGACTTCCACTGGCAGCCTGGAATAGGCACCTTTGCCTTCAAAGCCCCTCCAAAAGGTACCTGAGGCATTTGTTATCCACAAAAACAGACTAGGCAGAACAGACATCCATGTTGCCAGAAATACTGTATTCTGAGCAGAGATTTGACCCTTTCACATGCATTATTCCTTCCATTTCTAATCCTGGCTCCTGAGTCTAGTGTAGCTCCCAATGAGCATGCACACTCCTGCCTCTGGACAAGTTCAGTTCTGGGGGTTCTATAGGTCACAGCACAAATGAAGATTATCTGACCCAACCTGCCAACGATCCATGTCTCCCAGGGGCTCTGCTGAGGGCTGATGAAGCAGCCTGCCTGGGAGGGATGCTTCTGGTGAGCTTCTATAGGAGGATGGAGCTTCTGCCTTGAAGCGGCAGGCTCTGCGTCCTTGGGCTATTCTTTCCTGTTAGTCCCTTCCTTTTATGACTTGGACTGTATTTTCCACATTGATGCCTAGACCTTCCAAAATACTCTTAAGCTCCTGACTTCATGCTTTTGTAATGGCAAATTCCCCAGGCTTTGTGGAAAGTTATTTCCATTACCTTGCCTTCAGTCACTTCTTGTGCAACAACCCACTGCGGAACGTCAGACACTGTCATCATTCGGCTCTGTTCTCTGTTTAACCCATGCAACAGTTTCTCCCCCCTTGCTGCTTCCTGCCCCTGTCAGAGCCTCTATACTACTGTTGAGACTGCATGTAGTTATTTGTGTTCTGCTCAGCAGCCTTTAAGTATCTAAAAGGGGGTGAGACCCTGTAAGCGTGGGGTTATGATTGTTCACTGACTTAATGCAAGCACTACTGGGAGTCAGGAAAGAGTAAGTCTGATTTGTATTTGTTTTAAAGTGATGTAAATACAGTGAAGAGCTAAACTCACTACCACAAGGTTGCAGATGCCAAAGCCTGGATATTCTAGGAGATAACACAAACTCTTAGAAGAGACACTGAGTATCTTCAATTAAGCAGGTACCAGCTCTGGCTCAGGAGATCCTTAATCATTAAATAGCTGGAGAATTAAGAATCACAACAGAGAACCTGTTTTGCTTATATTCCTCCCTGCTATTCTCTTTGTTGCTGATGACAGGTTACTAATGTAGAAAGACTTTTGGTCTGACACAGTACAACTGTGTCTCCAAAATCAGCACAAGCACGCTTGTAAGAATAACACTTGGGAGGTATACCATGTGTGTTCTGCACGCTGACATGAGACCACGCAGGAGAAAGGCAGATATTTCTGGGGAAGAGGCACTCCTTAATTTTGGGCACCTTCTCTCAGAGTAGTGAGCAGAAAGGGACACATGATGCTAAAATCCAAAGGGGCATCCTTGAGTCTGTGGGCTCTACCAGCATGTCACTGTGTGCCAAGGAGGAGTCCCTTAGGTGGCTTTCCAGTAAAAGACTGAAGCCGCTCTCTGTTCTGTTGTTACTGAGGTGCCTTAACTACTCCATTCTGTTCTTTGATCTGTAGAGAAGGAAGTTCAGATTCCCACCCTGAACTGACTCCCTGAAGTGTTGCATCCCTTGGTGGTCTGGGTGCCTCCCTGCACACTGTTCAATGCACGTGGCTGGCCCAAAAACAATTGGTCACATACCTGGATCCTCACCTGCATTGTGGTGGCTTCAGATAGCACATGCTACCACCAGGTGCTCCAGCTTCCTCCTGCCCTCTGGTTTGTCAGCGCTTCAGTGGCAACTAACCTGTGCTCATAGTGCCGGGAGTGACCCACTGTCCTGTATCAGACCCCTTGTCTGGACCCACATGTCCTCTCACTGTCTTGGCCTCCTTAAACTTTGACTTCCTCTGCACGAGACGGTTTGTTCCCATTAGGCTCAGATCTGGTGTCCTCCTCCTGGGACACTTCTTCTCCAAGAGGCAGCTTTGGTCTCCCGTGACAGTGGGCTCATTTCTGCTCCCAGACTTCACAGAGCCAGCACAATTAGGGAAGGGTCCAGTTTGGTCTCTAAGGATAGGGCAGCAAACACTCCCCATTGCACTGTGAGATGAAGGGGCTCATATGGTAGATGCTAATAAAGGTGTTTGGAATATGAGCCAGTGGAAATTAATTCTTGAATTCATGCTAACGATGCCAGCTTATTTCTCTTCTTGCTGTGCCCCAGCTGCTGTCCCCTTAGACTCATCTGCCCTGTCCTCTGAGAAACTGGGGAATCCCTGTGCATGCTTGACTGAGTTTGTTGCCTTTGGGGTTCCGCAGGAAAGACCTCTGTCCGTGCCTCTCTTGTGTCAACATTTCAGCCTTTCCCTGTTGAGTCCTCTTCCCCAAACCAAAGATGGTTCGTCTCTGCTGAGTTTCAGGAAAGGCTGCAATTACCTGTCTCTTTCTCTTGTGTGAAGATAGATGCTAGCATCCCTGTCCTCAGCAGCCAGGAGGCTGCATTGCCCTTTCAGCATGTGAGGCCCCCAGGTAAGCTCCTCTTCCATCTCTGGGGCTTTTGTGAGCCTCTAAGTGAGCTGTCCTCCCTCCTTGCAGGGATGTACTTCTGTAACCCAAGTGTCTGCCGGTTCCCCATGTTGCTCTCACCTTTGTTTTGTGCACGTGTGTCACCCACAGAAAGGAGGAGGAGAGCAAAAGAGAGCAAAACCCTTGCAAAACCCAGGAGGGGAGCTGGGGCTGGTGGCTCTCAAGGAGCTTCTGGGCAGAGCGGAGCGAATGGAGACATGTGGATAGGGGGGGGTCCTGGGGAGATGGTTATACCCAGCAGCTTTCCAGCAGGCTCAGGTGCAACCTTGGCTTGATGAGGGGCTGAAGGGCAGCTGCAGGGGTGAGTGTGGTCCTGCATGCAGCTGAGCCACGAGGTCTGCCTTGCGAGGCAGGGAGGGCAGCGTGAGGGTCCTGCGGTGAATAAAAGGGTTGGAAGCAGCGTTGGAGCTGGGCAGCTTGTGAGCTACTGGACTTCTGGGACAGATCAAGGGATCTGGCTACCACTGGGCTAGCAGAGATGGAGGAGAGAGGAACAGCTTGTTTTGAAATACACAAGCTCTTTTGGCATAAGGGGTGTGTGATTTATAGGTCAGTGAGACTCCGCAGGGCTTATCTGGGTCTGAAACAAGCTTCTCCCTTGTTCCCCTTGCCAGCGCTGTTGTCTACAGTGTTTCAGCTTCCCACAGTGGGATGCTGGTCGGGGTAGGTACAGACTGACACGGCCAGTTAAGCTACAGTCACAAAGCCTAGCTAGAGAAGGCATGCAGGTATCTTTGGAAAACTTCCTTTTCCTGGGGATGGAAAACAGAGGGTGGAGGCATGTGACCGCAGGTCATGTTCACCCTTCAGAAGCCCCCTTTCCCTTGTCCCAACCTGTGTTTTTTAAAAACTGAAATCTAGGCTCACATCGAACAATTTCCAAAAGTCTTTGCAGTGCAATGTGTATGGAGCTTCTGGTAACGTGTCTTCCTTCCTCCACGCCTGCTTCTATTCTCCCAGTAGCCACCAGACAAAACAGGAGGATGCATGGGGTGGCCCAGGACATGCATGATCCCTCCAGTGTGTGTCCTGCCTTGTCTTCCCGATGCAGTAGTTGTCCCTGGCAGGGTGAGCTGGGAGTTCCCTACAAAGGTCTCCCGTCCTTGCCACAGCAGTAACTGACCTTGGCCAGGTTCTGCCTTGTCTGGGCATCTTATGGTCCTCCAGAAAGACCCGGTGGAATCCATAACAGTAAATTTGGAAGCATTTTTGTTGCTACTGGGCCTGGACTGCTGCAGTGTGGAGATGGTCTAGGCTGTCAGTTTGGAGGCAAGTGTGAAGTCATATTTGCCTTGCTCCTCCAGAAGCAGCTGCTTACTGGGCTCACGTGCACCCTGGCTTATCCCTAGCACAGGCAGCAAGGAAATCCAGCTGTGTTGTTCCACAAAGTTCTGTGGTGAGCTGGAAGGAAGAGCTGGAAGGGTGCATAGGCTCCAGGTGTGTTTGGTTGTGAAGTTCTTCATTGCGCCTGGTAAATGGGCCAAATTTCTATCTGCTTGTGATGCTGGGAAACCCATCTTGTGGTATATCTGTGGCATGAGTAGGCTTGTGAAGCCAATGACAGATAAAACCCTAGAACAACAGGATTATCATTCAAGGCTTAGAGGAAAATCAGGCTCATTACTTCTGATTCCTGAACTTATGAACCACTGCATGCATTGGCTCCATCTGGCCATTCTGCTTCTGCAGAACGATGTCACCCTTGGTCATTATTTTATCTGCCTCTGAAAGGAAGGCTATGATTAAGAACTCATCAGCTCTGGCGCCTGGCCAGGTGGTGATGCTAGGGTGTCACACGGGTGCTTCACAATCGCCTGACCAGACTATGGGGTATAAAGGGGAAGACAAGCTCAGTGCTTTCTCTCCTGAATACTGCTCCCTCTCACTTGCTTCCCCCAGCCCCCCATGTCCTGCCCAGGGTCCTTGGAGGCAGAGCATCCCTCTTCCCCATAGCTCAGTGCTGTGCCCATCAGTATGTCAGTGGCACCACTCCTCCCAGGGAGGACTGACCTCTGGGGTGTGGACACTTGTCCTGCTCTTTTCCTTCTGCCCAGAAATCCTGCCCACTGTTCAACAACGTGATGGGGCAGGAAGAGCTAGAGAATGAGAAGTGGAGCACAGGAATCAGCAGAGAGAGGGGCTGAGGGAAACTGCAGGGACTAGATGAACCATGATTATCAAGTGCTCCAGACCTAAATGTTGCTGCCCAAAGAAATCTATTGTGCCAAGAAGTCTCTCTATTGGAGAACAGAGTTCAGCCTAGGGCTGGGCTGGTTGTTCTTCCCCAGAAAGGTCTCTGTACCCAAAGAACATCATCAGCCTGATGGCTGGTGGGTAGGCTTCTGTTTCTGCACCCCTCTGAGTTTGTTCCCATCAATCCTGGAGACATAGAAGATGTGTTTGGAAGGTGTATCTCTTAGGTGCTAAGGACTGTTCACTTTGTAAGCAGCTTGCCCTTTTTGACTTACGGAGATCAGTGCCACCTCTTGTCTGCTGCTGCTTGAAGGCTGGCAGGAGCCTGCAATGACAGCAGGGTGGCCTGGTTAGGGGTGAGGTGTTGCAGGGCTCTGTCAAGGATTAGGAAAATGCAGGTCAGTGAAGCAGCTTGTCAAGATGTGCGGGTGGAGTTCTCAAAGGGGGGAGAATGGAAACGATGCCTCTGTAGCTGAGTTTCCCACAGGCAGGGGGGAGAGTCTGTTACCAAGGAGGGTAAGAGGCTCCAGGAACTCTGTTCCTCTGTTCTTTCACTGCAGTGCAGGTGTAAACACCCTGGCGAGGGGTACTGGGGAGAACATTTTTCCTTTGCAAGGTCTTGACCAAAATGAAAATGTTTGTTTCCCTGAGAGATGGACTGCGAGGCTTCTGAGGCAGGAGTTTAGCAGTCCTTAAAAAAGCAAAGCAAAACAGTTTCTTGGCCAGAAAGCTGTCACTGTGTTTTTGTTCTTTTCAATATAACACCGAAAGTGACAGATATAGCTTTTGTATCCAGTCAACACCACAGATTTACTCTGTGACCTTTCAGATATGCATGTGGGTCTAGATTTCTGAATCATAGTTAGATACCCGAAAACTGGCATACCCGTAATGTGGGATTATTTGAGCTTGTTTTCAGAGGTGCTAATCAAACCTGGCTTCAAACGAAGTCAGTGGGAGAAGACAAGCAGGCAGGAGGCCTCTCTGCTCAGCCCAGATGTTGGTGCATGAGCAAGGTCCTCCCCAGCCCCTTGCAGAGAACTGGAATTTGCAGAGCAGAAAAGCCCATCATGCAAAGCTGTGGTCAGGAGGATTCTTGCTGCATTGTAGGCATCTGCTTGGGAAGAGACAATGTATCTCTGGGCTCACCTGTTCTAGGTCACCTGCATGCATTTGCAAAAATGCTTTTTATTTGAGGACTTGTGAAAAAATCACTGAATTCTGTAATGCCACTGCCACCAAGACTTGTGTCCCTCTTCCTAATCAACATCCTCTGATTTAATGCTAGCTGATTTACCCCAAAAAATCTTGGCTCCTGTTGTGAGAATATTTTCTGTCATTGGTATGTACCAGACCCCTTCCTGTACTACTCATTTACCTGACAAGAAATAATTGTTCTTCTAGTATGGTGCCCCAATACTGTGTCTCTGAACAATCTGATCTGGAGCCTCTGGATCTCCCCTGGATGTGCTGTTACTGTCCAGCAGCTCGTATGGTTTCTGCAGAGCTACAGCCATGGGCCACCAAAGAGCTCTCCCTGCTCTCTAGATAACTCTTGTATCAGCAGCAGTTTTAAGTATCAACTCTTCACTGTTGAAAGGGAGAGGAGCAGGAGATATGTATGGCAGTGTGCTAGCTGGGGATGGTTGGGGAACTGCCCCTTGCCCAGTGGATCATGCTCCAGTGGTGACAGATTTCCTCCACATATGTCCCTTCCTGAGAATCGCAATGAACTCCCAACTTAGCTCATATAAGAAGGCAAGTGCTAATAGCTTGTCATGGCTGGCCTGGGCTGACTTTGAAACCTTGGCCTCGAGGTGAGATTCTCCATGTGCCCTTGGGAATCTCCTGAGTTTCTGCTCAAAATAAAATTGGCTTTTACCAATCGTGTGGTAGCAAGCAGTGGCTGAATGCGACTGTGTTGTGGCCAGACAACTTTCCATGACTTAACTGGGAGATCAGTCCTTCAAGTCTTTGGCACAGTGTAGCCCACTGTTGGTTGACATCCTTTAGTGCTCTCATAGTCCTAACTAATACTCGTTTTGCAGCCAAACTCTAAGCAGGCTGGGACAACATCAGTGGAATGCAGTTGTGTTTGGTTGGTGTCGTAAAATGACGGTTTGTGCCCTACAAAGCTCAGGTTGTTTCCATTTTCCCAGAGCAAAGCACAGTACCCCCTAAGTGGTGGAGGTGTGGACACAGACATTAGAGTGCAAAGGAATTTGGAGACCCACCAAAGGTCTCGGCAGTGGCAGTAGAGAACAGACTGACTGACATCCCTACCCTGGAGCCCGGCTGATGTTTGCTTGTTTCTCTCCCAGGACTACACCATCACCATGTACTTCCAGCAGAGCTGGAGGGATAAACGTTTGGCATATAACGACCTTCCTCTCAACTTGACCCTGGACAACCGGGTGGCTGACCAGTTGTGGCTGCCTGACACCTATTTCCTGAATGACAAGAAGTCCTTTCTGCATGGGGTGACGGTGAAGAATCGCATGATTCGGCTCCACCCTGATGGGACTGTCCTGTATGGCCTGAGGTAAGTCTAAAGGGAATCTTTGTTGGTTGTGATTGAGAATGACATCTCATCATCTAAACTTCCTCATTTCCAAAGATGTTCTGGCAAGGCAAGGACCTAAAAGCCCAAAAGATACTCCAGTGTTGCACACTTTGAAGTAGCTGTTCTTTTCCCAAGCTGGAAATGGTCGTTTCCTTCAGGCCTCCAAAGTTTCCTGTGCTGCTACAGGCAAACGCTGGAGATGGGAATAGGCTGCTCTGAGCTTTTCAGGTCACTGTCATTCATGTTGCATAACACTTCCATTTGAAACACTCATTTTCAGTTGCTTATAATTTTCTGCAAGTTTGGGCTATGGAGATGAGACTTTGTTACTCTTGTATCTAAGGCTAAATTTCTGTAGCATTTGAGTTAAATAATTTCAGTCATTTTTGAATATTAGATAAGAGACATGTTTTTGTACAGTTAAAAAAATGTCTCTTTCCCAGAGCGATTCGGAAGATTGAGGCTTGAAAGTTGGTATCTGGTAGGGGAATGGTCCTCAGTGAGGAGGCTTGTTGTGGTGTCTGGAATACACTAACGTAGGGAAGTCTGTAGCCTTTGAAAGTGCTGTGCTTGTGTGCAGTGAAGGTGGCAAAGGCCTTACTGTATTATCTGGACACGTGGAAATGCCAGGGTAGGTAAGAAAGTTAAATGGAGGGGGCAGAGGGATAAAAGCAAGATTTGCAGCTATAGGTAAGAGCGCAGGTTTTGGATGCTGTAGATAAAATCTAGGCAATGACTTTCCCATCCTTGTATTTGCTTGACAAATCTGCTTTGAGCTTTTCTCCTAGTTTTTTTTGGTTTTTTTTTTCCCTTTTCGACTACCAAAAATTCACAGCTGGCTTTTTAGGGTTGGTTTTTTGCTGTTTTTTTTTTCCCTTTTTGACTACCAAAAATTCACAGCTGGCTTTTTAGACCTGCCTCCACATTCACAAATGATTGCGAAAGCAGCTCTGGGCTTACGTCCCAGTGCAGCAAAGGGGGAGGAAAGACCTTTCTCCTTCAAAGAGGGTACACCCACCCTTCCCATTTACAGTATCAGCTCCTCTGCTGCTTCGTGTTTTGTAGCAAAGTCTGACTATGATTTTTTTTTTTCTTCTTCTTCCTTTTTAAGTAGCAGGTCTGTGCTGGGCAGGGTAGGGCTGGGTGTAGGCATACCAAAGTAGGAGGCTGCCCAAGGTGACTGTCCCCTGTGCTTTCCCAGTGGCAGAGCCCTGGGAAGCCAGGAGAGCAGCAGTCACTGATGGTGCTGAGGGACACACTGTGGTACATGGGGTGTACCTTTTCCTTCCAATTAGCGGATGTCTCTTGCTCCAGGCCCAGAGACAGCCATCAGTGGTACCACTGATGTACCACTGTGGTACATGGGGTGATATAAGTACTACCTTTTCCTTCCAATTAGAGGATGTCTCTTGCTCCAGGCCCAGAGACAGCAAAAGGTACAACAAGCCCAACTGTGTGACTCTGTCCCAGTTCTGCCTCTCCCTTCCCAGAACAGGTACATCCATCTCTCTACCTTGGGCCAGTGATGTTGTTTGGCTGATGCTGCCAGGGAGCCCTGAGACATCTTCACTGGCCCATCTCCAGGCCCTGGTGAAGGCCCTGGAGAATAAATTGTACGAAGAATGATTGAGGGAGCTGGGACTATTTAGTTTGAGGAAGAGAAGACTGAGGGGTGACCTCATCACTCTCTGCAACTACTTGAAAGGACATTGTAGAGAGGTTGGTGCTGGTCTCTTCCCACAAGCCAGTAGAGATAGAACAAGAGGGAATGGATTCAAGCTGCAACAGGGCAGGTTTAGACTGGACATTAGGTAGCGACAGAATGGGAGGGAATGGATTCAAGCTGCAACAGGGCAGGTTTAGACTGGACATTAGGAAGAAATTCTTCACAGAAAGAGTGGTCAGATACTGGAATAGGATGCCCAGGGAGGTGGTGGAGTCACCATCCTTGGATGAGTTTAAGAGTCATTTAGATGTGGTGTTGGGGGACATGGTGTAGGGGAGAACATTGTAGAGTAGGGTAGATGGTTGGATTCGATGATGCCAACGATCTTTTCCAACCTAGATGATTCTATGATTCTAAGACTGTAGCCTTCCCACAGCTGACTACCCCACATTTCCTCAGTGTGTTAAAACAAGAGTGAAGGCTGGGCAAGAAGATTTTTTTGATTTGGTCTAGGTAGGAGCATTCAGCCTGTTGGGAAGGAGAGGGGCAAAGAGTGCTGTTAAGCTCAGGCTGCTCACTCAAGCATAGAGCTGCCTCCCCCAGGCTGCTGGGAAATCTCTGCACACACCTGCACTGCAAAAGAAACAGGAAAGCTAGTATATTTTTATCAGCTGCCATTTAGTCAACTCAAATAATGGGCAACATGAAACCTGCAGCACAGTTGACAGGCGGTGGAAGTCCTTGGAGGGTTTGCACTTGGGCTGGGACACGGCACAAGCACCTCCTGCCCTGTCCCATCCCTTCCCGTGGGGCCCAGCAGCGTGGAGAAGGGAGCTCAGCTCCCTCCTGTGACCTGTGTAAATGGGTGAGATGAGGAAAACTGCATGCAGGCCAAAAGAAAGAAAATGACAGCTGTTTGCCCCTGTTATTTCCAGGGCCATAGTAAGAGCTGCCTGTGTTGTTTTAACTTTTGGCTGGTTTTCCTGGAAGCTGCTCTCTTGCCCCTGGAGAAAATGGCAATTGCGAAAACAAAGCTCTGAGCAACTGCAGGTCCTGTTCCCAAACTGTACCTGGTCAGGATGGCTGGCTTTTGCTATCCTGAAAGCACTGGGGCTTGGGGGGACGAGCCAGGTGCCCTGAACACTTGAAGTCCCTCTAGCTTTATTGGTAGTGGTGTGGGCAATATATTCTTTAAGGCTGCTTTCTGTACTGACTCCTCCACCTGTGATTTCGCTGACAGCAGAAGTGATAGGTGCAGTTTTGCAGGTGCAAATAACCGTGATCCTATTCAAAAAATACATAGGCACGTGCACAGCAGGTGTAAGCAGGTAAAAAAACAGCAATTGAATATTAACCTGCGTTCCCTTTATCTTTGTGAAAATGCACCCGTGCTTGCCCTGCAAACAGGAAGAAAAGTGCAGGTCCCCATGTGCTTTGAAGCCTCTTCTTGTCTTTTCCTGCATTTTTGGGAAGCTTTCATAAAATGGAGTTGCCCTGAAGGAGGAAGGCCAAAGGAGGCAATTTCTGTTTCTTTTCCTTTGTTTGCCTATTTGTTTTTCCCCCAGCGAGATACCAGGGCTCTTCTCCTTCTCCCGCTACCTTCTCGCCGCTCGCTTCCCCCTCCTTTGAGCTGATCCTGTAGCAAAGTGACTCAATCATGCTATTTGTGGCACAACAGTCATTTTTCTTTCCAGCAGTCTCTGATGTCAGAGACCGGGGAGGATGACACCCTGGCAGGCCCCTGCCTCCAGCAGCGTTCGAGCGACCGGCAGGATCAGGCTCGAGTGCTGGATCCCACCCCAAGGTCCAAGTCAGCTCACAGGGGACTCAATGGGTATTTTGTTTCTGACTTCAGTGAGAACAAGATCAGGCCTCAGATAACGTGTTTTGCACGAGTAAATGGAGCCCTTTATTCCCCCGCCCCGCTCCATTGTGAAAGTTGTGTGTCAGAAAAGCATATGCTTGTTTTTGGTGGAATTAGCAAATTAGCGGATGAAGGGAGCGCAGCAGATGTAATACAGCTACATCTTAGGAAAGCGTTCGATACAAAAGCTTACTCCAAAATTAATTCACACTGGGCTCAGATTAAAAGCTGGTTGCCAGGTCTCCAACAAAAGGAATGCATAAACAGCAAGCGGGCTGTGCCGGGGTGGTGATGCTGGGCTGGAATGGGGACTGGAGCTCCCTACACCCTTCCCCAACGCGTTAGCAGATGGAAAAAATCCCAGGAGGGCAAACTGGGGGCCGGGAGTCCAGATCCAGCCCAGAGGGCACTCTTATCTCCGCAAACACCGCGGTGAGAGGATGCAAACGGGCAGAGCTGGCAGGATTTTGAAGAGGCATAAACTTAGAGTGACGGTGCCTGAACTCGCCTGGCCCCCAAACACCTTGCAGGAATTAAAATTGCAGGAATTAAAAGGGCCTGTGAAGCACAGGAGAGCTGGTCACCTGTGGCACGCGGCGGGCAAAGTGCTAAAATGGCGTGGAAAGTCTGGAATATGAAGGGAGGCTTAAAGGAGGTACCCACAAAGACAGAGCAATCAGCTACTGGGTAGTGGAGGGGGTGCAGATAAAGTAGTGAGGAAGAGCTGGATAGTACTGGCTGAATTCAATATATTTTTCCTGCTAATGGCTTTTTTGTCAGAAATTGCATTGGTTTCATCAAATTTTAAACAAAAAATTAGGGAGAAATTTTTCATTTAAGAAAAAGCATTTCAGAGAATGTTGATGTTTCACTCCTAATTTTATGCGGAGAATTTTTCACTTATGTCAATATTTCCCTCACTATTTCAAGCTGCTTTACTACCACTATTGATGTTTGGGAGTAACATAGAAAATCATCAAAGGCTTTCTCTGGACCTCCAGAGACTGTCTAGTCCACCCCTGCCGCAATATTCAATAAGCTTTACATTATCACACATGGAAGCTATACATTATGGTCTGAGATTTTTATTTCCTTTCCTAGACCATGTAGTATCCATTTGGTAGTGAAACAAGTTGACACTTGTCAAATGCTGATGTCATCAGTATTTTCCTCTCTGTTTTCAGAGACCTAAAAATAGAAACAACTGTAACAATGCTGCAATTCTCATCTGGCGATTCGAAATCGTGCTTGAAACCAGCTTTAAAACAGCCGTTAGGGAAATGTTGAAGCTATTTGATTTCATTCTAATCAGGGACAAAAGTGGATTTCCAGCAAGCCAGGTGTTTTGAGGAGCCCGGGCTGCATCCCTGAGCTCGCCGGGGGAGCGGGTGGGCTGGGATGCTGGGAAGCAGGCGCGAAGCGAGATGCGGTGCCGGGCTGGCCAGGAGCCCGGGTGATGGAGACTGAGCAACCCAAAAAAATGCAGAGGAATTCGGTGGTGGAGACTAAACCTTGTGCAGAGGGAATGAGGGGTCTCCTCCTGCGATGGTGGAAATGGTGGTGGGGAGTGTGTGGATGTGTTTGGCGGTTGTTTTTATTTATTTATTCCTGTCCGGGATAGTCTCTGCAGTGAGGTGTGTTTGAGAGATGATGCAGTTTGGATGCAGGCAAAGGTGCCAAGGCATAGTGGGGCACCTCTTTTGGGGTGCTCTCTTGGGAAAGGAGACCCCTGTTATCCTCATCAGTGTAAATACCTGTTCAGCGCTTAAATCAAGGGGGAGAGAATTGTCATACTTCAAAACAACTCCAAATTTGCAGTTTTAAAATTGAGAGAAGCTGGGCATATCTGCTTTGGCACCAGGTACACTGTCAGACAACCCCCCATGCTGCCCTGCCTGCTCCCCATGGCTGGGGCTCATCTTGGGGATCTCTTCATAGCTCCCATCTCCAACCTCAGGACCCCATACTGGGGTGATTGGGTTCTCCAGCTGATAGAGAGGTTTCTCCTGCTCCTGTCTCACGTGAAGCTTGCTGTTTGCAGCCATGTCCTTGTTCTCTACATGGATTTTATTTGTTTTTCTGCAGATGGGTTAAGATTGAGGAGTTTTTTTTCTGTACTGAGACCACTGAGCAATTTTCTTCTCCCATCTCACAGGCCAGAAGGGAAGAAATCCACGATTTTTGCTTCCTCTTCCCTCCCAGAGAGAGGTCTCTCTGGAAATGCGAGAGATGATTCAGGCTCTACTGTGTCGCTAGTAGTTCTGCCTGCTCCCCCTGCAGATTAGGCAAAAAGCAACAGAAATATCTCCTTTGGCAGCTTGGGTGCAAAGAGTTCATCCAGCTGGCCCCATGGAGCTACTCCTGCAGCCTTGTACTGCTCCCACCTTGGGGCCAGCTCCTTAGCACAAAGATGTGGGGGTGGGAGAAGAATTTATTAGGTGGGTGAGGGGAAATGAGAATTTAATTAGGAGCTCAGCTCCCCAATTGAGGTTAAGGACACATCCCCTTCTGCGTTCTTGCCTCCTCGGGTCGGGATGAGGGACTAAGCTGGAAACATTGGAAGGAAGTTCAGTAATGTGGAATTTCAGAATAATTTTAGAAGCTGTGGAAGAAATTGGAGCTCACTAAAACAGATAAAGCAGCAAGCCAGAGCTGCTTCTCCATCCTTAATGTTGCAAGAACAGAGTCAAGCTTCATCGGGGCTGGAATTGCTGCCTGTGCTACACCGTGCTTAAGTCTGACCTGTTTATTAGCAAAAACAGTGGTCAGGGAGTATCCCCAAAGAGCTGATTCCCCCTGTCTCCTCACAGATCACTGAACAGCTTGTGTGCCCTGAACCCCCGGCTCACCCTGGCAGCACTTCTTAGAATCCCTGCTTATCCTCTCCCAGCCACCAGTCTGAGCCCATCCCCGGACCCTGTCTGTTCTTTGCCAAATCCCATGGGTTTACATCATGGGTTGCTATTTTATTAATTCAGCTTCATCCCAGCCTGATACTGTTGAAGGAAGAGACCTCCCGCTCCGTTAAGTGCAGGTCACTGTTATCTGAAGCAACCCTAACAAACAAATTTCTTTTTAAACATGTTCCACTTGGGTCTCTCTTGTCCCCCAGTCCAGTTGACAACTTGCCAGATGCACAGCGCAGTTAGAATAGAAGAAAGAGGCAGAAAAGCAAAACGTGGCAGCCAAGGCAGCTCTGCTTTGTACTCTCTCAGGGTGGAAAAACGGTTGATTTAGATGACTGGTACCCTGAGTACTAGTTTAGAAGACCGTTTGTTTTTTTCTTTCCCCCCATCTGAGTGCAGCGCACACTGTTATTTATCAAAGGATGCCTATGCAAGCACAGATGCTTTTGGAAACAGAGTGACCTTAGTAGGATTGTGCCAAGGCTTATGGAGTCAGTTTTAGGCAAACAGACACAAGGGGAAAATATTCCGTATCCTTGCCTTGCTCTTGGTTTTAACGTGACCTCCAGGAGTTTGCAAAGATCAAACTGTGTTAAAAGAATGGCAAAATTCACCACGGGTTTATAAATCCCTCCAGGCCCTTCGAAGTTTGTGCTTACTGCCAGGCAGAAGGTGACATTTGCCAGCATGTTTTTATGACTGACTTTGAGAATGTACAGAGTAAAAATTCAATTTTGTTTTTTTCCCATGTTCAGCAAAACAGCAATTTTGCCTCCCTCTCTCCTCTTAGGCACCAGAATTCCCTTACAAGTCTAACTTTCCCCATGGGGCGAGCCTGCACAAGTCCTGCAAAACCCAAGCTCCTTCCATCCATCCTCCTTATTGCTGCAAAATCTTGTGAGCTTTGGGGCTCTTGTATCCCGGGGGGACAGGAGCATCTTCAGCTTCTCAGGAGTTCTGAAATCCAAAAAGTTGCAGCCAGCAACTTAAAAAAATGTTTATCTTTTTCTGTGAGAGCATTTGTATTAATCCCTGCATAATGACACTTAATCCATACTTGCAAAATAGGGTAAGTGTCTGAACTGCCGTCCCTGTCTCCCATTTTGGCAATCTCCAGTGCCATTAGGAAAGCACTGGTGGGTTATTTGTGCTGTAGTCCTCCTAGTCTCATCCATACTGAATTTTAGGCAGCATCCTTTCAAAGCCAAAGGTATCAGATAACATTCCTGGGCAGTGGATGTCAGTGGCTCACATAGTCAATTTGCTTCCTGTGTTTAATCTGTGTCCACTAACGGTCTCTTGAATGTTTCCCAATTAGAGGACAGCAGAGGCTGGTGACCATTCTCAACAGGCATTCTGCACGCAGCCAGACCCTTTTACTACAGGGTAAGAATTTAAGTGTAGTCAAAGGCTGTTCCGTACCAATTGACATCGGCCTCAGAAACCAGTGCCAGGCATGTTTAGTTTGCCAGTATAAATTATGATGCAGGCAGTGCACTAGTTTATTTTGTAAGGATGAGCTTAAGGAGAAAGGGACACCACTTGCTTTAGGAACCCCTCAAAGGTAATAGTCTTCCCCTGTCTCCACCCAGCCCTCTTTAGAGAGTTCAGACCTGCTTCTTTTGAAATCAGGTGGTATTTTGGGGAAGTAATATTTTTTCCCCTTCCATTTGGAGCTGGGGAATTTGGTTCTCCCAACGCATTGGAGATGATCTAGAGGATGAATGGGTGGCTGAGAGCCTTCAGAGCTGAAGTTTGGTAGAGGGTGATCTGATTGGGGCAGGAGCTGAAAGGGCAGCTGCCTTGGAGGAGGTTGGCAATGGGATAAGGAAGAGATGGAAAGAAGACATTCAACCGCCGCAGGTTTTAATAGCAGGTCAGAGCTCTATGCTGCTCTGTGTCTGTGAACTTATATAATCATTCTAAATAAGACAGAAGAAGCCATTAATAAGTAAACAGCAATGAAGGAGGATCAGAGAGGGAATGAAATGGCTGGTGGTGCTCATGTCAGAGAACTGAAATATTTGTGGAGGACTGATGGTTTGCAGAAACTTGAGCACTCCCCTTTGAGCTGTGGCTGTGGTGGGACAGTCCTCTGCTGCTGCTGGGCTCAGCTTGCAGAGCAGGCAGTGGTGGAGGGACACAGGGTGAGGTTGTGTTACCCTTTCTGTGCCAGCATCTGCTTTGTCAAGACAAGCTTCAGGTGGTCAGAGCTTTCCTCATTGTAACAAATAGAGATGCAGAACTCACCCTGTGTGACTTCAAGATTCATGGCTGCTTTTCTAGAGATGGTCTCTACCTCCTCTGGGGTTGAAGGATGCTCTTCGGAGTGAGGTGTCCATGCTACTTGGGGTTCTGCTTGGATCCACTGGGTGCTGGCAGAGAAGGGGGATGTCCATCAGCCCACAGCCTGCCAGAGCTGCTTGACATCTGAATGCATGTCCTTTTTTTTCCTTTTTTGTTTTTTTTGAGATGTACAGTGGTTTCTCCCCAGCCCTGTCTCCCCCCAGATGAACTGTGCCCGCCTGCCAGCTGTGCAGTGGAGTGGCAGGGCAGCGAGGAACTTGGCTGCTTGATAGCCCGGCTGCCTGCAGACCTCAGGAGAAACGATTAGGGCAAGGGCACGGATGTCTTTTCCATGGGGATGGAGGTGTAAAGGTGGTGACACGTGAGGGGGCTGACCTGGAGGCCCACCAAGTGGGCAGAGATTGAGACAGAGAAGGGGAATGGGAGATGGAGATGGAGGGTGGTGGTGGTGGTTGTTGGGAGGGAGCGGGACCGCTTCATTGAGCGCATCGCGCAAAGCGCAGGCGAGCCTCTCCCCTCCGATGGGCAGTGTCTCTGTGAATCGCCGTCAAAGCAGATGAAATTTCACACCACACACAAATCTTTGAATTTAAAAGGGGAAGGGAGGTGGGTAGGAGAAGCGGGAGGGGAGGAGGGGGAGGGAGAAGACGCAGCCTGGCCGGGTGCCAGCCCCTCTTGCTAACGCCACGGGGAAGGTGGCATCCTTCTCCGGCGTTCCCCCCGGCCCCCGCGCTCCCTGCTCCCTTTCACTTTGGTCGCGTCTCCTGGAGGCAGCGCGCTCTGTCTAGAGCTGTTTACAGAGCAATGGTTTGTTCTCTGTCTCCTCATCTCTTTTCTCACGGAGTGAGTACCCGCTCCTCCTCTGCTTTCTGCCTTTTAACCTCCCATTCTTCTCCAGCTCTCCTTCCCCAAGCTTGCTTTGCCCCTTGCTTCCCCTGATCCCTCTCTGCTGTACCCTTACCCTGGTGGCCTCCTGTCCTGCCCTATCTGCTCTCCTGTCTCTCATTCTCACTCCTGCCTCCCCCATCAGCGTTCATGCCGTCATCACTCTTTGATCCTCTCCTCATTTTTCCACCTCTTACTTTTCTTTCCACCTCTACTGCCTGTTAACCCTCCTGAGACACCCAGGAGCTCCGTAGTGTCAATTCCCCCCATCTATCTCTCCGTCCTGTCCTCCCCTGATGTCTTCTATGTGTCAAACAAACACATCTCTTCACACAACTGCTCAGAGCATATCAAGGCAATGCGTTTATACCCATCAAAGCATGAGGCAAAAATTGATCCTGTGGCCTTCTGGACCAAAGATGGTTTGTGCTGTGACCACACAAGGTCGCTGGGGTGCCTGAGTTTTGCTCCCATTCCCCTTTGGCTGCGAGAGGTGAGTGGAGCCTCTCATTCCTTTCTGAGTCCCACCTGCCCGTAACACACCAAAGGAGCTAGAGAAATCTCTTGTTGGTCTCTCTAGGAGCAAGCGAATGTTGAGTCAGTCACAGAAGCCGTAGGTGGACATTTCACCAACAGTGGCAGGTGCTGTGGAAGGCAATGACCAGGTTGTGATGCTGTGGGTCAAGCATGGACTTCAAGCAGTGTATGGCAATGAGAAGCTGGTGTCCAGGATGCCTTTTGAGATCTGAAATTGAAAGAATTACCCTTTTCCTCTCTGGAGTACCACTCGCTTTATCCCATATAGGGCTGGTTTATCAGGGTTTAGGAAGCCTGGAGGCAGGACATGAGCTCAACCTGGTGCCCCAGGCCAGCTGCCCCTCACATCTTGTCATGCTGCAGGAGCCTCACATGCAGGTAGTTTGCTGGTGATGGTGTCTGTGGGCTTGCCAGGGGCACCTCTCCATGGGTAGAGCGCCGCAGCTGAAATGCTGCAGAGGAGCAGGTGGCTACAGCCCCGGAGAGCCACCTGTGGCTTTGCTACCTCTGCTCTGCAAACAGAATAAAACCTTCTCCCTACATGGTCCCAATTCTCACCTGCCCGAGCAGTGTTACATGGGCAGATCACCAGCAGTTTGGGACCTTCAGCCAACCGGGCTCTCTCTGGAGGATGCTGAGCTACATGGTGTGGATACACCTGCCCTTAAACTGGAAGGAAAGAGAAATTACCTGGCTTTTGAGGACAGATTCCCTCTTAATCTTCTTTTTCTCCTTTCTGTCCTACCTGTCCTGAGGTTTTCTTCTTTTTTGAATCAACTGGGCTAAATTCTGCCCTGATGTAAATCTCTGCTGATATAAATTGGTGTGATCTTGCAAAAATCATTGGAGTGGCTCTGGATTTATGCTGGCTGTTAGCGTGAGCGGGATTTGGCGCATGGAGCGTGGTAGCCATAGCTCACTGTGTCGTGCTCTGCATTTCCAACCAGCACTGCAGGTGATAAGCAAATCCTGTCGAGAGGCGAGAAGGGTCCCTCTCGAACCAGAAAAGGCTTCCCCTGGGTGTCCTTTGTGTGGCCAAATTAGCCAGTCAGGCTGCAATTTTGGGATGGACGCCGTGGAAAGGTTTTAGCCCCCCAGGGTCCCACAAATGGGGTGGAAAATTTTCATTTAATACATTTTTTTGCATCTCGCACTTTAGGGAAAACAGGAAAACGCATTTGTAACTGCTATTTCCCACGGGTGCAGTATAATATATACAGTATATGCCGTGTGCGGCAGAGGGGGATGACTCATACCCGTTCGTGACTCTTTGGTCTCAGTCCCTGGCTGGGATGGACTCTGCACCTGCCGCTCTTGGGCTTTCCTGGCAAGGTGCATCTCAGCCCCAAGGTGTGCTTTGGGATCTGCTCCTCCACCGTGGTGTCTCCCCCCATGCCCAGCCACCCTGGACCAGGGTAGGAGAGAGGCAATGGCATCCCTCCCAGAGGTGCCAAACTGGGAGGCTGTAAAAGCCACGCGCGCAATCCCAACGCCCTGGTGGTAATTTTTAAGTGGCTCCTGTCCTGCCATCCTTCTCCCCCTCCCAGCTTTGTCCTCCACCCCAACCGCATCACGGATAAAAGGGTTAAGAGCTCACTCGGGCCCCCTGCTCGGAGAGAGGGCAGTTGCAATGTTGTATCTAGACCCAGTGAGGATATATATAAATTCCCTCCGTCTCTTTGGATCTATTTATAGCACGGCAGGCAGTGGCAAAGGCTCTCCTCAAGGCTTCATCTCCTACAAACAGTCTTCACAGACAGCAGAGAGATAAATTTAGCACACGAGATTTCTTAAAGAGCCAGCAGCTCTGCGGGGCTGCTCGCCCGCCCGGCTACAGCCCCTGCCCCCATACCCCCC
>NW_015090995.1:4626931-4644164 GCF_001431845.1 Calidris pugnax
TTTTTTTGCTGGTTCGCCATCTCATCCTCTCTGCTTTCTTGTTTTTCTTTTTATTCCCCCCCCCTTCTCTTTTCTCTCTCCCAGGCCACAGGGCTCAGAAGATAAAGCTTTCTCGTTAACAGTTCACTGGTTATGCCTACATAGTAAAAAATGTGTAGCTTGATTAATGCCTTCCAGATGGTTAATTGAAAAAAAGAAGGGGGGGGGGGAATGCACCAATCTCTCCCCCCCTCTTTAGCACTCTGCACACATACATTGCACAGGAAGAAAACTGCATTAAAGGGTGAGGGGAGCAATATATTTGAGAAATAGGGACAGCCTGTTAACTCCAGGGCGGCGTTGCCAGGCTGGTGACTTAGCTGTCGCTTTGCTCTGTCCCTGCTTCATCTCATCTATCCCACCCCAAAATTCTCCACCCCAGAGAGTGATGCTCCTTCACGTACAACGTGTAACACACACAAACCCTTCTCACACCCTCATGTGAACCCCGCTGAGGGCACTGCGCCGCTTTGCCCCCACCTCCTGCTCTGACACCCCCAGAGCATCACTGACCCTCATTCTCTCCCCATATTTATTTTTCAGGGGGATGCATACACACAACCGTGTGTCTTTTATGAATCTTGATCACGCAGTTCATCCCTGGGTTGGGGAAAAGCAGCTCTGTTATCAGAGCCGTGCCCCCAGGAGCAGAAAGGCTCCATCAGTGGGGTCTGGGTGCTTGGGTTTGGTGGTGCCAAAGTGGGGGAGATGGAGGGGACGTGAGTGGGGGGCTGCAAGTAGGGTCATTGGGGCAATTCAGAAGGAAAGAGGGGTGATAATTGGGCAGCTATTCTTCTCCATACACCATTGCTGGGCAATTTAATCAATGCATCTTCTGTTATACAGACGTGTGTCGGTTGTGTCCCTCATAGAAACGGACGTGCCTCTCCTCTTCTCCCCCTGCCCGTAGCTCTGCCTACTCCCGGTTTCTTTGTCTCTCTCAAGGGAGAGACAGAGGAGGAACACAAATCCCTCCCTACCCCGTTAATAGAGATACTGCCTTGCTGACGTGAGTCACGAAGGGTTTAAGCCGTGCAGTTGAGGGTGAGCCGCATCCAGCCCCCCGCCCCGCACACCTCCCACCACGGATCTCCCTGGTTTCCAGGGAAACAGCGGCCCCAAAAGCTGCCTGACTTTCACGTCTGCCTTTCATTTCTCCTTTTTTTTTTTTTTTTTGGGTAAGAAAAACCATACAACTGATTTATGGTTTTTTCTCCTCCCTTCCCTTCTCAGGATCACCACCACGGCCGCATGCATGATGGACCTGCGGAGATACCCCCTGGACCAGCAGAACTGCACGCTGGAGATCGAGAGCTGTGCGTATGCCTCATGCCCACCCTTCTCCACGCGGTGCCACCTGATGCCACCTGCCCCAGCCACAACTCCCTGCTCGTGGGATACCTCCCAAGGGTGTTACAAGCCACCCTTCCCAAAGGATGTCCCCTGGGGCAGGACCAGGCTTCCTCATCCAAACTCTATCCTGAGGGGACCTCGTGGGTGAAATCCCCAGGAATAGAGGTCTAGCAGCAGGCTGGGTATTAAAATCACTCTCACCCTCAGGAGGGTGATGGGAGCCTCCCTTAGCCCTGGGAGCCTGCCCTCACTCTGCATGTAAGGTGGGACCCCAGTTCTCCTGCAGTCCCTCCCCACCTGGATCTTCCCTTGACTCCTATGGGAAGCCTCTCCTGACCGTGCTGGCGGAGGAGGTCCGGCTCTCCCTCATAAAAATGCACTGCAGTATCCCCGCAGGAACGGTCCAGAGCAGCAGATCTCACAGTAATGATGATGCAGCTTCAGTGGTGATTATCAGAGAATTGCTTTTTTCATAAAAGAGGTCCCACAGCATCCATAGTTGGAAGGCGCCGTGCTGCCTCCCCAGCCCTGCCTGCGCCTGGGAGCCCCCTTCCCGCTCGCCATCGGGATGCGCAGCCATCGCAGCGCTCGGCGTGGCGAGTAATGGGATGTAAATTAGGTCCTGCTGGAGGCACTAATGACATGTCATTTCTGGCACTCCTTAGCATTCTGAGACTAGTTTACGGTACAACCAAGAAAACAGAAGGCAGAGAATTACCCACCGTTCCCCATGTTGTGATTTTGTCCTTAATGGGACAAGTCAAGCCAATTTGTTAGTCGAAGCTACGTTTCCTTACAATGTTTCTGAGATCCACGCAGAGATGAAGAGATTCAACTGTTTCCTTGCTCAGAGCTTTTGTCTTTTACATACTTGCACATTCGAAATCCGCAGGGCTCCATTTTGTTTACTTCCAAGTCCACACACAACTCTGGAGTAACAGTCATTTTTATGCCTGGCTTGGAAAACAAATTATATATAAAAAGATTACCAAAGCAAACCCACCAAAATAGCTCTTTTGTGGTGCAGGGTTTGTAAAGCAGCAGCAGGCAGCTGAATCTCCTTCCCCACAGCAGCTCAGGGCATTTACCTGCAGGAGATGACCCAGTGCTGGAACTGCCTGTTGATCCCATCGCTCCATCCCGAAAACAGCCCTCACCACACATCCCCTTGCCTAAATATGTGCCAGGATTCAACAAAAACCCTGAGACAGGCAGCAAACAGGCTGTTAATCTGACGTTTTAAGACGTCGTATCAATACTTTATGATATTTCAGGTTGAAATGACTTGTCTTCGTGAAAGTTCTTTTACTTTTTAAAAGTAAAATGGAAATTTGGTTTTCTTTTTAAAGCTAGAAATCAAAGTGAAGCATTTATTTTTAGGCTGAACAACCTTTTCCCTTCAGAATCACTTTAAAAAATGGCTTCCTGAAAACGATGTTTGATTTCATATTGCATAATGCCATAATAATAATAAAAAAAAAATACAAAAATTGGTACCCGATACCAGCAGGTCACAGAATAAATGGAACAGAGCTGGTTAACTACGAAATTTCCTAAAATTAGTTACAGTAATTTGACATTTTCATTGCTGATCAGGAAGTAAATTTGAAGTCACTGCTGTTAAATTTGTGGATGATGAAGATAGCAGTCTGCGTGGCTCGCTCGCTGCACATTTGAATACCTCCCAATTTGAATCCATCCCGAATGCATTTGAATACAGCTAAACGGGGAGGGCTGTGCCTGGGTGCGGGAGCACAGGCCAGGCTGCCAGCCCGAGGGACTGGTACCCACACGGGTATCGACCGGGGGAAAGGATGAAGGGCTGGCAGCCCCAAGCATCGCTGCTGGAGGTTTCTTAGCAGGGCTCTGGCAAAATAAGGGCTGGAGTGAGCCTTGGTTATATAAACCAGGGGAGCCGTGAGTCAGAGCAGGGAATCGATTGGCCTCTGAATATGTCGCTGGTGAGACGGGGAGAGGGACTCTGTCTATATTTGGTTTCCAAAATTTAGAAAGGAAGCTGAGAAATCAGAAGAGGTTGAGAAAAGATGCTGAAAAGTGGTTCAAGGGCTGGAGCAGATGTTTTGCAGTGAGAAACCTCAATAGCTCAATCTGGTTTGTTTACTGCAAAGGAGGTGGAGAGGTGACTTGTTTACAGGCTGGGTGCACCTCTGCAGAGGGGGAGCGCTGGGTGGAAAGGGCTTGGTAACCTCCTAGAAAAAAATCAGAGTAACCACTAGAATCTCGAAGCCTGAGCCGGATGAATTCAAATGTAAAATCGCACACAATGTTTTTTAGCTGCGAGAGCTTTTGAGCCGCTGGAATCTGCCACCGGGAGGAGTGGGGGACTTGGCTGTTTCTTGCTGCTCTCCACACTTGGACTCGGTGCTCTGGGAGAGACACTGCAGCCAGATGCAAATACCAGTTCCTCTGCACAAAGCTGGGGTACTCGAGGCAGTGCAACAGCCTCTGGCACCCCAGTGTCTGCAGCAGATGAGATGATCACATAAGGGTCCTGAATCTCTGTGGGCTTGTGGGTGAGGGTGCTCTACCACTTATTGCCAAGGGAGCAGGACCATGCCATGGGGGGAGGAGGTGGAGCCCTGGCTTAGCTGATTTATATCAGAAGCAGATCTGGCATAGCATGTGGAAGCTTGTTATTATTTTTTAGCACCCATGAATAAGCACAGTAATGACTGAGAGTGCAGGATGCGGGCTTGGAGACTACACAGTCATCAAATAATTCAGTTTGGGAAGAGACCTCAGGGTGTCTCTAGTCCAGCCCCCAGCTCAAAGCAGGGTTAGCTATGAGATCAGACCAGGTTGCTCAGCCCTTTTTCTGCTCAGGAGCTGCAAGAGGACAGCATCCTTGAAGGTTCACCTCGGATCTGGGGTAACCCTTGGGCCCTAAGGCTGGGTAGAAGAATTTTTCTTCCATGGTACGCTTGGCAGCTCTTCATTCCCCTGATCCCACTAATGCACTGGTGCTGGGTTTGGTGGCAGCTCTCCCTAGTGGATGTTAGCCCTTGCTGGGTATTGCCAGCCAACTGCTTCTCTGCTGGGAGAGCTTGTGGATAAGGCAGGCTGTTGTGCTGCAGAGCAGATTGTGAGTAAAAGCTGTCTGTGGTCATAGGTGGAGTTCATGCTCTAAAGGAAGCCTTGTGCCATGCCATACCAAAACCTGTACATATCTCACTGTTTCTTTGCACACAGAGGTGATTCCATGCAGCTCTGCACTTTGCTTGGGATAAGAGGCCACCCCTTGTGCAGCAACAGCCACAGTGCTTCAAAACCCAGCTTGCCACAAGCAGCATTAATTTCCAAGTGGAGATGAATCCTTGCCCACAGGGCTGTGAACATCATGTTGATGGGAGGGGACCTGCTTGATTTCATCCCCTGGGCCCCATTCCCCATGACTCCAGAGCATCTAGGGTGATTTTATCCTGGGCTTTGGGCTCCTTAGTTCCTCCAGCCCATACAGCCCTCTCTGGATGTATAGTTTGGGGTTAAAGTAAGAGTCTGTACCCTTGGCTGAGGTAATAAATCCATTACCCTGAAAGGCAGGGGATGAGTATTTCTTACCAGCCTGATTCCCCTTCTTGTCTTCTCCCATTACTGCTCTTTTCAGCCACCACAAAGCAGCAGAAACTCTGTCCACTTCCTGGCTCCAAATTTTGACTGAGAGTACTTAGGAGAGGGAGATGCTCTGATATTCAAATTTCTTTTCAACTGCTGTTGTAAATCTTTTCCTCTCTGGGAATTTTTAGTACTTAGATGCCCTGTTTACCTGTTCCCCACCAGAATGTATTGTGTGGTCTCCCCCTTCTGGTAAAAGGAGGCAGTTTTTAAAAAGCAAAATGCCGTGTTTGGTGCATTTGACAGAAGCTTCTGATGCACAAGTTGCTGTCATGTCAGCCATGGAGATTATGTAGCGCGAGTCAAGGTTTGATGGGCTGCTTCTCACCTTTTTCTGCTGAATTCTAAGCAGAATTGGGACTTCTGGACATTTTTTCCCCCTTCTCTTGAGTATTGTACTGCCAAGCTCAGCTGAAGAAAAGTACGTCAGCAGGAGGGGACTATGCTTGCTGTCTGACGGTGTGGGTTTTCCTTTAGATCCTCTTCCAGATCACCTTAATGAAAATGGGGGTGTCATCTGCTCCAGCTTGTCAGCTTAGTTCTCTCTCTGTGCTTCTTCATCTCTGCAGATGGTTACACGGTTGATGATATTGTCTTCTTCTGGCAAGGAAATGATTCTGCTGTCACGGGGATGGAGGTGCTAGAACTGCCCCAGTTCACCATTATTGAGCAGAGGCTGGTCAGCAGGGAAGTGGTCTTCACCACCGGTGAGTCTCTGCTGAAGGGATGCGGTGGAATCTGCAAACCTTCTGCTGATGAATGTCAATGTGGTTGTTCCTTTGATTCAAATGCTGAGACACTAACTTAGGATCTAGGCTTCAACTTAGGGTTCTGTTCTTTTGGAAAAGAAGCATCTTCTGTGCCCACCAAGTTTGCTTTTTTTTTTTTGTCTGCTTCACCTCAGAGACTTATTGGGATAATATTTTTTTTTTCTGCAGTTGTTTTCATTTATTAGTCAAAACACCAACTGAGCTCAAAACAGAACCTCTTTAGAAGATTCTCAACCTCTACCTGATTTTTATGTGCTTTGCAATGGGCTCTCAAAGATCATGTAGGTGCAAAATAAGTAGAAGAATGTATCAGTTGAAAAGAAAGTGGTCTATGAAATGATGCAAACCCATCTGTACATGGCAATAAAAAGATCTGGAGAGACTATCTTGGAAGATTCAGATATTGCCGGTTGGAAAATTGTAGGGGTTTGGATTTTGGTTTCTGTCTTCACTTTGATCTGGCATGAGGTTCGCTGCCAAAACAGCGTGCCACACACCTGTTAAATAAGACAATTTTTGAAATGCCATGAAATCACAGCCCGAGTCTATCAGTGGTGGTGGCAGATGGTGATGTTGTTACAATAGTGCCTCGGGGGCATGCTGGGAGCAGGGTCCCATAGCAATGGTAATCTAGAGACCCACAACAAGAGGCAGTATTCCTCCTAAAGAAGTTTGCAGTCTAAATAGATAAGACCTTCAGAAAAGCAGGCTGGTGAAATACTGTGTTCAAGCTATACAAATGGCACATAATGGTGAGAGAACATAACCTCCTTTCTCCCAGTACACCTCCTTGATCGTTAAAGACTGCTGTTCTCTTGTTACTTTAGCTGCCAACCCACGATTACACCCATATTTCAGGCTTCTGTGTTGCCTAAGGGACAGAGGTGGGAAGGAGGAATGACTTGGACTTTTGTTTCAGAGGAATGAGAGAGGCCTTGCTTTGTCCCTGTCAAAATGACCCTGCTCCAGTGGAAGGACTGTAAAATTCTAATTGTCATCACTATCCCCATTAGGTTTGCTAAAAGATTAGGAGGACGTTGCAACAACATGGAAAAAAAAAAAGAAAAAAACAATACCTATAGATTAACTAACAGTACTCTATTTGCATATGAATTTGCCCAGTCTGACCATAACCTATTTTTAGAACAGCATGGGAGAAATACTATTCAGATCTTCATTGCTGTTTGGAGGAAAAGCTAGCACATGAAACATTGGAAAATCATCTCACTGCATCCAGATATAGTGTTAAAGTCTCCTGTGTAAGCCTGTATCAAACTGGCACTTACCACAATAACAATTTTAGCACTGAACAGACATTCTCCCATGATGTCTGATATAATAACGTAACTTTACATATGTAGAGTTTCCTTTCTTCTTAATATACTGAGCCAACTGAGCAGACTCTGAAGAGCCTGCTTCCAAAAACTGATGAGTCTGCAAAACCAAATGAAATAAAAAAGAGAGATTTCTCATTATCCTTGCCTCTTGAGAACATCTTCCAAATAAAATTTCAATTCCTAACCTAAACTCTTACAATAAATACAGCTTTCCCCTCCTCTCAAGCAAGATCTTCCTACAATATCTCATTGACAGGTTCATATCTGCGTTTATCCTTGAGTTTCCGGATTAAGAGGAACATTGGATACTTCATCCTGCAGACTTATATGCCATCTATTCTCATCACCATCCTGTCCTGGGTCTCCTTCTGGATCAATTACGATGCTTCTGCTGCACGAGTGGCATTGGGTATGTACCTTTTCGTTATATGTTGAAGGAGGTGGTTTTTTGAGGGAGAACAGCTATAGGACAGCTGTAAGAAAGAAAATACCTTTTTCTTTATGAGGTAGCAGCTAAGCAAACCATGTAGGTCTGTCAAACCTGTCATCCCAGAGGAAGGACATTTTTTCTGAGAACAAACTTCAAATTTTCAGCCAGAAGAGCTACTTCTTTTTGTTCAGAAATATCAGTACTTCCAAAGCTTGGGTCTGTATTATTTGAATCAGTAAAAGTTCTACCATAAATTTCTGTGGTAGAACAGAAACTCTATAACAAAAGCATAAATGGTCACAGAACCTCAGGCATGTGAGACTGACAAGCCATGAGCCCACCAGTTCCTTCACTCTGGTTTGTACTTGTTTTCTTAAGAAGAGAAGTCTGGGCATCTCTTGGTCAACAGGTGTGCTAGAACCAGTTAACTAGATGATAAATGTTGAGGATGGGTGGACAAAAGAATAGTAAGAATGTTGAGTGAATGGCTAAAAGATGAAAAAAAATAAAGGAAGTGCCCTTACACATTTTTATGGTAGTTTAGGCCCCATATGGGCACTTCTTGTAGCTGAGGACCTTCATAACCAAGGCAAATGTGGGGCAGTAGTTAAAGTCCAAGTTCTTCTTAAGCACATGCTCCCCTATATAGGAGTGTTTTCCTGTAAGAGGAAAAAAATGAGCTCTTTTAAGCAACAGAAGGGAAGTGGAGGTGGATTGCAGATGAGGGTTTTGAAGAAGGAACAGGAGTAAGGGGGGGACGACTGGCATCTGAGAATGGGGCTGTGCAACATGATAGAAAGTTCAGAGGAAATCAGAGAGCCAAGGAGGGAGAAGGATTTCATTTGTGAGTGGGAAAAGTCTCAGAGAAGTGATGGAGCACAGGGGGAGGCTGGGTCTTATAGACAACCTTGAGGGCTTAAATTAGCTCTAGGACAAGACAGAGTTTGAGAAGATTCAGAGGAGGGATGGTTTGTACAAAGATATAAAATAGATGATTTGGCTGTGCTTGCTTAGAGATGCTGGAGCAGGGACACAGGGAGGGAACAAGAACATGGTAAATTAAAAGGTAAGTTGCATTGACAAGAGTATAATCAGTGAGAGAAGAAAAAGAGACCACAGCAGACATTGCTGGCACGGTGAAAGTACAAGCAGAAGGGTGGACACGAGATGCATAGCTGTTGGATTTCTGCTGACATCTGGATTCAAAGAAGACAGAAGAAAAACATTGTAGATCAGAACTGGAACAGCTCTCCCTAAACTGTTCCCGACAGCTCTCTATCTAACCTGTCCTTAAAAAGCTCCAAGGAAGGAGACTCCACAGCCTCCTCTGGGAACTTTATCTCCAGATTCACTTGCTTGTACAGTCAAAAGCTCTTCTTTGCTCTGTCCTAAGTGTCCATTGCAATTTGTCTGGTTCTGAACGGAGACATGGAGAATGTTCTGTTCCCCTTTTCTTTGCCCCAGATTTCTGGATATTTAGACTACTGTCTAAATATAGACAATATTTGTATGTATATAAATATATCCCCCTTCTGTTTACTCTTCTGTGAACTGAAAACTATCGGTTCTTTGAATCTTATATCAGGAATGACACTAAAGACAAGATGAGGGTGAGAGGCACTGCATCCAGAATGCACAGAGAGGTTTGAGAGCCATCACTCTAGGGGCAGGGCTGAAGACAGAAGAGCAAATTAAGGTCATGGAGACGAAGAGAGCTCCCAACAGAGAGATGAGGAGGAGGGACACTGGAAAAGAAAAGGAGATCAGCAAGGTAGTAAGAAAAGCAGCACAGCTGAGCTAGAGAAGCAGGAAAAGAAGACTAGGTTGAAGAGGAAAAGTTACTGCCCACAAAAGAAGCATGAAGGCTCATTGCCATCCTTTTTAAGCCGTCAGAAGACTGTCAAAGAGACAGATCTGAGGCCACTCGGACAGTCCAGAGAAGGGAAGAGGGTGAGAAGAAACCACAGAAGAGGATGGAAGCGGTGAGAATAGTCATAATGCACCAGGCTCTTGGAAACTGAGTAGATGGGGAAAAAAAGTATTCAAGGAAACCAAGAAATGTTTATTTAAGGTGTAGGAAATATAAGTAGGCCTAAAAAGGAGACCGTGAGAACCATGTGAGGAGTGTGTACAGATGATAACTGAGGTAGTGAGTGGTAAAGCTGGTGAGAGGAAGGTGGGAACTAATGGGGTCAAGGATGTAGACAGAAGTCTATAAGGCAGGCAAAAAAAAAAGAGTGCCATGAAGAGCAAATCTCTTCACTCTTTCTCCTATTCATGACATTGGAAACCCGCAGTAGATTATAAATTCATGTCAAGGATACTGAGGCATTCAGTAGTGCCCAGGGTAGCCTGATGAGTTCATGACGTGGAAAAAAGGGAGAAGAGGTTGAGAGACTGAGAGCAAAACTGAATGTTTCCTACTACACTGAGGGAAAGGAGGAGGATCAGGGAGGACTTAAAGAACCAAGGTCTAGAGGATGTCAATGCCCATTGTCATGCTTTGACATTTTTTACCACTGTTGGCGGTTGGTTTATTTTCTGCAGTGATTTGTACTGGGCATCTGGGCTTAGAATAATGACAATTTTCTTCCCAGTTGCACTGCTCCCATCCCTCCTGAGGTTGTCTAGCTGGGACGGGAGGGATAAGGAAGCTCAGAGTGGCATTTGAGGAAACCATCCCACCTTGGTAACAGAGCACCTACCCTCTCCTTACAGGGGTCACCACGGTACTTACAATGACTACCATCAACACCCATCTTCGGGAGACTCTTCCCAAGATCCCTTACGTCAAGGCTATTGATGTTTATCTCATGGGCTGCTTCGTCTTCGTGTTCCTGGCGCTCCTAGAGTATGCTTTTGTCAACTACATATTCTTTGGGCGAGGCCCCCGGCAGCAAAAGAAACAGAGTGAACGGATCAGCAAGGCCAACAATGAGCGTCACCGTTATGAGGAGAAGAGGGTGAGAGAGCAGGTTTGTCCCCTTCTTTCATTGTGGCAGGAGAATTCAGGCTCTCCACTGTTCATTCAGTCCTGGGTGAACAGTGGAGCAGTCTTTCTCCTCATCACAAGAGACAAACTCCAGTTCCCCTGTCTGGTGATTACTGGGAATTTTTTCTCCTTGATCATTTTGTCATCATCCTCAAGCCAGTTTCATCAGGACTCTTGCACAACACAGGTGTACCCAAAAGTACCCCTGTGGCTTTTGGTCCTACCATGTTGGCAGAATCATGCTACCCTGCTCAAAAATGTGCTGCAAGCACATGTGGCTAGTCCTTCAACTCCAGCATCAGTGGATAGCATTTTCAAATGCAGAAGTCCGGGTTCAGAGCTCACAAATGACCCAATCAGTGGTGTTGTTACAAAGAAAACAGTTGAAAATCACCCCTGAAGGTATGTCCCCATGTGTGTCGTGCACAGGACATCCCCGCTACCTTTCTCTCTGTCTTCCATGTTCTAGGTTGACCCTTATGGTAACATCCTCCTCAGCACTCTGGAGATGAACAACGAGCTGCTGGCCACGGACATGATGAGCAGTGTTGGCGACTCTCGAAACTCTGTCATGTCCTTTGAAGGCTCAGGAATCCAGTTCCGCAAGCAGCTGGCCTCTCGGGATGGATTTGGTCACCACCCAACCCTGGACCGCCATGTCCCACTGACCCACCACGCTGCGGCCCGCAACCGTGCCAACAGCCGTCTCCGCCGGCGGTCATCTAAGCTGAAGCTCAAAATCCCAGACCTGGCAGACGTCAGCACCATTGACAAGTGGTCACGAATCATTTTTCCAATCACCTTTGGATTCTTCAACCTTGTTTACTGGTTGTACTATGTAAATTGATGCCTGCAGCCTCCGAGAGAGATAGGGACAGACACTCAGACAATGACAACACAGGAGTGTTGTGGTCTTTTGGGTTTGGGTTTTACTCTTTACTATCATTATCATTTATTCCTTTGATTCATTAGATTTATTCTAAGCTTACTCTTCTCTTTTCAGCACATGTAGAACCACGGAGTGTGGGGAGGGGTAAGGGAGAGAAGGGTATATGGGAGGGGGTTTGGTTTCAGGGAGGGATGTGTTTGTCTCAATTTTGGTTTCCTGCTGAAGGACTTAAACCATTGTAAAAAAAACAAAAACAAAAACCACCAAAAACCAAAAAAGAAAGAAAAAAAAAGAAAAACTGTCAGAAAAAAAGAAAAAAAAAACCACAAAACCCCCCCCAAAAACCCAAGAAATGTTTAAAAAAATGGGGGGAGGGAGATTTAAAGAAATTGAGTCAAAAACTGGTGGGGGGATAGGTTATCTTTGGCTGTGCTCACTAATGCGCTATCCTCACTTCCATTTCACTACTGAATTCATCTTTCTCTTCTCAATATTACTTTTTTTTTTTTTTGATCTTTCTTCTGTCACTGCTCTTAACCCCGTCATGTTTACTCTTTCATGCATTCATGAGATGGTGAGGTTTCATTCTCATGCTATGAGACTTCTCTTTTCTTCTTCTCTCTCCCTCTCTCTTGCTTACAAGCCTAAAAGAATCTTTTAAACCAACAAATAAAAAGAATATTTATTTTGGAAGAGCTGGGAAGGGGGGGGAGGACAAGGTAATTATTCGGGAGGGAAGGGGCAATGTGGGGTTGGGGAGGGTGGGGGAGGAGGGAGCTTATCAAAAACAAAAGGCACATTTGCAAGTTGCCTTTTTCCACCTTCAGGAGTTTGCAAGCTGTTTTTCCTGTATGAGTGAGTGTGTGTGTGCGGCGCATCTCTGTGTGTGTGTGTGTGTGCGTGTGCGCACGTGTGTAGATACGGATGTGTGTGTGCAAGCATGTTTTCTGGGGAGGGGAGCTGGGGAGGGGGGGGGGTTTTGTAATGTCTTTTGTAGAAAGAGAACACAGATGACATTTAAGCGGCAGTGTTCTGGGGGAAACAGCAGGGTTTCGTTTGCTCATTGCAACTTCGCGAGGTTGGAGATGGGGGGTCCCAGCTTGGATTAGAGAGGCAGAGCTGGGGAGGGAGATTGTGCAGATACAATCTGAGGAAGGAGAGGGTTTTGGGGATCAGCAACGGGACAGTGCTGCTGTCCACCGCTGGCGTCTGATCTCTGGTAGACTAAGCTGATTCAGTCCTGAAAGGAGGGGCTGTTCCTAATCATTCCCACCCTGCATCTTTCTTACTGAGTTTGGGGAGAAAAAGCAGTTGCAGATCTCTGAAAACTCAGCCCTTCCCACCCCCCCCAACCCACCCCCTACATGTTCTTTGTGCCAGACGAGGGACTTCACGCTCCAGCCCACCGAGTGATCATAACCTATGGCAAGGTGCAGGAAAGGGTGAGTGTCATTTAACTTTGTTGTGCTTCAGGATGAAAAAAATCAGGAAACGATGATTATCCCTTTTCCTAAGAAGTTCAGAAGCAAATGGTGGGCTGGCACCCTCTGACCTGTACTGCTTCTATCAGGCCTTGCTTTATGTCTGTTAATACATGCAAAATGTAGAGAAGAGCAGCCTGTGTCCCTTCTTGCAGAAGATGCAACTGTGGATGCAGTAGAATTCCATGGAGCATCATCCCACTGGAAGATGTTCTTTAAAGACTGGGCAGGGTGAAGATTGCGATGAAAATGCTGAGCTTGTCAGTGCTTATGGAAGCCCCTAAGTCTGTAGCAGCTTCCATCCACAGGCACTCGTTATAAAGATACAGAAGGGTAACTTGGCCTTGGGCAGCAAGGTCAACTTTTTCCAAAGGAGCCAGTGACTTTCAGGAAAATCACTGAATTATTGGCCACTTTGGCAATCACTGATGATTTATTATCTCCCTTATAATATTAATAAAAGCCATGAAAATAATAAATTCACAAGTGCAAAACTTTAACCCTAGGGTCATTCTGCCATTCCTGGAGTAACGATGAGAACCTTGTTCTTACCTGATGGAGCTTTTTACATGCCAGACACACAGACACGCTGCCTTGAATTCAACTGTCCTTTTATTTTTCTGCTAGCACTCTCTTCCTTTTTCCTCGATTCCCATTGCTTGAGATCCTCTGAGACCAGGGAAACTCCTGTTTTTCAGATGACAGATGCATCTAATGCACATCTTTTCATTCACTAATTTATGTCTGTACAGTGCTATGAAGATGTGAATCACTGTAGGCCTGACCAAGTAACACTTAAGTCATGGAAAGTTTTGTCTTGACTTGGATGAAGCGGGGTCAGGACTCATAAGTAATAAGTATTGTTATTTTTATATCAGTAATGTGTCTTATGCATTTTCTACGAATAGAATCCTAAGCATAGAAGTAGAGCATCCATCCTCATCAGTCACCCCCAATCTCTGCCTCCCTCTCTCATGTTCGTGCATGCACGCATTCAGTCCAGGCTTCCCTGGACTCACCAAGGTTTTAGCACAATTGTTAAATCAGACTTAGATTCCCAGCTGCCCTGCAGAACAATCTCTTGCTGGTTTCCATATTCAAGAGTGATGCTGTTGAGGATGGGTTTTCCCAGTGTTATTCCAGTTTATCATCTAGAGGGATCTGTATAGGAATAAGAATCTGAAAAGTGAATGGAGCCGGATGATAGGGCTAGGGCTGGATGGGGTAGTCTTGTCTACCCAATACGCAGGAAGTTAAAGCTTGGCCAATGGAGAAAGTTACACTTTCTAGTAGGATTCTATTTGGAAATGGCTTTTAAATGTTTTAATGGAAGTCATAAAGTTGTGTTTTATGACATCAGCCGTATAATGTAGGTGCATATGTGCATCTCAGATGACTGCAGATCTCAGAGGCTTCCTATCAAGCAGGTTCAGTTTTTAAGGGGAGTCTAACCAGCTGATTGATGATTAAATAAAATCTCTAAACATTTACCCTTTATATATGTGATTGCAATGTAAAGGGTGGTCAGAATGATAGAAGGGGAAAAAAAGAGGCAGTTATAAGAAGCCTGTTAAAATTGGAGGGAGAACAAATGGCCATGTGGTAAGAAATTCTGAAGCTGTGGGAGTTGACTCAGGAACTCCAGTAATTTGCTAGTTGTAGTAAAAGCCTGACAAATGCGTGGTAGGAGTTAAGCACCTGAGAGCTCTTGTAGCTGGTCCCCAAGACCAGCAGGGGCAGCGGCACACAGATGATGCAAAACCCACCTATGTTCTTTGCTGCTTGGGTGCTGAACCCCACATGACATGGGGTCCTGACCAGCCCCATCCAGCTCCTTGCAGGTACAGCCCAAGACCTCCAGTAGCTGGAGATTAGGCATTGGGGGGGGGCTGTGTTTAATATTTGAGGCTTCAATCAGAGATTGAGCCCAGAATTTCATAGCGACAATCCAAAAGCTTTCCAGGGAAAAAGCCCTGCTCAGCCGATTTCTGCACCTGCTGGGACAGGGAGCCAGACTCCTTTGCTATTGCCTCGGTTCTCTGTTGGCTGGGTTCTCTTTCTTATCAGGAGTCATCCTAGTTTCTCTCTTTGAATGTTTCTGACCTGATATTACCAGGTCAGTTTTACTTCATAGAGTCACTCTTAGTATATCCAGACATCTGGACTGTTTGGTCCTACACAATAATCTTTGCCAAAGAGTGTGTGGTCAGAACTTATTCACAGTTCAGGAGCTGCCTTATAATTTCTGGTGATGGGGCAGAATGCTGGAGAAAACTGAGTGTCCTGTGAGTTGGATGAGTAATAGAAAATATGTTCCTGTACAAGACTGAGGCAAGAATACTGAATGCCTTTAGAAATGCCCTTCTCCAGAACCGAGGTGACACCTTCATTTCCCCCCTCCATATCTGTCTGTGTCCACCCCTAAGAAAGGCAACAAACCCATGTCTCGTTTTGAGGTCCAGTGGTCCAGAAAGGAGATAGTAGAGTAAAAAGAGGGATTTTATTCATACTCAAGGCTCAGAGGTTTCAAGCCATCACAACCCCAAGGAAAGGCATGAACCTCTCATGCAGTGGGTACAAAGCTCCTGTTATTTGAACCAGGTGAAGGAGATTTCTGTGCTGCAGCTTGTGTGCCCGCTGCTGCCCACCTTTTCTTCACAAAGGGAGAGCAGTGGGGAAAGAAGGAGGAAAGAGTGTGAGTGCTGTTCCAAAGTGGAGCTTCTTCTGACTTGGTGGTGCAGGAGGAAATTCCGACTGGGGCTTGGTTTGTTCGCAGCTTGGGGCAGGATTGCTGCTTGCTGGGTCATGGTTTTTAGCAGAGACTGTAACACAAGCATGAGGGATGCTCCAGGCTGCCTGAGGGAGCTGGGCTGGGGGAGAATGTTTTGCACCTTTTCCATGCATAACAGCCTAAGGCATGTGGAGGAGAGGAAGGAAGAGGAGAAATAGAAACGAAATCTCTCTCAGGATATACATGGCCAACGCAACTCTATTGCTACATTTTCTGATACTGTATAGTGCTGTCACTCAGGGACCTTTAGGAACTAGGACCTTGGGACTGTAATCCTGCCTGTCCCCCTTCTTTCCCCCCCCTTCACCTTGAGTATTAAGAACTGAAGAGAGAATGAGAGAAAGAGAAAAAGAGGAAAATAAGAGCCCTGGTAGCAAACCCCTGCTATTCCATGGATGAAAGTAAAGCTTTGGTTACTAAGGTAAAAGGAAAATGTATACCTTTATGTCCTCAAGCATAAACCAGCCCATAGTGTATATAGGATAAGTTCACAGTGCATGAAACAAACAGGACTGTAGGTCTTAACTGGCATCCAGCTTTCTTGCATGCACATCTGACACCACGCCAGCAGCTTATGTCTTGCAAATAAGTAGGGAACCTGCCAAGGCTTGGCACTTCCTCTGTCCAATGGACAGCACATCCACTTCCCAGAAACAGAGCCACGCGAGGAACTGATCTGGCCAGTCTGTTTGACCAGATCTGCTCCAGAGGCTCTGGCAGGAGGAGATAAGGGGTGGAGGAGGGAGTTGGTTTTGTTTCGTTTTGTTGTCGGGAGGACGAAGGGGTTTTAAATCTCTGAGCTGTTATCAGGCAGAAGAGAAACCTCTGGAGCTGCAGACCAAAGGACAGTGGCTTTAGGGAAGGTGGTTACTGAAATCCTAATGGAGAGAATGGGAAGAGGAAGAGGTTGGTGGTGGGTGAGAGCCGCAACTTCAGAAGCAGAGGAAATAGGAGAGAGGTGGTGAAAATATATGTGCAATACAATAGGTTTGAAGGGACTAGAGCACTGAAAACCGGGGACCTGCACTGAGTCAGACAGGCTGGGTGCAGCTGCAGGCAGCACTCAAGGAAACCCAGCCATTGCAGCAGTCCCCGGGGACAGAGACCGCATCCCCTGAGAGATGGTGAGGTCAGGAATGGGGAAAATCGAGGGAGACTCACGGTGCTCTACCATCAGTATGAGCTCAATCCCTTCAGGCAGGGACAATCATTTGCATCTGGACAATGTTGCAGGAGCTGGGCTGGGATGCGCAGGGGAGAAACCATCATGTCAAGCTGGGGCAATGGCCGAGCTCTACCCTGGTGTCAGAGATCAGAGCCAACTGGGCAAGAAATGCCATGCAGGTTACCAAATGCTTTCTTGGAGATGAGACTGGGCTTCCCAAGCAGGGTGGGATGTCTTTACAGTAGACATGGAAATTGGGTCGGGGGCATGGGTTGGGTGAGAGATGTGATACCTACATGTTGGAAACAGGACCTAATGCAGATGCTGGGAGGGAGGGAGGAAGGGTGGGAGGG
>NW_015090995.1:4644252-4691661 GCF_001431845.1 Calidris pugnax
ACGGAGACTGGGGAGGAGAAGATGTATATAGTGTTGGGGCTTGGGGTTTATTTTTCATTTGTTTTTTGTTTGGTTTTGTTCTTTTTTTTTGAAAAACAAAAAAAAATGTTTTATTTCTAATGTCTTGATGTAAACCAAATAAAAATGGTTCTGTACATTCAAAAGTAAAGAACAGCTGAAAGGTGACAAGTGAAATAAAGAAGCACTGTCCTCCAGGCTGATACTATAACGCATTTCCCCAGACTTTTCCCACAGGGGTTGGAGGGCAAACCTGTGTCTGTGCCAGCAAGGAGGCACAGCCCACCGGGGTGGTGACCCTAGGGCTGGCTCCCTGTTCCACCTCCAAGAGCAGTAGAGGTGGAAGTGATGATAAGTAAGTAACTTTTTCAGTGTATGATCCCACCATCCCTGAGGCCAGTTGGAAGGAGGCTGTGTCTTAGACCTTGATCTATTGTGCACATGGGCTCTTCCTGGAGAGCCAACCAGCACTATGCCTTACTGTATCTTGGGAAGTAGTGAAGGGGATGATACCAGGTAATCACTTGCATAAATGAGTTAATGCAGATGGAGTAAAAGCAGTATGAGTCTGAACTTTCTTTGAGAACCTGTTGTTGCTACTGCTTTCCACCCTGTGACTTAGTCTAAGGTGACAAGTGCTCGGAAATGCACAGCTGCTCACAAGAGGTACACAGCAAGCCCTCTATGTGAAAAGATTTATCTTAAAGCCCTTTGCAATTCAGTAGAACCTTGCCTGTGGGTTCCTGGCTGTTTGTGAAGGATGAGTTTGAAAGAGAGTGCAGAGCAGGGACCTTGCGTTAAGCTTAGTTATCTGTTTTTGTGGCCATTGGCCTTGCAGAGACAAATTCTTCAGCAGAAATACAAATGAGTGGGCTCAAGCGTAGGGCGCTGATTGAATTTGGACTGAGGGACACCTGGTTTCCATGCAGCTTCCAGTTAGCAGAAATGAATGATGGGGAATGCCAAGGATGGTGATGGTAGTGGGTCTGAGACATATGGGTAACCCTCTGCATTACAATCCGTCTTTGGACTTGGAGGAGTGTCAAGGATAAAAAGCAATATGAGGAATCACACGTCTGTCTTATCTTTAGTGCTTTGGAAAAGCAGAGAACAGTCGCTTCCAACCTAGATGATTCTATGATTCTGTGACAGTTTTGCCTCCACGGGGCAGAAGTGTGGCTTTTTTTCTGTAGCTGGCCAATGAATGCTGTATTGTTTGTGTTACTGCAGTGAGGCTAAAAGACGAAAAAAAACCCCAAAAAAACCTTTACATGGAAGATAGACCAGAGGGAAGTCTCAATCGTCTTAGGAAAGGCCACTCTTCAGCAGTAAAGCTTCTCTCCACTGCAGCTGCCACTCCAGCTAGAGTGCACCAGTATGGTGCAACCACACACCCTGACTCGGCCATTTCTGTTGATGGGCAGGCCAAGCAGGACTGGTGTGTAGGCAAGTACAGGAGTTTTGCAGAGACAGAACAAGAAGGAGTTGTGTGAGCATGAGCTCTGGCACCCTACTGGGCTCTAGACTAGAAAGCCCTGGAACAAAAGGAGGTCCCTTGCTCCAAGAAGCTTATGCTGTGATCATCCTACCCTAGACACAATGGACCCAAACCATCCCAAACCTCCTGTTCTCAGCTCCATACTGGGGGTTGCCTTCTCCCATCCAAGGTAGCTTGACAGTGCCACAGGTAGAAGACACTTACAAAGTAGTATTGGATATGTGTCTGACAAAGTGGGGAGATGAGAGGTACAGGAATGCACATTTTATTGTTTGCACAGGCTGAGCTTGGCATTTATACTGGCAGACTTTTCCCCCAAAAAGGATGAGATAGCACAGTGGTGAGTAACATTATTTTTTTGAAGAGGATGATAATTCCTCCTCCAGTATGTGTTTTAAACAGTAGATTGCTATTGGTTTGCCTTCTGTAAAGGCTAATGGCTCCCAGCTCTTAGCGCTGTGCCAGCTGAATGACGTGGGGCAGCTCCAGGGTTATTTGCCATACTCAGTTAGATGCTGAGGTCTTATTTGGTGAACTTGCTGAGCATCCAGTGGACAGAGTGTCCAGGCAGGAGGGTCAAAGATCTTTTCCCTGACTTTTCTGCTCCTCTGGACATGTCTTTGACCACCATGTTCTTCTCTGGGTATACCATCATGTGGCTTACACTGCCCTGGCTGCATAGATAGCCCTGGCACTGCTGAGCCCAGTGGGGAGGGCTTGGGGACCAATAGGTTGGGAGAAACCAGGCCAGCAAGGAAGGAAAATGTGATTGCCTTTGTTGTGATGCCGATGCCTCTTGGAGACTCAGACAAGGGGCAATGGCCTGTTTTTCAGCATTGGGAATGCCCCGTTCCAGGTTAGCAGAGGCATCTCTCTCTGTGGCTGATCTCAACTCTTCTCTGCAGAGAAAGAAACCAACGCTGCCTCTTTGCTGCAGATGCTCTGCCCCACAGCGGGATGGACTCACTTGACCCCACTCAGTCCTTGAGCAGGTCCTCTTTATTTTTACCCGTAGAGGATGCTGCAATTGTTTGGTCTCTTCTTTCTCATCAGCATCCCCTGGCTGTGCCCAGGGCCATAGATCTTGTGCTGCTGCAGCACCAAGCCTTGACAAGGCAATGGTCATTCCCAACAAGACCAGAAGGTCTCAGTGGTGAGTGCAGGAGGCGAGCAGGTAGTTCCTCACTGCAATGGTGGCTGTTGCACATGACAAGTCAGGTGGAGGCCAAAGAGGAGGCATAGCTCATGAGAGAGCTGGTGCTGGCATAGCTGGGGATACCTAACCTTGTTTCTCCAGAGACAGTGGCCCCACAGGACCTGAAGTTCTGGGGACTACTGTGCCACCTGCCTCAGAGACATCAGCTGACTCATCAAGGCTGTTTTGAAAAGGAGTATATCTTTAGCTAGTGCAGCTTCCAGGATGTTAGAGATCTCGCCAGCCTTGTGCCCCATGAATTTGGAGGCAAAGAGAGGGCAGATGTGTTCCAGAGCCTCTCACAGGCAGAGACTGGGCAGAAATCCCTGAGTTTCAGTCCCTGCCAAGGCTAGGTGATGATAAAGGAAGAGGTTACCAAGGGAGGAGAGGTGACCTCAATCTTCCCCTAACCCATTTCAATTGCACTGAAGAAAGAAGGGGGTGGCTAAAGCAGAGAAACATAGTGGGATTAAACCCACACAGTGCCCCAGTCCAGCAAAACTCCATGCCTTGCTCAAGTCTGAGCACAAGAGCAGTCCTGATGACTTTGCATCTGTTTAAAACCATGCCTGGATCTGACAGCTTCACTAGGCTGGGGCAATGTGCTTAGCAGGCCAAGATTCTTAACGAGCAACCCCCTAGAATGGTTCAGCAGTTGCCACAGAGAAGAGTTTTAACATCTGGAAGGATGAATAGCTAGGTGCTGAAGAAGAAAATGGAAAAAAAGTGAATAAAGGGGAGCCTCAAGAGTTACCTGATCACATCCCATCCATTGGCAAGTACACATGACCCTGGTGGCAGGACCATTGTCTGATCTGCAGTATTTTTTCTTTCAATTGCCTGGCATGTCATAATACTGTGTCTTTGTATGAAAACACATCCTCTTTCAGAAGAGAAACCGGTTTCTGAAGGACGAATGTTCACTCACAACGTGCTCACTACAGGGATGTTATGCCAAGAGGTATGAAGGCAAACAAGATTAGACCTCCAAGGCTGGGGCGTCCTTCCCAGGAAAATCTAGACCATTTATGCCAATGTGCCATCCTCTCAAACTGCACCCATCCACCTTCCTCTCAAAGATGAAGCAGCTGCAACGTTTGCTTTAAGTGGGGACATCTTATGTGGCCTGAAATTCAGACAAACAACTAACTCAACAACAGTGACAATGGGACAGGGAGATCAATGGCAATGTCAACGTAAACTATCAAAGGGACTGCTGTGAACCATCTTAACATACTCTGAGTGGCTGCGTTGCATCCTGTACAGTGTTACAAAAAAAAAAAAAAAGAAACAAAAAACAAAAAAACAGAACAAAACACCCATTTTTATGACCTTTAATTTGCATTTTCTGCATGAAATAAGACCTTGATCCTTGTCTTTTTTCACAAAAGCAGATTCTGCTTTAACTAATGTTAAAAAAAAAGGAAAGAAAAATAATGTTTCTAGCAAAGTGATTTAGATGTAGACATTTTTGTAAAAAAAAAAAAAGGGGGGGGGAAGAAAAAAAAAAAAAGGGGAAAAACAACAAAGAAATAAAATAAAATGACCTGAAGAGCCATCTTTGTCTACTCTAGAGGTGGGAAGGTGTGATTGGTGGGTGGCACTTTCTGCTCTCAGAGCTGTCCTGTGTCAGTTGGAGACACCGGAGCCCACGCGGTGCCGCGGGAGGGCTCCCAGGAAGGTCGTGCTCACCAATTACTGCCGGCTGCTTTCAAAAACTGTCTCCTTCATCTTCTTTTAGGGAGAGTGGGCAGGAGGGCAGGGGGGAGGGGCACAGAGAGTTGCCTTGATTTTATTTTTGGGGTTTCGTTTGGGGTATTTTTGTTCCTGCAGTGACAGTTTTTGAAAGGTGATGATGAACAAAAGTAAAAACACACAAACTTGAAAACAGTTTACAATTTTGTACAAACGATTATAAATACTAACAACAAATGTTTTTAAAAATGGTCCATACCAGTGCCAAAATAATGTAATGTGTTCATTAATTTCTTCTCTTTTTTTTTGTTGGTTTTTTTTTTGTTGTTGTTGTTGTTTTGAAAAAAGGTGTTAAAACACAAAAAAATATTTCTTTTTTAACAAATGCTGTATGTGGACATAAATGTACTTGAACACTGTTAATTATTAATTGGTTAGGAATCTTTCTTGGGCTTTTGGGTTTGCCTTTTTTTTCCTTCCCAGAACAAAAGTAACACTTATAAAATACAACCTTTAAAGGAGAAACAGTCATCTTTTTCTCTGCTGGTTTCAATCTTCTTACTTGTTTCCATTTTCAAGGCACTGTATTTAGGCCAAATCTGTATTATTGGCCTCTGAAAAGCAAATCAACCTTACCATCCAGAGGACTCAAACTTGTCCTCAAGTTTAAACATAGTTGTAGTGATGACACTTGAAATGTGTGTCCAAAGGACTTTGCTAAGACTCAAGCAAAGTTTTCTGCATGTCCAAGTGTTCTGCTGGGTTGAACCAAGAGCTGGGATACACACAAGCTCTGTCACACTGCCTAGAGCAGAGGGGAAAATTAGAATAAATCCTCAGTCTTAGCTTCCACCATAAGGTGAGTAACTTACTCTGAGGAACAAAGAGGAGAGATTATATTCTCAAAGGCTCTGGAGTCCTATTTCCACTAGCAAATAAAGTACTCAAGCACTTCTAGACTTTGCCATGTTCACCAAAAGTGGATTGGACAGCAACATTTTCAGAAGTGACTGATGCACTTAGAGTAATGCATTAAGGTATTTATTTCATGTTAATAGGCTGAGTCGTAAGCTCACAAATTTCTTTTTAAAAGTTTAAAAGGCTTGGCCTTTTGAGGGCATTTAGGTGTGTTTTTTGGATGTTCAAGTAAGGCTGTCCGGACAGCTGCTGCAGATTGGGTGAGTGTTTTGAGTGGCTGGGGTGCTGCAGCACGTTGGCACAGCGAGGGGCTGTGGGGACACGGAGGGATGCTATTAGGGAGGTGGGATGCACAGTCAGCTGTGACTGCAGGTTAAAGGAGGGAGCTGGCTTTGAATTTCTACTTCCCTGTTGTGTAAAGTGTCATTACTACCCCAAAGTTCCTCTCCACAGCAGCCTTGGGTGTCCATGCTCCATCCAGACTGCGTTCTTCACAGCTGCTCCACACCTCTGTGGCTGTACTCTGTAAGCATACATCTAAGGATTAAAAATACAGGGAAAGTGAGTAGCTCAGGGATGCTGGTGGGATGCTGGAAGTCTGCTTGCCACTGGTGGGACCGTCCTTGCATCCCTGAAGCAGAGAGATGCTGTCTCCCCTGCCACTCAAGCAGGAAAATAGGAAAATTTACACTGCCTGATATGCTCCAGATGGGCATTCAGGTTTCTATATCTCTTCTCAGCTGGGACTACTGCCAGTGGGATCAGTGTGGGTGCTAGGATTAAAAGTCAGGGGAAAAAATTGTACTAGGAACTGTATTCAGCACTCAACATGTGAAATCCAATTCTTGTTCCCCTCTCCAATGCTGATCGAAGCCACAACCTGTTCAGCAAACTGATTGTGTGATATTTATCAGGTGATGGAGAGGAAGGTTTATTTTTTGCCTTTGGATTATTTTTTTTTTATCACTGAAGTCTATATAAAATCTAAAACCATTACCTTGCTTTCTTCAAATATGAGAATTTGCCTTTTAGCTCTCTTCACCAGCCATTAGGACAGTTCTTGTCTTTAAAACCCCTGAAGCCCTGCGGAGCTGAGAGGCTGCCCTTTCCTGGCACAGCCGCAGCGGTGGGGAGGCCCTGGGAGCCCCTCTGCCCTCTCCTCTTGGATTTCTTTCCTACTAACCCCATATTTGCTTAAAGCTGAAGTTTTGCAAAGCCTAACATGTGAGCTAGACATCTGGTCCTCAGTCTCGGATATTCAAACTCTTGAGGGTCTTCGCCTCACCAAAATCATAGAGGAAAGCTAAAGAGGTTTTGCCCCACAACAGAAACAGTAAAAGCCAATTATTTGATAGCTTTAAAAGCGGAATAGCAAGTGGGTAGTGTCTGCCATGTTTATGCTTAAATAAAGGGAGAATAGAGCAGAAGAGAGCAGCACAACAGAAATCTTTAAAAGCTGTGATGGTGAGTTACAGTTCCTGCTAACCTGTCACTCCAGAGAGCTGCTGTGATGCTCTTCTTCCTCCTGCCTTCCTTTTATTAAACAGAAAACTGTGTGTATGTTTAGCTGCTGGAAAAACTCCTCATCTTACCATCTCATTTAATTTAAAGTGAGAGTTTAGCCCTGTTAATCTCACTTTACCTTCCTGTTCTCTTCTGTTTAATCTATTGTCCCCTGGGTTTCCATGGCAAGATCTCATACTGCAGCAGGGGAAAAAAGCTTTAATGATTTCTTCTAGTCGTAGTTCAGGACAAGGTGCTAATAACCGCATCACATCCATAGACGATCTTCAGGGGCCACTCTTTCCCAAGATAACTACCCTCTGTCCTTTTATGAAGAATATTTTGTCTAGATTAGAATTTTCAGCAGTTTTGCTATATTAGTCCATATCCTTAGTAAGCAGCACCAGTAAATACCCAAACATCCCAGGGGCCCAGATAGGACAGGTCTACACTGTTTGCAGGAACAAACACCCCACTAAATTCAACACCTGCCCACCTCTGTTATGGGGTACTGAAAGGACTTTTTGCTAATAACAGCAGGGATATTGTTATCATTAATGGTGCTAGAAAACTTATTGAATATTCAAACAATGATAGAGCTCCACATTTTCAAAAGTGATTAATGCATCTCAGTTCCTCTGACTTTTCAATGACTTGGGCATTTAAGTTGTGTGATAGTAATATCCAAAGTGATACGCTAAGTGTGTAAAAACATAAATAGTATGTTCACAATGGTTTATTCGGGAAATTCTCCTGCTGTTGGAAAGAAGAAATCCTCAAGATCAGTTTGTATAACAGCATGCAAGAATACCAGTATGCTCCCTCCTAACTTTATTTGCAGGAAATACCACTGCAGATCAACCTCCAAATGTTTGGAAGGTAGTAACAAGGCAGAGGTGAGTGAATTGCTCTGCCAACTATCATGCATTAAAGTGAATATATATAGCCTTTTAAATTTGAGAAAAAAACCCAGAGATTCTAAAAAAAAGAGTTGCTTTTGAAATTTCAAACTAATGTCTTTAATGCATGTGAAATCTTCAGTGTCAAAAAGGTTTCATTTTTTGTTGATATATCTTTGGAGCATTTTGTGTCCAAGAATAAATTATGTTTTGACCTGTATCAACACCATTTTCATTGACTAATTTCAGGCAGACAGAGGCAGAAGGAGAGAAATTCAGAAAAAGAAAAATTGAGAGCAAAATGGATACTAAATCTTAAATGAAATAAAGTATTTTATTTCATTTGAATCACCAAAATTTCACTGTTGTTTTTTTTTACAGTTTTTGAAAAAATGAGGATTTTTGAAGGAAAAGAATAAGAACAACAAACACTTTCCAGCCAGTTGTCTCAGGAAGTCTCATCTAATAGACCCTATGCTGAAAAGCCCTTGTAAGTCACTCTCTGCCTGGAGAGAACAAGGAGTTGAGCCGACTCAGCTGCAACCCAAACACGTGGTTTGAGGGAGCCTAGACATTTTGTGCTTGCTGCTTAGATCATGAGGCTTTCCCCCAGACAATACGCTTCTCCAAATGAGGGTGACGCTGAAGCAGCTGTCTAAATCGGGCACTGTGTCAACAGTTTAAATATTAACTGTTCCATGTGTTCTCACCAGCCCGTGGGAAATGCAACATCAGCCAGAGGATTCAATCTTGAAACCCACTCGTGGACTTTTTTCCCCCCAAACAGAGCTGTTCAGTCACGAACAGCCTGGAGATAACCCACATTCCCTTCCAACAGCCAACCTTTCTTACACCAAAAGGGCTATGGAGGAAGACAGGGCTTTTCCATGACTGCAGGGCTTGTTTACCTGCAAACTCAAGGCAAAAGTAACTCAGCATCCCCTAACATGTCTGCTGAAGGGATGAAGGCTCCTTCTGCATGAACTGAGGACCTACTATCTTCCAAAGAGGTAGGTTTGAGGCCTTTGGCTACTTGGCCAAAATAACCCAAACCATAAAACCTGCTTCCTACAAACCCCCAGGAAGCTAACATGCTTGGGGTCAAACAACCCATCACTGGATATTGCTGACTAGCATCATGTCAGGGTCTGCACCAGCTTTGGTAAGTGGTGTCCCTTAAGTTTTGACATCATACTAAGCACAGGGCAGGAGTCTGTCCTTGCACTACTTTTGTGTAGACACAAATTATGTCAGCAAGGTCTGCAGCTGGAAAAATAGTCTCTAGAGGAGCTCCTGGTTAAAAATGTGATTTATATAAGCTGTTATGGACAGTGGTTTTGTATGATCATCTTAGTTTTAGGGCTGAAAATTCATCTCTGATAGCCAGTATGTTAAATATCACTCTCATTTATGTTGTGTATTTACAGATCAGGTCCTAAATAAGGATTTAGAAGAGCTCCCTAAAGCTCACTATACTGTCAAGGAATGATCTGACTTCAGCCTGTATCCACTATATGGAAAAAAGATCTACCCATCCCTTTCCCTGGTACTTACACTCATGTGACAACAGACGAGTTCAGCTTTAGCACTTACACTGCTCTCTTAGGAGATGTTGTCAGGTAAACATGCAAGGCCAATTAGAAAGTATAAGTCGTTGAAATAAGAAGCCGTATCAGCAGATATGGCAAATACGAGGCTGTGTTCCTCGTGCTCCATGTCTAACATCTCCGCTGTACAAGCCCTCAGGAAAGAACTCTCCCCATGCAGAAAAAGCCAGCATTTTGGTGGCATGATACAGAGCTCACAGCGGTACTGTTTTGAGATGGCCCATCTACCATGTTACAGGGTAGATCCATCCTCACCCACCCACATCCTCACACTGTATATTCTTTCACTCTGTGGGTTTATTGGTGAATGATGAGTACATTTTCCACTGGGTTCATCTTTCAGTTGCTATGCGGAGATGCACCCTCCTCAGGGAGCTGTGAAGATCACAGCAGGAGCTGCTGCCCAGTTTGTTAAAATACTGAGTTTAAAGGCGGGTGCTGCAGGTACAGCTGGAGCCTCTGTTTAGAAGAAGGGTGGAAAGTCAGCACTTGTTCTGCTGGAGCAGGAACCGCTGCGGGTCTCGGTTCTGCAGTTGGACGTCACCGTCATCTGACACAGACATCCCTCCCCTGCCGTGCACCTGCAGGCAGAACCGCTGGCAAGCCAGTTCTTCTGCTTAACATTGGATGACCAAGGAGGATACACAAATACTATTACTATTTCATATTTCTATTTCCAGTCTCTGTTCCTTTTCCCAAAGGCAAGCTCTTTCGCGTTCGGTTTTTTTCCTGAAGTTTGAGCAAAATCCGTTCTGCCATTTTGAAGTCAGATGGGTGAAAATGAGCCAACTCTAAATCAGAGTTGCCAACTGGTTTAATTTAATTTGGTGAATTAATCATGAGCCTAGTTCTAAGTCCTCCTTCAAAAAAACAACAACATGTTCTTCGATTCATGGGAATACATCCAGGGCTGTGTTTGCATTTAAAAACAAAAAGTAAGTTTCTGTCATGGAGACAAGCTCTCATAAATATGACTGCTGGAGCCTGTTATCAGAAGATAAATAAAAGGAATCTTCCATTAAATGTTTATTAATGAGGTAATAGGTTTCCAGTCAAGATTTTGGAGACATGAAAAGGCAAATAATTAATGATTATTGAATATTTGTGTCTAAGGGTCTTTCTGTACCCGGTCCAAAATCTCCTGAGCTCCCTTCCCCTCCAACATACGTTTATGTATACAGCACCCACACCCCCACAGATGAATTTAACTTTCTTATCTGGGGCTCTCTCGCAACAGCGCTTCTGATCAGCATTTCTGGACAAAGAAATAACCATAATTTATGCAGTGGAAGCAAGGATGGCATAGAAGTGCATGACTGCTCATTTTTACATTTTTGTTGGATAAAGTTTCCACCTGGCTTCATGTTATGAAACAGTGATGATGATTCACACTCCAGGAGCACATGAATGCCCCAGGAGGTATGTAAGCAGAGCAAGAGGGAGCACCCAAGAATGGTATAAACAAGAAAAACGGAAAGGTAGAGTTCAGGTCTCCAGGTCCCCTGGTGCAGTACCCTATCCACTGGAGCATGGCAGAATCAGAGAACATTTGTGGCCTTGATGGGGAATTTACAAGGGTTCCCGCTCCAGTGAAGAGCTTGCTTCCTCTCCAGTGATGGTTCAGAAAGAGCAGATAGGACTGTCATCCCAATCAGCTGATGTTATCTATTGGCAGAATTACCCAGCTGGAGTAGGGTGAGGCGTTGCACTGTTCTTGGAGGCAGGATAAGGTATCTGCTGTGCAACTTAGGGAGAAACACCTATAGTCTATCATGACAGTATGAGTGCTGCATTGGCAGTAGCTGTTGTGCATTCTGAGCCACCCTAATGGGGTATGAAAATGTTGTCCACAGAAGAGTGTGAAGAACAATAAAACAGACGAGGATGTTCCACCCATCTTCTCACTGCCCTACACATTTGCACACATATTGACCTACCTCCCACTACCCAAAGTTCCTATATGAAGTCATGTTGAGGTATTGGGATAGTGAAAAGCATGATCTTCACAGGCTGAGTGGACAGTGTTTTACAGAAGAGAATCCTTTCCCTGAAAGTATCTTCAGATCACCACTTTGTCATCATTCTTTATGGCAGTGAGGGGGTTGATGTGTAGACAGGCAGAAGGAAGATGAAACTGCTCATCACTGAGAGAGTCTTTTGCAATTTCCCCTCAAACATGTGCGTAGTACCTTTTCTTACAGAAGGTCATTCACAGGAAAATCCCCTTCCATATGCGGCTCTCCAGAGCTTGCTAGATGTTCCTATATGGCTCATAAATCATAGAAGCAGCTGGTACCATCAGCATTTTCCTTCTCCCCTGAAGTACTAGCAGCCCCAGTAGCTGCTGAGTCTGAAGTTAATTTCACAAATTAACCTGAGAGTATGCCACAGTCCCAGGACAGCAACCCTACCTGCTTCATGCATCTTCCTGAAAGGGACAAAGCCTGCAGCCTCAGCACTTCTGTAAGCTTTCCAGGAGGAGGGGGAACTCTTAGGAGGGGGAAACCTCAGCTGGTTAAGTGTTTCAGCCAGAAGGCAAATGGAGAAGACAGGATGCATTATACAAAGGCAAACACAGAGCAGAAATAAAAATGAGAGAGGAGAAGGGCTCCTAAGAGTATGAATGAAGCAAAGAAGGAGATGCATAGTTGTCAGTTATACTTAGAAAAGACAGAAATAAGGAGTAAGACTGGGGTTGGAAGAACTTGGTACCAGTGGCAGTTATCCAGGTCACAGGGGCCAGAGTCCCTTGGCAGGTTGAATGCCTTTGTTTTGTTTAACATGCTGTGAATTTTTCAATGCCATGCTGGACTCACACACACACACACCAAGTTTGCCCATGGAGATTTGTCTTTGCTCTCTTTATTATCTCTGGGGTGCAGAGATTTTTTGTGAACCCAGCCATACATCTCCCCATTTCAGCCGTGGGGACTAAGCCATGCAGTTCATCGCTGGTCTCTGCCTTTTCTCCACTCCTTTTACCAGCACACCTTCATTTCCACCAGACCTTGGCATAGGAGAGTTTAAAGCCAAAGACAGAAAGGAAGAAGAGTTGTTTTACTCTCTTTCCTTGGCACGTATCTGAAGCTACCCCAGTAATCTGCAGAAGGTGCAGGACCCCCCTCCTGTGTGCTTGGGGCCAGCAGGCAATCCCCCTAAAGCAAACCAGCCACCTGCAAGGGATGCACACCTGAGTCGTGCTGTTTGCTGTCCTGTCTCAGGGCCCCGCCTGCCCTAACAGGCTTTAATTAGCCAGAACAACCTCAGCTGGGACCTAGTCTTGGTGTCAGCTTTGTTGGTGGTGGGTTTGTGCTGGCTTGCTGGTGGGATTTGCATTGTATTTGTCTCTTCACCTCACATTTGTCTCAGAGTTACTGGGCTGTCACCTGATCTCTTTGCCAGCTCTGCTCTGCTTGGGTACTGTGATTGCTGTTGTCACAACCCATGGAGCAGCTCTGCTCTTGCTGCTTTCCATCATTGCAGAAGATCTAGTGGCATTTGGTCTGCTGGGACAACTCCTCGCTTTAAGAAGGTAAAATACGAGATAAGCAAAAGATATCTGATGAAAGCCTGACTTCCAAGGCTGGGAAGCAACCTCTAGGAGAAGGGGTGGGGTGGCAGAAGGCCTCTAAGGAAATCTTGAAGTGTGTGAGGGACTTCCTGAGGTGTGTTAAATGCCCTCCGTGGTGTCCAGTAGTTCAGAGTTTGGGTTTGCACAGGGTGTTTCTTGATATTGAAACTTGAGATCTGTTGTCTTCTTGCTCATGAAGTGGTGGAAAATGGGAAGGCAGTGGACATTGTTAAACACCATGCATAACTGCTGCAGGCACTCCACCTGGGTGGTCAGGGCCTTGGAACTGCAGGCAAATACACTTGCTAATGCAGATGAATGAATTTTGAGCTCCAGTAATCGATTTGGGTTTCTGTCCCTAGAAACACAACAGGTGTTAAAATCCATTATCTACATGGGGTTTGTATTTCTCCTTTAAGGCTGATTAATTAAATGAATTTTTTTTGTAAGTACGTAGCAAGAGGGAAGGAAGGTGGCTGAGAGAGACTGGAGCAAACAGAGCAGGCTCCCTTTGATGGCTGAAGAATGCCTGATTCCCTCGCCCCAGCCGTGCTCACAGAGGAGTCCTGTCCTCCTGCCTAATCTGGGGTTGAGGAATCAATATTGCCAAGTGTCTGGGTTGCTCCTCAGTTCTTTGTAGACCAAATAGCTCGATTCAGGGACTGCACGACTTGCTGCTCTGTGGAGTGAGAAATCTGGGCAGCAAATGGGGCCTTTTCCTGAGCATTTTGGGATTTACCCTGCTAGATCCCTCACCCTATTAGTGGGGAGGAGGGGGTGTGTTTGCAGGTTCTTTTATTTTCTCCTTGGTCAGCAAACTTCTTTGGTCAGGACCCTTTCTATATGGTGCATGGGGCGATCTCATGATATTCCCACAAGTGAGGAATTTCCCTGAACACAGAGCCAAAATAGCCTTAAAGGTGGGAAATGGGATTGCAGAGGGGGTATTGAGCCAGGCTGCTTCCTACCATTTCCCCATCCTTTCCTAGGCACTAAGTCAAACCCATTCTCTACCTGCAGCTGGAGAACGTGCTCTGGGGATGCAGTCCATAACCAGTACCTCCTGTGAAAGTGCATGTTTTATTACTCATGCAAACTAGGAAGCCATCAAAATGGGAGAGGTGGAGCAGCCTGTATGCCCTCCCCACCCCAGAGCTGTGGGACCTGCTGCTTCTGACCCCTTTGGGCAGAGGAGGGAGCTGAGTCCGCCCACATCCTGACTGTAACTGCTGAGCCCATGTTGGGATGGGGATTTTTCCTCCTGCCCCATTTCTGTGAGACTGCTTAGTTCCTTCATTTTTCTTCTTCCTACGGGGCTGAAAAGAAAGAATTAAGCCTTTTGTATGAAATGCCTGGTTCAGTGTAAAGCCATACACCCTTCATCTCCCACCTTTCTGTGAGAATTGCTTCTTTACTTTGACTAATAAAAAACAGTGTTTGTGTGAGCACAGCCCTACTTGTAGGAGGAAATGAAAGTTCAGCACTGCACAGTTTTGGGTTTTGATATTCTTGAACACAATGTACTAAACATTTCTTTACTTTGAGTAATAAAAAATAGTGTTTGTGTGAGCACAGCCCTACTTATAGGAGGAAATGAAAGTTCAGCATTGTCCACAGTTTTGGGCTTTGATATTCTTGAACACAATGTACTAAACACAAAGTCTGAGCCATTCCTTCTACAGCAAGGGGGTATGTTTGAAGTGCATGTTTGACTGTGCAAGACCTAATCCTGAGTGCGGTTGAGCACCTGCAGCACTGGAAGTGGCAGATCCGAGGTGACACTGTGCATCCCTTGTCCTGTGGAATGGTGATGACCAGAAACATGCTTCTCCCTTGCTGGTGTGAGCTGTGCTGCACCAGCCCCTCTGCAGGCAGCTGCGGGACCGGGGAGGGATGTGTGCGAGGGGAGGGCTCAGCCCTTGCATCTACTCACACTTTTGCTTCCAAGAATTGCTCTTAGGTAAAGAACACTTTGATTAAAAGAACTAATTTACAAAGCAACAATAAGCAAAGAAAAGCCTTCTGCGAACTTTGTACAACAGTCGCAGCGCCTCATTGCTTCTAAGCTCAAAAGACCAACTTGACATTTTATGCTGGCTCCTGTGCTGCAGCAAGAGAAATAATGGAGACCGGAGAGGTCATGCAAACCTTCAGTCCTCTGGGTCCTTCAACAGACAGCTCTTCCTGGGTAGGGCCATGATTACCCCAGAAAAACATCTTATCATGAAGCCATGGGGTCCCAGTCATTCTGCCCTTCAGATTCCACTTCAGAGGGAGTTTCCTATATAACATCACATTATATTGACAACTCTTATCTGCTTCTCTACCGTCATCTTTAACAAATGTGTTACAGGGCTCTGTCTTACACTCACAATTTTCCTAGTACTTCTTCTTTTTGATTTCTGTCTCAGCTTTCTCAGTCAGGACCTTAAGAAAGAATTACCAGTCTCACAGTTGAAGGTCCACACCTTCTGCTCTGATGTGTGACATCCCCTGGCATCTTTAGGACCCAATGCAGGGACAAGAATCAAGGAGTCTGTCCCAGCATGTGCAGTTCTAGTCCTGGGTTCCTCTTCGCATGTCTGCATCTGCACTGTTCTGGTACACACGCAATCCCCTGCGACATGTCCTTCCACACACAGTGTTGTTTTGGTGAGGGTGATTCAAGCAGTGACAAATGCCATCATTTTTGATCCCCATCCTGAGTTTACCTTAGGTGTCTGTTGCTGGAAGGAGAGCACATCAGGTTCAAATAGAGTCCCTGTGGTTAAAGGGGTAACTGGTGGCACTATGCTGTGTAGGGGGTGGAAAGAGTGGACTGACCATCTCAGAAGATCCAACACTGTATCTATGTGTTGATAGAGCCCCTCTTGGATAAGGTTGTGGAGAGGCTGCTGCTTGAGAGTCCTATCTATTGATGTACAAACTACACCCACCTCGATCTGAAGCTAAATGGAGCTTGGTGTGAGTCTGCTGTGCTCAAAGCTGAGGCTGTGTTGCGTACCCAGCTTTTCACAGAGGATCAAGAGCTCTTCTTGGGTCTGCGTACTCCTTTCTGATTTAATTTGGTCCTAATTAATTTTCACAGTAATAGGATGAAGAGGCAGAATTGCAACAGAGAAAGTTCTATTAGATAAAAGGGAAAAATTTCCATGGGGAAGGAAGTTAGTTGTCAAAACGCTGTGGGTACTTGGAGATACCCATTATTTGACTGGACAGACCTGAGGACCTAGGTTAACTTCAAAGGTGGTCCTGCTTTGGTTGGGGGTTAGGCCAGATACCTGCAGAGCTTCCTTTCCACCTGAGTTATTCTGGGATGTTGTGAACTCTGTGTTGGCTCGTGCCTTGCTTTCACGGGCTCCTCATCCCACACCACCAGCCTTCAGTGCTGAGGATGTTTTGTGTGGCACCACAAAACACAAGGGCATGGTCCAGACCAGGGGAAACAGCTTGGGTGTGCAGCCATGGCTCTGGAATAGGGTTCAGTGAAGCAAACTGATCTGGGTGGAGGAGAGTAAAAATAAAGCACTGCCTTTATCAGTGGTCTGTGTCCAGAGGCCAAAGCATTAAACCAGAAACACAAGTGTAGGGATGGGGGGGAGTTAATCAGCCAGAATTAGCTGTGGGGTTTGTCGCTTCAGCTTTTTGTGTTTGGAATGATTACAATTAAAATGCAAAGATCTGACTGCTTAAGTGCTTCATGCTAATTGGGGGATCAGTGTGCTTTCTTTTCCCTTTCTCCTCTAATTTATTTTAAGGCTTTGTTTTCAGTACACAAGGTGTGGCAAGCCCAAGAATCTGAAATGAGAGAGAGAGGTGGGAAATACCAAATCAAAGCTGTGCAGGCGATTTCTCCAAAGCTGAGGAGGGAGGGAAACACAGGGCTTTCCCTGCACAGGGAACAAATCTTTCCAAAGGGACGCAATAATCCTGCTTTTCTCTCCCCTGCTTACTTTTTAAGCTCTGGTCCAACAGCTGTGGGATTTAGTTGAATGAGATAGGTTGGTCAAGAGGTTGCATGTTTTTCAGCTAGTGTGTGGGCTGGGGCAAAGCACTGCTCCTCAGAAAGAGCAGTCAGGGCCTTTCCTTCACCAATGGGTGCTTTTCAAGGGTGAAGTCCCTGGTTTTTGGAGAGAGCAGCTGAAGAGCTATCATGTGGGTCTTTTTACATACTGCCATACAAGCAACTAGCAGCCCAGGGCTTGCATTCATGAGGGGCAGCAATTAGCACACTAACATAGATCCCCCAAATCAGCATGATGCTTCTTCTTCCTGGAAGGAGGAAACCCCACTTGGGTTACCTGAGCGAATGGTGAAAAGGAACAAGCCAAGGTGTCCAACATGCAAGAGAGTACAGAGTGGAAACTTCTTCATGCACAAGGTGGTGTCTGGGGTAGAGTCTTGGATGCAGTGACACTGTAGTTGGTGATGGGGCTGGTCCACATGTCCAGCTGGTGCACTTCTGTTCCTGATGCCAGCTCTACTTTGGGTCACACTTTAGCACCCAGCAGGGAGCAGCTCTTGTGGTGAGGTCAGGATTCACAAGCACTGGCATCACAAAAAGAATAGTGTCAAGTGCCATTATGGGCAAATGCAGCTATTCCCACCTAAAATTTGCATTTTCAGCTCTGCTCCACAGCGAGCTGTGGTCAGCAGGATGAGAAGTGATGGGAAGCCAGGCAAAATCACTGCCATCTGCTGAATTAATCTTTTAGGTAGCTGAAAGCTCCTTGGTAGTCTTCTACTTGTGCCTATGCCTGCCCCTTGACATGGTGATATGTTACCCCCTCCTTTTTGATGAAGAGCAGAGGCCCAGAGCACACCTGAAATCCAGCAAGGTGACTCCAGCACAGCAGGGAGCAGAGCAAGAGCCTTGATAACCATCATGTTACAGGCAAGGGGTTTGCAGAGCTCATCAAGGACCATCAGAGCAAGAGCCAGGGATGCAGCAAGTCACGGGCTGCTCCACCAGCTACTTGGGAGAACAAATGGTCCTGGAGAGCCCCTCCTCAGAGGAGGGTTATAATGATCCTCTGCAAACTTCATGACAGGCTCTAGAGGTGGGCAGGCATTTCAGATGCTCAGTATCTCCATACCAGGAGGTCGCTGCAGCACTTAACATATTAAATAAAAACCCAGGCTCCCTATTTTAAATCCCTCTTCCCTGGAACAGGCTGCCCATGTGCTGTGGGGCTGGGGTGGATGCCCAGGAAGCGTCCTTCTGCAGACTCTGAAAGGTCTGAGAGGAGGTGGATCCTTCTCCAAAGAGCGAGGGGTGCACTGGGGATGCAGTGCCTGCGCCATGGCCAGGGCCCGCGGGAGCCCTCCGTCCCTAACGAGCCCTTCTCACGCCCAGCCAAGCACGTCGGCAGCGCGACCCCATCCCCGGGGAAGGGGGGGACGGGTCCCCGGGGCCGCGCCGCAGCGTGCCCAGCGATGCAGCTCCTGCTCTCGCTCCAGTGGTCTCCGGAGATGGGCAGCTGTGTGTGAAACGCGTTCATCTTTTTTTCATGAATTCAGCAAGAATTACCACCACGGGAAGGGAGGAAGGAGAAAGGAATATATCTTGTGATCCGGAGGTTGGGGTTCGGGGGGAGAGCAGAGTTGAGAAGGGAGAGGGGGGCAACTGAGGAATCCTGTAGCTGTTACAGCAGAGGTACCGTGAACCCCCTGTCAGTTGTCTACGATGTTTTATGCTCCTCCATTGCCCATGCTCCTCCCTGTTTCCTCACAGGCAGCGCTTGTCCCACACATGGGACACAGTAACCCACCACGACATACCCTGAGCTGAGCATCAGCTGTGGCAGGGGATGGCTGTGTGCGTGAAGCTCCCTTGGGTGGGCTGTGGTGTGTGTGCACCACGCACAGACCCCCTTCAGAACCAGGTCCACCAGTGTCTCTACCTGTTACTTGGCTGGGCTTCTGGCCGTCAGCACGTCCCTGTAGTGCCCACACGCTGCGAGCTGGAGACAGCCACTGCTGAGCACGGGGCGTTAATGTGCCTCATACTGAAAGGAGGAGAAGTTGCCTCTGAATCATGTCATCATATTCCTGTTGTTTTCCTTGCTTGGGGATGGTGGGGAACTAGTACTTTGAGGTTCAGGATGCAAGATGGTGGGCACTGAAACCAGACTTGGCGTGTTTTTCTGCTGTTTAGCAGCTGACACACTGGGGCCTGAGGTACCCAAGGAAGGGACCATGCTGCTGCAGCAGGGAAGGCAGGACCAGTATTGAGACTCTTCCTGTTGGTGGGGAGGATGGCGGCCAAAACCCAGCTGAGAAACTGGCTCTGGCACATGCACGCTTAGGACTGGTAGTTTTGCTTCAGATCTGGAAGCGTTCTCCATCCCTTGTGGTACCTGAGCACCCAGGGAGCAGTGCAATGATGAACTGGGTCCTAGCTTCTTTCTTGCTGCTGATACTCAGCAGATCCTATCCTACTTCAGGCTTGGAGGCAGGCTGTGTGAGGCCAGGGAGAGGTTCTCCTCTGTTCCTACATAAGCTTCCCAAAGAGCTGGGAATTTGGCTTGAAACAAGAGCCAAAGTTGAGATCCAGGTCCTGGGAGGTGGTTGCCCTCATTGAGAAATCCACAAGCCGCCTCCTGTGCTTTCTTCTGCATTGAAGGTGTGACCGTAAGCTTCAGGGGCTGGCTGGTGGACCCCAGATCCTTCAGGCCTGGCTCCCTTTGGGGGTGCAGGGGTGTTTGGGGTCACCCTGCCAAACAGCCATCTAAGATCACACTGGGATCTGTAGAGATGTCTTCCCTTTGGAAGCAGCAAGAACAATGCAACTGCTTCCTCAGAAGCTTGTTTGTGTTGAGACCACCTGGATTGATGCTAGTCCTGGTTTTTTTGAGCAGCAAGTGAAGGGAGGGAAATATTCTCCTTGTAGTAATGAAATGTGGGAGGACAGGAGGGCAGAGCTGGACAAGGAGGAGATACTGGGGTCACTCTCATGGGCTAGATCAATGTACAACTGAGTTTTTCTACTGGATGTCCCCAAGCTCTGCAGCACCAAGTATGTAAAGGTGCTTGTAAAGGAAATATAATGTGCTGGCTCCTGAAGACCAATCTGAGAACATCCCAGCCTGCACAAATGTGGAGAGAATTGGATTCAGAGAGGACACTTTTTCCAAAGTGGAAAGTGCTGTTAATGGCTGTTTTCTAATTGCAACAAAGTGGAAGAGAGAGGGAGCCATTTGCCCCAAAACAGTGAAACTGGGACTCTGATTCCTGGCTAAGAGAGTATCTTCTGACCACAGCAGTCCTATGGGACTTCTCTTTGTGTGGGCTGGTTCCTTACCTCAAAAGTAATTGGGGCAGTAGGACAGGGTTGGCGCCTTGTATCTGCCTGCTGTCCAATGGGAATTGCAACTCGAGCCACCACCACTTGGTTTTGTTTGGAAAGAATTTGGGACCATCACTGGGAGCCAAACAGTGCCTCTGTCATGAGGCCTTGGACTCTGCTGTTCCTGGCACCGAGATGCTTCTGGAGCCAGGAGGGAGAACAGCCGCTCAAAGGAAAAGTCAGTTTTCTTGTTCTCCTGACAAATGAATTTAAATTGAACCAGAATTTTGAGCGAAGCTGATAATAGCTGTGCTATTTTAATCCATCCGTGTCTCCCTTGCCTCAGCATCAGCACCGACGTCAAAGGCTCCTCAGCCAGGAAAGACCCTGGTCGGATCTCCTGGAAGCTGGCGCTCTCAGCAGCGGCACGGGAGGATTGCAATGCGCAGCCGGCTGCAGCCCTGTCTCTGCTAATTGGCTCTGTTCCCCTGGATGTAGCACTGAATCCTCCACAATGGAGCATAAAAAATGTTGAGGAAGGTTCCTCCCGCGATAGCAAATCTCAAACCCGTACAACCTTAATGAATAAATAAGGATCCGTGTTCCGCTCCCAGATGCTGCTGTGGAAATGCAGAATAAGTTCAGTGAATGTGTTCCAAAGACACCAGTGTCAGGGAGAGCCGAATTTAGCCTGAATGGCAGAGGAGGGAAATGGGATGCTTTTGCTCACTGCATCGAAGCATAAACATAATTTCCCTTGTGAAGTTTTATAGGGATTCTCTGAAATATAACAAAAGGAAGCTGCGGCTCCTTCAGCATCATTTCTTTCTTTAGCTGCTCTTTGCTGATTGTACCAGAAGCAATATGTCACCTGCGTGTCCGAGGCACAGTGCCACAGAGGAGCGCGTCTTTGGGACTGTTAAAGCTGAGCGTGTCCCAGGTGGGCTCCTTGACGTCAGTGATGCCTGCCACGGCGCAGGGAACAGCAAGCTGAAAGACCTACCTTGACCCTGGCTGCAGTCCCTTCTGCCTAAATTTGAACCCCATCTCTGGCAATACTCGAGAAAAATCGCTTTTTTGCCATGAATTAGGGCAAAGACATCCTTGATCTTTGCATGAGGCAGATCAGCTGAGCACATGGGAATTTTAAGAAAGGCAGAGGTAATGTGGTTTTACCTCTTCAGCCTTTTTTTTTCTCTTGTAAATCCCTTCGTTCCAGTTCCAAGTCAATTTTTTTAACTCAATTATCTTTTCCCTTGTACACCGCAAAATTTAGCAGTAGGTTGTGTAAAAAAAAAAAAAAAATCAGCGAAAGCCTGTAAACAACTCAAAATAAACAAAACAGAAAAAAACAATGCAAAAAAAAAAAGTTTCTTTGTAACCAACTTGATGCCAGCATCTGTGGAAATGAAATATTTAGCCCAGGATTCAGTGCTTATCCTTCTGGTGTCAGCTCTAATCTGAGCTGCCACTTAAGAAAACGAACAAACAAACAAAAAATAGTCTAACCTTTTCACTTACGATGATAGTTTCAAAGATGTAAATTCGGGACTTGGAATCCATCATAATGAGTTTCTCTGCATATACCAGATTGTTCGGGGGAACTTGTGATGTCCCACCATGGCTTCTGCAGCTCATCTGCACCGTGGCATCTCTTCCCTCCCTACCCCCAGCTCCCTCTCCATGTGCTCATCTCACTCCCAAATGCCAGCGCTGACACACGCCCCGGGGGTGCAGCAGCTTCAGACCCCGTGGGGCACCAAGATTTTTGACTCAGTCATTTTGTTATTTGCTGTCACTGCTTCTCTGTCCTGGTGATGGATGGCTCTCAGTTCCGGTGGGCACCAGGGCAAGGGAACATGCCTTCAGAGAGGAGAGGGACTTGCACCTCTCCAGACCTGTGCCAAGCTCCAGGACAGGTTGCCCTTGTAGGGGCTCTTTAAACTGACCTTTAAACAACCTCTAATGAGATTCTGTTTGGGGATTTGGTTTTGATTTATTTTTGGCAACAGTAACAACAAAAACCCAAATAATATTTTTAGCTTTGGACACCCCAGGAGCCTTAACAAATCCAAAAATATTCCTGAAAAGCAAGACAGCGGTGGTCTCTTTTCCCGTAAATGCCAGAAAAATGCTAACCCCAGGAGAAACTCCTTTTTAATGCTAAAAGTAAATGCATTTTCAGCGAAAATAGAAGTTGATGTAATAGATGTGACCTTTTTTGCTTGATCTTGCACAGTGCTTGTGCTCTTTTACTAACACACTGCTAATCTGGGGCCTCACCACAGTTCAGCCTTGTTGTATCTCAGATATAACATGTCCTCTGCCACAAGGTTGCAAGCCAAGCTGAGGGTGCAGAAGAGCCCACCAGCTCCAGGGTTTGCCCAGATTGATGGAACCCTCTCTTTCTCTGCTGTTAGCAATGCTGAGGATGCCTGGCCAGTCTTGCTGGGGTCTGGTGAGATGTTCTTTTCAGTTGGCATTAGGTACTGATGGTGGGGGCCATCCAGGTCAACCTCAACATAGGGCTGCCTCTATCATTAGACCAGGTCAGTGTGGCTTTGTCTTGTGAAAAACTGATGAAACAACAGTGGCGATACGAAGCCAAGAGAATAAGTCACTTTTATTCCAGCTGAGGATCTTGCACTGATTATTTATGTCTTGGGGATAGATGGTTCGGTCTTTCCCCTGTTCTCCAGGGGATGGAAGGGCTCCTTCTCTGGAGGCTGGTCTGGAGAGTGCCTTCACCTTGGTCAAATACCACAGTTGTACCCACCTTGGAAAAGTCGTGGACTCCCTGGAGGGCTGCTGACTCTCACCTTGTGCCTCTAAGGTGGTGTTGATGCTGGGAATCAGCGCGGTCTCTTTGCTTTTAATGACCACAGCAATGTTCTCATTGCAGATGAGCCTGCATGTGTTTAAAGCAGCAAAATTAAATTCCTCCCCAGCCAAAAATGAAAAGTACAGCAAGGTTGGAAGGGAAATGGCGCAGCTATTTGTCCTGTGTGCTCACCCTCACCAGAGGCGTGAGCCGTCCATCTCTCATGGGCGTTCTCTGAAAATTGTTCCTTCCCAATCAGCTGAGCCCTGTCCCCCAGGGCTGGTGGGCAGGGGGGGACTGGCAGCTGGGTGGTGGCAAGGACACAGAGCCAAGAGTATAAGCAGAGGGCTGAGAGCCCGCATGAGGGTGATAGGAAGGAAAGGCTCCAGAGCAATGGCTGTAGAGCATTTCCATAAATACACAGCAAAAAGCTCTCAGTTCCCAAGCTTGGCGGAGGCACCTAATATTAAGGGTGGACACTGCTCAGGAAAGCAGAAAAGGCGTTTTCTCCCCAAACACTGCTGTGGAGATGACTGCCACCATGTTGGGGTTGGACCAGGGGGATGTGGTGTCCCCAAAAGGGCAGCCCAGCACAGCAGTGGCCGCTGCAGAGTGGGTGATGGGCAGCTGCAAGCCTTTTGGAGCAAGGCAGTCTCCATCATATTTGTGGAATAACGAGCATGTTTTGGGTTTGTTTCATGGTTTCTTGGTGCTGCCCTAATGCTGTTTGTGGAGTTCCAGGTGGGCAATAAGACAAAATTAGACTGGTTCCCTGTGGCAAATGTGCTGTCTGATCTTCCACCAGCTTTCTCCTCTGCTATTGTAAGCCAAATCCATGCTTTCCTGGATTTGCTAACTGATTTTAACCTACTCATGGCTTTCTTTTTACCTTTGATCCCTACCACTGGATAAAACCCACAGAGCAAATGATGTCTGCCCTCCTGCACTTTTTATTATGAAGCTGAAATTTAGCCTTAGCTTACCAAGTGCTTTTCAACTAACCGAGGACAAGACTCATGTCACAGTCACTTACCAAGTGCTTTTTAACTAACCGAGGACAAGACTCATGTCACAGTCCTCTGACTTTTTTTGTTTCCTCTGGGAGTCTAGAGGAACTAGTCCTAATCTTCTGGTCCCATGGATATACAAATCTAGTCATGGCCTTGCCTTATATAGTCCTTGCAGGATGCCAGGGAGGGATGGTGGGTCTCTTTGTGAATTCTTTTTTAGTAATCAAAAGACAAGTCTGTAATGACAAAAGTAGATGTGCAATAGGGAAGGTCTCAATAAATTATACATTTTCCAAAAAATTCCAGAAAACACTATATAAACATGCTCTAAAGAAAAAGATCAATCTCTTTTTTCCATAAATTTATATCCACTCATAGCTCAGAATCCATGGCATTTAAAAGATCAACAAGGAAATGAAACACAAAAATTACCAGGACAATGCTTCAGCAACTCAAATGTGCTTATTTGGTTCATTTTAGAACTTATTTTTCCGTTTGAAATTTTCATCCTCGTTTAGGCTGAAAAAATGCATATGAAACATCAAAACCACACCTGAACTGGAAAAATTATTTCCCTCTGCTTTTGAATGGCTCCTTTCCCAGGCTGTCAACCACCCACCCAGCTCTTTGCAAAGTCCCTTTGGGCACGAGCAGTCTGCCAGCAGCTCATTTCTGCAGTCCCAGGCCTGCAAAACACCGCTGCTGTTTCCACAAAGGCCTGATCTTGCAGTGGGATGCCCCAAGAAGCATCTCGCTGATAAGCCACCATTGGCTGCTCCATGCACGATGCTCCTCTGCCCTTGGTCCTCCTGTGCCTGCTCGTGGCGCTGAGCTCCTGCCAGCCAAAGGCATGCGGTGCTGGCACTTGGCTTCATGCCTTCCTTTCCACATCCCTCTCCAGTTATTAATGTAGTTGTCGCAGTTGTGGCCATGATTGGAGTTTGCACAGCCCCTTGCAAAGCCATCAGAGGACACTGGGGGATGTTCCTGGCACCCTTCTACTGAGTCTGAAAGGAAATGAGGGCAGCTGGTACCTGAGTTTTACTGACCAAGGGAGGTAGGAGCACAAAGGAGAGATACAGAGTGCCCCTTCCCTTTCTTGGGGCTGGCTATGAAGCCCTGAGGTTAACATTCTCTTTGCTGAGGAGCAGGAGGAGGTGCTTTTGGCACTGAAACCTTGCACAAGGAGTGCCAAGAAGAGGGTTTGTGCAGGTGTCTGTCTTGGCTTCAACTCCGTGTTACGTAAAACTGATGCAATTTTTCTGTGCAAGACGAAGCCTGGGTAGAAAGGGCACATGAGAGATGCAAGTTTGAGAGAACGTGAGGAACAGCAAGGGGAGGGTGGGGATCTCTGATTCAGCCCTCATCAGTTTGGGAATTTCAGCAGCTGCAAAAGAGCTCCTGCATCCTGGGGGAAAGAAGTCACTTGTGACTCCCCACAGGACCTGACTATGACAAAACTCAGCTGCAGCAAAGTGTGCTGTTCTGAGCCTTGGACCTCTCTCTCCCTTGAGACGCATTACTCTTAATGCAAACCTCAGCTGCTCCTTCCCAGCCTCCTTGAGGAAAGCAAACCATTTTCTCACCTCCAGCTTTACTTACAGAGCAGAAGGGGAAGCCCACATTAGATTGAGTGCTGTTTAAACTGGACACCAGGAAAATAGTCCAGGATAAGCCCTATCCCTGTATTTCTGCTTCCTGTAAACAGCTGACAACCCGGACTGTTGTAAAAACATGGGCCAGATTAAATAACTGGTATAGATGGGTAGGTCATTGCTCTCCGTGTGGAGAGCAAGCCATCTCCACATAGCTCAGGTTCTGCCTGCACCACTTATCTGAACTGGTAGGTGATTCAAGTGAGCAATGCCAGTCTGTGTTCTCTCAGTTTGGGTTAAGAAGTGTTATCTTGGAGGCAAGAGAGTTAATTGTAATTTTCTCTTCATGGGCTCAGACTAAATTGCAGCAGGAAATTAGGGCATCCTCACAGCATCTGCATAGGTCTAATGAAATGCACTTAAAAGCCTGGATTTAAAGCTCACCTAGGCATTTGTTGATTTTCTTTTTGGAGTGGGTTTAATTATACTGGTTTAGAAAACAAGGTCTTCAGCATGTTGGATGCTGCTGTGAAAAAGTTATTCTTTGCCTAGTTATTTCACTAGGATTATGCTTCACTGAGAATATAGAAAAAAGAACTGGAAAGGACCAAGAGAAGTAATCTAGACCCAGCCAAGCAGTCATCTACCCAAACCCCTCCAGAAGGTTTGCATGAATGTACTTGTCCTGCTGGGCTCAGCCTATTGAAGTCAGCCCAAAGCAGCACAGAGACAGGATGGATCCAAGTTGCCCTGGGTAGGTGATGGCAGTGTGTTACTCGTCTGAGCTTCCCGGGGGCTGTCCAGTTCAGGGGCAGCCTTCAGGGACCACCAAGGACAAGTCCCACTAGTCCTTGCCTCTCCTGAGATTTTTGGGCTCTGGTTTCATCACTGACCAAAGCTCAGAAGCAGAGACCCATGAACATACTAAGTAGTGGGCATGTGAAGAGAGCAAGTTAATTCAATTGTATTACAGCTGAGGTAGATTTAGATCTCTACAATGTCTGGCACTGGTTCCTATTTTTCACCCAAAGTGTTCTCTTCAATCTTAAAAATGGCTTTGATATGTGCTGAGTACCGGAGAGGCTGTGATCAATTTGTTAGAATGAGTTTATTAAAGAAGAGAATTCCCGGAAGAAGAAATTGGGAATGTGGCACTTGTAATTATCTCCATCAATTGAGATGGATTCTGAAAACCTGAGCTTCCCCAGTCAGGCTTTGCTGCAGCTCCGGTGTTTTGCACACAAACTGCATCTCTGAGACGTGCTGGTAGATCTGCATTTTCTCCTCTGAGCACTGGGTGATTCCTTCCTCTGCCCTCCCACCGTGCCATGAATAATCAAAACAAATACACCAAAATGCTGAAAAATATCCTTTTTGAGGTTGACACAACCTACGTGCAAACTGGGGTCAAATTCCACAAAAAGCTTTAGCCAAAAGCATGCAGGACGTATTGAAAGATTTTTGTTTTGACATCGAACTGAAATGTTTTGAAATGACCTTTTTTAAAATTTCAAAACTGAAGCAAATTTTGTTTACCCTAACATCAAAAACCATACCAGACAATAAAGGAAATTCTTCTCTTCCCGTTGAAGGAGCTACTTAGGCTTGATTCTAATGATCTTTAAGGTCTTTTCTTTGTTTTGCCGAAATGGTTGACCCAAATTTCCTCTGATTGCTTTAGGTTCAGCCACTCGCATGAAAACTAGTCTGTTCAGCCAGCTGTAATTCAGACGCCTCTTCCAGTTTCTTGCCTTCTGCCCTGGCTTTCCTCCTGCATGGTCTGTTTTCCTCCTTTCCCCATCCAGTTCGATGCCAGTCCCCACTAAACCACCTCTCTTTGTGATACACTCTCTCCTCTCAAGGCTGTTTCTCGGCGGAGGGCCATTTAATTGTTTGGCATAATTCCCTTTTATTCAGCGCCACACATGTATGTACACATAATAGGAATGAATAATGGATGTTAATAATGCATAATTAATTCATGATAAGTGTCTGTTACAAAGTCAGCATCAGACGTGGGATCACCGCAGGGAAATTCCCTATCCTCCTCTCAGTATCCTGATGCGGGGTTTGAAAAGGCACAAGCTCAGGGTGCAGAGGAGCAGAGTTCTGGGATGAGGAGAAGAAACCATCCCCATGTTCTCAGAGCAAAGGGAATGGCAGAAAACTGCAGTTCCAGGAGCTGAGTTACTCCCACATAACACTGTATGAAACTGGGCTAGAGACAAGTTCCTCCCCTACCTGCTCCTCATCCTTCCCGACCCAGGACAGGACATCAGATGAACATCAACTGCTCTCCAAATTTCCACCACTGTCAGGGAATACCTGGGCAGAGCCTTATCCCTCCTGCCTAATTGTGTTTGTTCCCCATGTCCCCATCAGTCAGGCTGGCACTCGCGCATGACAGCTTTGATCTTCCCAACTGTGCTGTGGGAAGCCTGGCAGGGCCAAGGTTGCCTGCTGAGGACCATTAAAGCCTACTTGTTAATGTACCTGATGTCTGAGGCTCTTTGCACTGAGTCCAAGAGCCAAGGTTGGGCTTGGAAACAAGCACGAGTGAGCTCCTGCAGTCCCCAACGCCTGTGCTGCTGTCCAAGGAGCACCCATGCCTCCTCCACCTCTTTTGCTTTCCACTGAGCACTAGCAAGGCCACAATGGTCTCTGGCTGAAACCAACTGGGAGGATGTGTATGTGATGAGGAAGGAGTTTCCAGCACAAAGCTATTCTGTCTTTTGGAGTGCCACTACCTGTCCCCAGTTAATAGTTCCTGTCCCTGTGAATATGGGCAATATCTCTCAGGGTCTGCTTGTGTGGTAATTATGGACCCCATGTGTGTTTGGAAGAGTCCTCATTTGGTCCCTATCAGGAAGGCAGGGCACTGTTATATCCAAGTGGACTGCAGACATGGTTGAGACAATAATTTCATGCCCCATCAGCCCATACATCCTTGTCACATCTGCGGGGACAAGAGATGCAATGCAACATGGCTGGTTTTAGCTATGGCCCATAATGGAGCTCAGTCAGGCTCTGACCTCAGTCACAGGCATGGGGAACCCCAGCACCACCCACCACCAGCTTCTGAAGGCAGCGGTTAGAAGCTCTGACTCATGTTTGGAGAACCTCTGCTCCCACCGCATTTCCACTGCTACAGCCAGGCTTCCAAGGATCAGGGACTAATAACAGCTTGAAATAACCTCACAGAAGCACCAGTGGTGTTAGTGCTGAGCAACTCTACAAAGTCTCAGCTGAGATGTTTAGCAGCTTCTCTGCTGTTCACTGTCCCCTGACCCTGCTTTCCACATGTCCTCCTTTCCAGTTTGGCTGGTTCCAAAACTAACAAGCCACTGCAATGCTCCTGCTTTCCATTACCATTCCTTCTCTCCTCCTTCATGTTCAGCTCCACACTCCTATCCACTTGTCATCACCAACAGTGGAACAGCTGCTGTCAGCCAAAGCCTTACTTACGGGAAAAAAGTTTAAATTGCTCCAAGAGAGACTCTTCTGAAGACTGGCTGAAAGAAAGTGATGTTCTTCAAGTCATCAAACACAGCAGTAACCAGGGAGCCCTTACATGCTGCCAAAGGAGAGGCAGAAAGTGCAAGAAATCCCCTGCAAGAGGGGCCTGACCATGATATGCTGAGGCCCACCCTCACCACCTGGGACAGGAAGGGGTAGGGAGAGACCCAGGCTGTGAAGAGCCCTAACTAATGGACCCAGGAGATCAGCATCTCACCTATAGAAGTGCAAATACATGTCCTCCCGACACAGCATGCATCCGAATTCACAGGAACATTTGTATCCTGCAGAGCATGGCTGCTCTCCTTTCCCTCACCCACAGGACAATTAGCAAGACCTGACACTTCCCTCCCCATGTCTTCTGGGATTCTTGCCCTCTCCTCAGACCCCGAGGCCACAGCACCTGGCAGAGCAAGACACATTTATCCCCTACAGTATGGGGATACAAGTATGGCAGGCAGCCATCTACTTGCCATGGTCTACCCACCACACAGGTGTCGTCTCCTCCCTGCTGCCCTCTGCACGGGCCCTGTGCCATCTGCCAAGGGATGGGAACACTTCTCCTGTGCCATCCTGCAAACTCAGTGTGAGGGACATGCTCCCATCCTCCCAAAGCCAGCAACACCACCAGTACATCTTGCTTCCCACTCTCCCAAGTCAAGACTTATACGCATAGTACCATCCCACCATGGAAAAATTGCTCTTTTCCTAACCTTGGCACATGCTGCCTCCAAACTCCCTGCTGCATCGTGGTGTGGTACGGCACCAGCATGCAAAAGGTCAGCTTTCCATTATAAGCAATTCAAGGCATTTAAGCTGTATCAAAAGCAGAAAAGACTTATGATTCTGCACCATATAAAAATACGGTAAAATTGCAAAAATGTGTTTGACAAATCCATCAAGTTACATCAACAGAGTGCCTGGTGTTTCTGGATTGCTCCATGCATGCTATTGAAAGCAGTAGGAGTTTGCCAGAGGCTTTCACCAGAGCTGAGCTGCACCCTGGAAATGCAGCTTTCCATGAGCTAATCATACACTCACAGTCAAGCACATGAGCTGCGTGGTCTTACCCTCTCCATCTTCCCGAGGTCAGTAAAAGGGCTGGGCACAGGCCAGTAGAAAGTGTGGTTCATTGTATTCCCCACCCACCAGGTGACTTATTTTTTTAATTTCTAGATTTGCCTGCTGCAAACAACCATCACATCCTGGCTTCAGCCTTTGCTCTTTATCCAGTGACAGCGTGAGCACAGGGGCAGGTTTTACTCTTTCCATCCTCCCTTTCTCATCTTTATCCATGAAATCTGGCAGGAAAGGAAAGGCAAGGAAAGGAAAACCAAGTTGGGAGCAGAGGGCGACGACAGTGCCAGCAGGTACCCTCACCAGCCAGGGTGCAAACTCTCCACCTTGAACAAGGCAGACTGGTGACAGTAAGAGGTCTCGTGTGCCTGTGGTCACTATCAGGTGAGGGAAGATATTGCCCATGTAGAAATTCTGTCAGGAACAGCTGAAGACAAAGCTAGAAACTGAGCCAGAGCTTAAGTACAGCTTAGACCCATGGGTGGCTGGTTCAGACAACTAAAGTCTATTAGTGTGCCCAGAGGCCTGAAAAATATCTTTCATTTCCCTTTCTGGTGTAATATGTGTATTTTTCCTGCATCAGACTGTCTGATCATCATGTACACTAGTCGCTTTCCCAAGGGAGATAAGTGCTACAAAAAAGACACAGTACCAAGGGAAGAGCAAGGATGCGGATAGTGCCCCAGGTGGGGAAAGCCACACGGGCATTTGGATGAAGCAAGTCCTACTCCTCCTCATGGAACACCCCAAGAACCACCCAGTAGGGGGAAGGCTTGGTGAAATGGCTGGGAAGGAGGTAAAATGAGGTGGCAGTGCCAGCTCTCAGCCAGAACCTGACCCTTGTGCCAGGAAGAAACAGACCAAAGTCATCAGTGGTCACCTGGCTGCCACCATGCCATCATTCCCCTTCGGGCGGAGGCTACACCACCCCCAGCCCTATCAACTGCGACTGCTGCAGTTCCTGCAGTGTCTGTTCTTGCTCTGACTGCAAAATGAGAGTACGAAGGGTGAGAGGCTGGCATCCAAGAACAAGGCACATGAGGTGGATGTTAGACGTCACGGTATGACAGCTCTTCAAAAGCCTGCCTGAGGCCAGAGATGCTGCCCTCAGACAGAGCCAGGCTTTGCAGCTTTGCAGGACACAGAAACCTCAGAGTTTCTCTTTCCAGCTCCCAGGATAAACTCAGGAACTGTTTTAGGAAAAAGCTAGCCTATTATATGGAGCTGAGTGAGAAGGAGATGTGAAGGCCTGACTGAACATAAAATTAAGCCTTGATGTTTGCTTCTTATCCTCCCTGCCTGGTGTCCTTGGACAAAGCTGGTTGTGCCATCAGTCCTGCACTGGCCTTGCTGGAAATGCTCCACTAGAGTCTCCCCTGGAGTCATTGTAACCCAGGGTGTGTGGGAACAAAATTTGCCCTATGATGCTCACTTAAACACTGAGGAACTTGTGTCCATCTGGCCATGGATGAGAGCAGGGTATATTTGCACGGGAAGTGTATGCCGGGAGAGGGTTAGTGTCAGAACATCTTGATGCTCTTGATAAGAAAACACATTATTTTTCTATAAGTGCTGCATTGCATGTGGTTCCCCTGCTTGAATCACTTGAGTATCATGTTGGATCATATTGTACCCAAACTAATCTTCTGCATCTATCAATCCATCTGTTTGTGTTGAAGAATTCCCAGAATGGGAACATGTCTTCAAATGTTTATTTAAAGTATTTAGCCTTGGTAAAGACTTCATATAATCTTCTGGGAAATGAAGAGTGTTGTCCTTGGTGCAGCAGTGCTGCAGATTGCAACAGTGAGTGATGTGTGCTGTTCTGAGCCATGAATTGGCCAAATTGGCTGGAGTGAAACAGAGGGTGGATTGCTTCTTATGGATAGAAGACAGCAGATAGACAGCTTTGACATCTCACGAAACAGGAACTGTAAGGAGAAGGATCTTTGTTGCTAGGAGAACTATGTCCCAGTCCCCAAACGATTTTAATCCTGGGAGCAAGCAGCAGTAGGAGCTTTGTTTTATGGTACCTGCAGATACCTTGAAGTGGAGCATCAAGCCCTGTCGTGCTGCTACATGAATAATGCTTTCTAAACAGAATGTATACTTCTCCCTAACTTTCTGGAATCTTAAATTTGGAAGGGAAAAAGACATGGCATTTGATTGCACACCCTCTATGCTTATGGAGTGCCTCATCTCAGAAGAACTGGTGTTCACAAACAACAGGGTTACCCTGTTGTTCACCACCTTGTTCAGTCAGCCCTGCCTGCCACAGCTGGACTGAGTTGGAGCTAAAAAGGGCAGAGCCCAGCAGGAGAGGGCTGCTTTAGCAGAAGGGCTGGGGTTTGGAGAGTAGGTTTTGGATGTTAAGCTTTTAGGTAAATGTTAGGGTGTGCTGTGTTGTGTTGTGTTATTGGCTAGGGGCTGGCTGAAGCAGGAAGATTCAGTATGAAGATGTGGAGCTGCTGCTAAAGATTTGCCTGAGATGTTGGGCAGGTGATGGGGAAGAGGAGGAGCAAGAAAAATCAGAGAAGGCAAGGTAAGGAGTGGTTTAGCCAACAGAAAACTTGACTTTGGCTGGATCTTAGGTCTGGAACTCAGAGCTGGGGATGGTTTTAATCTTCCCCACCAGCCCTCAGGGATGTGTTACTGGGGGGATGCAGAGCAGTACCAACTGGGGACCCACAAGTTGCAGACAGCTTGCTGCATGCTTGGGTACAGGATTTGACCAAGTAGGTTCTGAGCTCTGCAGGAGAAGGTCAGGCTCAGAGCCATGTCTTGGGGGTGCTTGCGCTCTCCCAGAGCTGCAAGGATGTGCTGCAGCCTTTTGGGCTCGTGATGACCCTTTTCATAGGGGGAAATTGGATCTTCTCAGTTGTGTGGGACCAGAAGTGGGAAAGCTGCCTGGCTTTTGCTGTGTTCACCACGTGCTGGCTCTGCCTGAACATGGCCTGAGAGTGCCTGTGGAGCTTGTGGTCTTTTCCCTTCTACAGAGTGATCTCTGCTGGTGGCAGTTTGATTGTCTGACGGTCTGTTGACAGTTAATGATTGTGACAATTTAAAAAAAAAATAGTTATTTACCAATTTTCTTTCCTGTGGAGCTGAAAATAATAGCAAAATCAATCTAAGCTACATAACACTAAGAAAACAAATAGATTATCCAAGATGACCAAATTAAGCTGCTCACAGAACTCATGGTAATTCTGTTCACTTGCAGCCATGAGATTCCGAAATATTTATTGCTGGCTGACAAATGTGTGATGGTTTGGGTTTTTTGGGAGGGAGGGTTGGCCTTTCAGTGGGGCCTGGGACAAGGGAAGGGCAGGCACTCCATGCAGTGGAAAACACTATGATAACAGTTGGAACCATATACGTTTTAATAGCACTTGGTGTTGTTTTTTTTACTGTTCAAAAGAAGTACACAGATAATAGCAGTGATATGAATGGTACTTTTCAAGGTGAAATGCAGAAAAAAACTTGGAGTGTGAATAAGGTTGTCTGGTAATGATGGGGAGAGTCTGTTTTCTCGTAGTAAAAGGCTGTGTGGAGCAGGAAGGAACCTAAAGAAATACTAGAACAAAACCATCACCTTTTAGAAATGAAAGCAAAAGAAAGGTGAGAAAAAGAATTAAGAGTTGTTGGGGTTTTTTAATTATTTTTTTTTCTGGCTGTGTTGTTTGCAAGACCATGTTTTAGCTGTGATACAGCCAGGGTGTTAGATAGCATGCTCTTCAATTTTTCTGATTTTAATGAGGTATTCCCGGAACACTGTTTTATGGTGTTAGATTCAGCTGAGATGCAACACGAGGGAAGAGTGGGCAGTACAGAGCAGTGGGCAGTGGCGTAGTAGGAGAAAGGGAAACATTTTTCTATGATTAAAAGCCTTTCTTTGGAAAGCAGTGTGTCTGGAATAGCTACAGGACTGAACTGTCATCTCTGAAGGAAGGTGCCTAGAAAGGAAGAAGTACAGGTAAAGAAAAGGGAGGAGAGAGGCAGTGCAAGCTCTTCTGAGGAGAGTGTTGCAGATGGAGCAAGAAACAAAGCTGCAGTCCCAAGGGGATGCATTTGTGCCAGTGCTGAGCTGGGGGAGATGACTTTTGTAGATGTCAACAAGCAAAAGGCTTGGAGCATGGACTGTACTTTCTTACTCAAAACACAGCAGCAATCAGCAATCTGACTCTGATTTGCTCAGGTATTTTTTTTTGCTTTATCCTCACACACACTTGGATGACTTACTGGTGAGGTTAGACCTTCCCTGGTTTGTCTGCTCGGTGCAGCAGCCAGACTGGGTGCAGCTTTGCAAGGTGTGCAAGTACAGTCTCTTGGTTTCATGGCCTGTCCCAGCGTTGAGCACCTTTGCATCACTTGAGATGCAGCTGTCTGATACTTCACCCAAGGCTGGGGGATGCTTGGGTTTTGTGAACAGCAGGAGGTCCCCTTGTAGCCTTAAACCAGCCACTGGGTTCCTTCAAGCTGGCAAGGCAACTGGGAGGGAAGATGGGAATAGCTGCTAGTTCCATTCCATGTCTGGGATCACCAGAGGGCACTGACACCACAACCGCTTATGGTGAGAATAGGAGTTTGAAGTTGGTCTTTAACTGCAGCCACAGTGATGTTCCCTTAAATGTGAAGTACACTTAAAACAGGATTAGCCAGCAAGCTGATTTAGAGGATGGAGTTAGACAATGCAATCCTCCCAAATCTGGCTTTGCATATGGAAAGGGAGCCTGGGGAAGAAGGGGCTGAGGGCAGACCCGGTGGTGGTGACACGAGGCCAGCTCTCCCCTGCTGTCCCAGGCTCACATGGAGAAAAAACACACAGGTGGAAAGGGGAGGCACAAGCCTGACAATCTGAGAGGCTGCTTCTGCAACGAGCGAAAAGAGAGAAGGACTTGGTGGGGATGAGTGAGCAGATGCAGGTGGGGCAGTGGCTTGTATGTTGGCGGAGGAGGACTTTGGGCAGACATTGCAATGCAGCACCCTAGTGTCTGGTCAGCCTGCTGCTCTGCAACTTGGAGTGACTTGCTGTCTTGCCAAGGGAGATTTGTACGTGTAGCATTTTAAAGAGGTGCATTCCATCTCTCTGGATGTGCTGTGGCACAGGGAACACGATTGTGTTCCCTGAGACAGCAGAGCCTGTGCCCCTGAGACTTGTCACCTCCCCAGCATGACATGGAGATGAAAGAAGGCCTTTCCTGGAAAGAAGAGCTTTCAGACAGGTGGCATAAAAGGAAGCCATGTGTTTATCCACAAATCAGATTATTATTCCAGGAGGCTAGAGAGAGGCGGGAGGGAGGAGAGAGGCAGTGCTTGGAATTTGAAATGAGACTTAAAGGAATAATTAAGGGTTCTGCCACTGAACAGTGCCAATGAACTGGCTGGGAATAAATCAGATTGCACTTGAAGGAAGTGACCTGGAAATATATTACTCCCTGTCCCTTATCCAAACCTCATCACCATAGGGCGTCATTGAATGGAGGGTGAGGTAACCCTGGGTGGAGGCAGGGAGGCCCCAGTCAGAGGGTGAAACCTGCTGGGCAGGAGCTCAGGAGCCTCTAAGGTGGCCTTTCTTCCAGACCATGGAAGTGTCTGCTCCAAGTAGACCAACCCTTGTTGGTACGATTTTGCCTCTTGAAAATGCACACAAAATCTTTTATTAAAAACCTTGCAGATGAGTTAACAGCTGGGAGAAGCTGGAATATGATTAATGTCTCCTGAATTAGCCCTGGAGGTACTTTATGGAAATAAGATTTACAACACTATTACACACAGTCCTGAATGTGTTTTACATTTTTAAATGAGGGGAATGAATGTTTCTCTCTGCTTTGCTCCCTTCTCCCTTGGGCCCTTGCAGAGGTACAGAAAGACAATCACGGCCAATTTGGGATGGGAGGTTTTGGCGCTGGGGGAGGTATTGGACTGTGCAGTTAATTGAATGATCTTACTGGCCCCAGCACTTTATCAAGCAAGGAATCAAAATGTGTCCTGACATGTAGGGTGCAATTACAAGTCATTAACAGAGAAATTATAGATGCTAGGATGGCAAAAGGGATCTATTGGGCTGCTTTGTCCATCCTCTCTCTGCCAACACAGGATTGCTCCTGACAGTATATGGTTCGGTGCTTCTGGAATAATTTAGCTCCCGACACCTTCTGAGCAGTGTGGTGCTTCGAGCAGTCCCATTTATTTCAGTTTTAAATGTTCTACTTAAGATTTTTCCTTCCAGACTACTCAAGTCCCTCTAGGGAGATGGTAATCTCTGTGGAAGCGGCAGTAGGTGGAGCCCCTGCCAGGGTACATGTCCCAAACTGAGGAGGATGCTGTGTGGAGACCTTCCTTGGGAGGAAAGGCAAGTGTCCCCTCCCAGGAACTCTCTGCAGCAGGACCATGGTACCCTGGGTTTGCCTTGCTACAAGAAATGTAATGAATGACCCCGTTTGGCCATAGCAAAACTCTCCCATTCCTTATGCATGTCATCTTGCATCTGAAGAGAAGCTGGGCTCTTGAAGCTCTGTGACCACCTTGTACAACACAGACCAAGTATGGTCTCTCCTAGTCTATGCAGGAAAGATCAGAAATGGGCAGCGTTAGCAGAACCACCAGATTGAGAGCTTAAGTCAGGCCAGAAGGTATGTGAAGGAAGGAAAAATCCCAGGAGTGGGTTGCAGGGGATAGCTCTGAAGAGCAATGAACCACAGACTCCCATCACCAGAACTGACCACAGATGATGAGACCAAACTAGTTCAGGTAACCACAGGGTAATAAACCTGATGAAAATATTAAAGATGGTCTTGGGAAGAAGATGACAAAGCAGGTGTGGCCACTTGGATGTCTCTACTAAAGCACTGGTTTTATTGGTGACTAGATGATGAAAGAAGAGCTTTGAACTGATTTTGAGCTCATACTGGTTTTGAGGCTGGTTTTGTACCCAAAATGCTGTAATTTTCCATGAGTACCTAGTGTTTTAAAAAGCTGTGTTTAGGTGGGGGCTGTTTTGCTAGAACACCTTGCCATCCATAGGCATCCTCAAGCTTGGCAGTGAGCCTTTCTGCTGAAAGCTCTGTCCCAGACTCTCTCAGATGATCTCGCTAGAACACCTTGCCATCCATAGGCATCCTCAAGCTTGGCAGTGAGCCTTTCTGCTCCTGTAATTTGCCATGAGTACCTAGTGTTCTGAAAAGCTGTGTTTAGGTGGGGGCTGTTTTGCTAGAACACCTTGCCATCCATAGGCATCCTCAAGCTTGGCAGTGAGCCTTTCTGCTGAAAGCTCTGTCCCAGACTCTCTCAGATGATCTCAGACCCTAAAATGATGCCACCCTATTAAAGGGTCCAATCAGACCTGCTTCCATGTGTGGTATATCTTCTCCAGGCAAGCTGGAGTTTACCATTATTCACTGGTTTACTGAATACTTTTCAGTAGATTAAGCAATCTGAGAGAAACTGGGACCTTTGTGAGCAGAAAGTGGAGGTGGCATATCTCCAGTGGAGGAATGGGTTCTCTGAGCCACAACCAGGCTAGAAGGGACTAATGTGACACAAAGCCTAGCAGTTCCTCCCAGTCATTTCTGTGACGTATCCAGGAGAAACTTGTTTTTCTCTCTGAGCTGCGGGTCAGGAAGCCCAGCTCAGTTGGGAGCAGTGCATAAAGCACAGATAGCTTCTGGAAAGGTGGGTGTCTGCATGAATGTGGAGCAAAGACTTGCCTAAAGCTCCTGCGTGGCATATAGCCGAGGCCCTACAAGGGATTATAACGTGGGTTAGCTCTGTCCTGTGCCCACCACAGCTGGCCCTGCTGGCAGGTACCACTGTGCAATGTGCTTTTCTAGCACAGCTGAAGAGCCCAACTGCTGCAAGTTGCGGTGATTAGGAGGTGATGTCAGTCTGCTGGACTATGAAGGGACAAGTGGCTTTCTTCTGGGTTCACAGGCAAAGAAGGGCTGCGGTGAAGTGTTGGGAAACTCCTGCAGCTGCATTTGGCAGAGATGTTGATGCCAAGTTGGTTTTATTATTTTAGTTTTCATTACCATCTAGTGGCAGGCCTTGGGAACTGAAGTCTTAAATCAGACTTAAAACTATCCCAGCAGATTGCATGATATAATCTCACAGCTCCTTGCTCTGCCTTTATTTTTTTTGCCCTCGCTAATTTTATCTTTCAGTTAGAATTATGTTTCCATGAATTACTGGCTTCCCAAAAATTCAGCCCTGAATCTCCATGTGAAAAGTATTACATATACATGTTTTACAACGCATGGCTCCCTTGGTGCTTCAGTCTCCTGCAAAGCATAGCTTGAAGGCAGCAAACAAATCCTAGAAGATTAATACCCTGTAAATTAACTGGAAACTAATTTAGGATAGATTGATGAGAGGGAGCTGATATGGGGCTCTGGATATGCTAAGCCATCAAGGTCTTGACATCAAGTTTTAAGGTCAGCTTGTCAAGGTCAGCACTGGAGGGCTGCTGAGGCAAATCAGGAGGACTGTAGTGGTGTTGCCATGCCTGGACTGGCAGATGTTTTGGGTGAACCAGCCCCATCCCTGAAGGGATTCCCTGGTAGAGATGTGAAAACCTGTCAGGGATGAGCAGGAGTTGCCCAGGGCACTGGAATGCTCCATCTTTGACCTTACTGCAGGCTCTGTACTGTTTGAGTGAAAGACCACTGAATCTGCAATTAGCAAACAAATCTTAAAGTGTAACAGATAAATAAATGCACTCAACTTTGTTTTTAACCTGACTGGTAATCTAGGTCTGTATCTAATAATTTCTAAGGTGCAAGTCTCCTCTGTCAATTTTCTTTTTTTTTTTAAACAAAACAAAACCCTCTGGAATGCAAGTCTTCTCTGTCGATTTTCTTTTTTTTTAAACAAAACAAAACCCTCTGGATTAAAATAGTTCTGCCTTAAAATACCATATGCCTCTGGAAAGACCACCTGCAAATTTTCTGTACTGTCAATAACATGAAATTCATAAATCTTTAATCTGAAATTGAAATCTTCCAAGAATCCCTATCTGAAACAACATGAAAGTCACCAGGTGGAGACATGCACTTCTACCACAGAGATAAATAATCCTAGAGATGTTCTTTTATAAACATTGCACTATCTTCTGTAGCTCACTCCAGTTCTCTTGAAGGTGAGGAAATTATTCCAGGCAGAAGGACTACATTCTTGCTGCTTGTCCTGCAGTAACAGAAAGGAGTGGTTATGACTGTATTTTCAAAACAATTATAATCCCATTCTTTAATTGTTTGGGATCAACACACTGTCAGCTTCAGAAATGTTCACTGGAGACCACTCATAGAATTGCAAAATTCCCTCCCCTTGTTCTGGAGATCTTTTTCTCATGGCTGTGGATCCCTTTTGGGGATTTGTTGGTTTACATGCAAGCGAGCATTCTGGGGCTGAACACGCTTCTCATCAGCACAGGACCCCATACAACCAATTGTGCCATAGCTGGTTCGGTTGTCCACCAAAAAGAAAGTGCTAACACATGCAGTGTAGTTTGATTTATTGTCAGACTATTTTGTTGATGGCTAATTGCATCATAGCAACTAGAAGCAAATCACTGTACAACAGGTGGCTGGTCTGTGACTTTGTGGTCTTACAAAAGGCTCATAGGGACACAAGGCTGGAAAAGTCAGAGCTCAACCATTTTAAAAAATCTTTTCAAAAGTGGAGAGCAGGGAAATAGGATGATCAGATAGTGAAAGACAATTTTGTTGCTAAAGATACTGTGGTAGAATAGAACTAAAACCTTAGAACACCTTAACTATAGATATGAAGGGGAGAAGATTCCAACCCGAGCAAAAAGAAGTTGGATACCAGCCGTTGACAAACCAGTCCTAAAAGAAAAAAAAATAATCTTAGATACCGGTCCCCATCTGACTTTGACATTTGCTGTTTCTTGTTGTTCTGACTCCATGCTGAAGAAATGTGCCTGCTGCCTGCAGGAGTTGTCCTGTGAGGTGTGTCAAGGTTTACTCCTCAGCTCCACTTTCTTTGCATTTCTGAAACACTCCACTTGGCTCAGGGTTACTGGGTGTAATGGGTGATCTGGAATTGCATCACCTGAATTTCAGAAAAAGTAAGGAGGTGAACGAAGGGGACTGGCTGAGGTGGGCAGGGGGGAGTCCTTGCATATCTCTTTAAGGAGAAACATTTAGTAAAGGAATTGGAGGAAGCATTCTGTCCCACATAATTTGGAATTTATAAGGCAAACTGCTTTATGTGCAGTCACACATGAAGAAGAAGCCTTCCTGCTTTCCAAAATTCACCACTTAATGGTTTCTTTCTGAGTATTTTAGCAAAGTTCACGTTTCTGAGCTGGGGAATCAGGAGGAAGTGAATGGGGATAGAAAAGATAAGGTGCTTCACTGTTGGGGGAGGAGGGGAAGTTTATGTCACATTTCACTCTCCCCCTAAAATTTTGGCCCTTCTCCACAGGAATTGACACTGCAAAGCAAGCTTTTATCCACTGCCAGAGCAATAGGTGATCCCTGGGTGTGCTCACAAGCTCCTTAAGCAGTGGATGCCCGTGAGTGTATCTGAAGGTGCTGTGTCATTGCATGTTCTTGCTTTGTGGTAAATAACTAGGGAGAAAGAACAGCAAATACCTCTGGCTTAAATGCACAAGATCTCTACCAACCTCCTAGCCAGATTCGTGTTGCTGTTCGGACTCTGTGATGTTTTTGATTCACTGGTTGTGGCAGAGATGTTCAATGCTTTGACTGAATAGATGCTTAGAAGTGAGGTGGGTTTGGGTCTGTCTGGGAAGACTAATGGTCAGTGCCCTGCCAGTTGGCACAACCTCAGAAGGTCCTGGAGAGTTTTAGGAGTGAAGGGAGTTCAGTCTAGATTCTCCCTGCTGGGTCCCCAGCAGCTTTCAGCTCACGCTGAGGACCTCAGCTGGTGGGGAATTCCACTGCTGGAGCTGTAAGCAGGTGGTTAGACTAATTCTTCATTTCACTTCTGATATGTCTCAGATGTCTCCATAGGAAGCTTTCACCGAAAGCTGCATTTATAGACCACTTCTAGGAGATGATTCCTTCCAGTAACTGCAGGGAGAGACAAATTGTGCTCTGGAAGTGGAGTACGAGTCCCTCCTCCTCAGCCTTTGACTTTTTTAGGCCAAGCAAAAACATTTATCTGCTTGGTGCCTTAAGTCTTTCATGGTGATAGATATAAAATATGTTGGAAGAGCTTCCCTGCATTACAATGAAGTAATGTGTATTTCCATCATATTTTCATGCTTCTCACTATGCCATGAGGTTAAGGCAATAAAAGCCATGTAGGAAATTCTGGCTCCCTCTTAATGATCTTTAACTTCTTCAAATGATTTTGTGAATCTCAGCCTTTGTTAACTGCTAGCCTCTATTTATGGCTCAGCAACCACGAGCAAGTTATAGCTGATAGATGAGGCAAAAGCTAAAAAGGGAAGCTTTCTGACATCATAACAGACTTTAAAAAAATCATGTGCATCTATTCTGGGAACTCAGCTGCCAGGTTGGCACTACACGGGGTGTCACTGTGGCTTGAAGAGAAGTTGTAACAGTACGTGGAGGATTCAGACAAGCAGGTTCCAATTTTGTCTTTAATGTCCCATTTCCTGCAATAAAACACGCCTGAAAATTGGAAAGAAGCACAGTCCAGCCAGATGTTTGTGATGGGGGAAGTCATTCCAGCAGGCTTTGCTGTTTCAGACTGGCATATCCACAGCTCAAGACTATTTCTCCATTGCGATGTCCACCTCTGCTCTACATCCTCACCTCACAGGGCAGCCCAGCTCCGACAGACAGCAAAGAAGTGTAAGAAAACTGTGGCCACCTCTTTTTTCCAGTTCTTCTGGCAGCAGGACTGGACAGATGGGTGACTCGGAGTCTGCCCTGTGTCTCTGTGCTGGTTGTGGAGATACGGGTTTAGCACAGAGGGTCACTATCTCACCTCATGTACACGCAAGTGGAAGATGCCATTCTGGCACCATCAGTGACCAGTGGTGCTGGCAGCCAGCCCTGAAAAATCATAACATGGTGAGCAGAGAAAAAAAAATACAAAAATGGCTTTTAAAACTGAGACATGGAAAATAATAATCAAGGGTGCTTCATGTTTCTCTTTCAATAGCTTTCTTGCTACAAACATTATGATGAGAAAAACATCTTCCCGCTACCCGTTGCCATGCAGAAATGCAGCACGCGGGCATTTTAGGGCCCTCAGAAGCTTCAGATGCTTACAGTTTGCTGGTTATACTAATGTTTTGCCTTGTCTGACCTACCTCCTCGGGGCAGCATAAAAATAACCAGCTTTAGTCCACTACTTGGCTGCTAATTGTCCACTTGTAGATCTTAGTCCCAGCTGGGCCTGCTTCTGCCCAAAGGCAGTTGTGTTCAGTAAAGTGGCTGCTCGCATTTGTGAGCAGCCTCACAATAGAAGCAGGTGGCTGCCATTTTCCATGCAAGAAAGCTCTTTGGAGCAAAGGAAAAGGGGCAAATGAGGAGAGAGGAAAAAAAAAAAAAGAAGAAAAAACAGCAAAAAAAACTCAATGCAAAGCATCTATGAGAGGAAAGCCTCTGCACTCCTCTGGTTAAAATGGATAGAGACCAGAAGTGTGGGTAAATTAAGAGAAGCAGTATTTCAAGACTTAGGAGGGAGAAGAAGAAATTCTGCTTTTATCATTTCTCTGCTAACCACTGCATCCAGGCCTGCCTTCTCTGTTTTCAACTTCGATCAGTATGCAACATCTAAGTATTTTCCAGGGAAGATGCAGCCCCCTGTACAGCTAATTTAAGCCTCCTGATTATGACTTCCTCCAGTGAGTTACCTTGTCCTCGACAGCTTACAAGTAGGATGTATTTTCCCTGGAGTGCTGCAGACCAGAGGTGGAAACCTGCAGCTAAGCACAAAAAGTAAAAATGGCCAGAAATCACTTCACCACTGCACGCTTTAGTCCTCTCCTTTCTTGAGTAGGTGAAAAAGGAAACTTCTAAACTGCCTGTCACATCCTCTCACTGGTAACAGCCGTCACCTGGAAAGGGGACAGCATGGAGCTTGTCTCTGGAAAGAAACAATAGAGGAAAAGCACCACAGAATGTGCTTGTTCAACAGCACTGCTTAGCAGAAGCCAGATTTTTGGTATCAAAGGAAATTCTGCTATTTTTAAATTGTTTTTCATGCAGAAATGTTGAAAATGAAGCCTTTGAAATTTCTTGCCTTGTGACAACTTGGGGGGGGGGGGTGTAAACCTGTCAGTCTATCAAAGACTTTATATTATTATACTGTATTCCAGTATCTATTCTGTTACACTGTCCAATATCTACTCTAACGTCTCACCTATATTCCCACAGCACGTAGGCATGTGAGCAGAATAGAGAGAGTGGTTGGGCACTGATTTTTGACCTCTCTTCCACTACAAGCATCTGGGAGCATCAAACAAAATTGATAGGAGCAGACTGGAAGCAAGCAAAAGGCTGTGATTCTTCACTCAACTGGTAGCTGAACTGTAGATCTTCTTGCAAAGGGATGGCATCAGGGATGGCAAAGTTTTACATGCGATCAAGGGGAAAATTAGTATTAGTATCTCACAGTCTTGCCTTGCTCTTACCTTTCTTCCCTTTGCTTTCAGCTCCTATCAGAAGTGGCACGTTAGGACTGGTGGACAGTCGTGTGAGTCATTATGATGATTTCTCAAATTTACAATGTTATTTCCTCTTATGAGGGATTCTTACAAATTCTTAAGATGAATTCATTCTTAAGATGAATTCTTACAAAATGTTTAAACTGATATGTTAGAGTATTGCTAACTGGTTTTCATTCATCTTCTGGAATAAAATGGTGTCAGTTTTGCATGTTGATATTGTTCCATATTTTCATAAGATGTCTTGCCTTCAGGCACGCATCATTTTTGAACTGCAGTCAGCATTAGGTCGCTAATTTCCCAGAACAATGTTTAATAAAGTTAAAGATGTGACCAAAAAAAAAATATATCCTGGATGCAGATAAAGTATGAATGATTTGTAAGAGCCACTTGTTCTGGTGTGCAGCTCATCTCATTCCAAAATAACTCCAGGAAGGGTGCTTTTCAGAAGGGTCTGTGCTCAGGCTGACATAATAGGGATTTTCCATTTTAGATATGAATGTCTTGTGACTCTGGTCACCTGAGGATATAGAGGTTTCCCCCATCTTCAAAGGGCTGAAGCTACAGCTGACACTTGGGTATTCTTGCTGGCCCTTCAGACCCTTCCCTTTTCAGTAAATCCAGATCAGCTTGAGACAGGACAGATTGAGACAGCACAGCAAGCAGTCAGGAGCAATCCCACTTCTTGAGAACTGGGAGAACAGTGTTTCTGGACCAGCCTGATGAAAGCAACACTAAGCATCATCTCTGCCATTCTGGCCATACCCAGCTGCTGCTTGCTTACACAGAGGAAAAAAAAAAGAAATGGTTCCTTGATTCATTAGGGTTTTGTCAGGTTTTCTTCTCCCACCTGCTGAAGGCAGTGACAAGTTTCCATCCGGTTTTCTCAGGTTTTCTTCTCCCAGCTCAGACCTGCTGAAGGCAGTGACAAGTTTCCATCCTTCAAAAAATTCAGTATAACTTGAAAATGATGAGACTCGGGGATCAGCACTAATTGTATTAATACTTGCTTGGAAGATTAGCTCTGAAAAACTGATAATTCGCGGGCTCTTTGTTCACTGTGGTTTAGTGCCTATGGATTCCCTCTCTGGAAGTGTGTTGCTGCAGCAGTTCTGTCTTTTGAGGTCAGTGTGATGAGCTGCGTGGGTGTTTTTAGACATGAATCACATGCAAAAGGCTGATTCTCTTTTTCTTTTCTTCTTTTTTTCCCCCTGACGTACTAGGCAGCTTTGAAAAAGAACAGCCTTCCAAATTCCCAGACTTCTTTTTCAATGGAAAAACAACATGAAGTCTTATACTCATTAACTGTTCTCTCTCATCTATGGTGTGTTTATTAACCACAACAATACCATGATTTATGCAGAATAAATCTATAATAGCTCTATTATAGATCTATAATCTATAAAATCTAGATTTATGCCTATAAATCTATAAACCCCTATATGGTGGGGTCACAGCCAAATGACTCCAGCAATGTGGGACCTACCACCTTAGGTGAATTGTACTGCAGGGTTCAGTAACTGGGAAATCAGTTTGTGTGGCATTGGAGACGTTGCTGGGTTTCCCTGGGTCAGTGCTCTGGCAGCATGAGGTGTTCCTAATGCTGTGGCTGTCCCAGACAGGGGCAGGAGCAGCATGCTGTCATCCTGGCAGTAGCAGCATCAGTGCTCCGGCTCTAAACGTGCCTGCTGCAATTCAGGTGTCAGCATCTCTTAAGTCCAAATCTGTGTAATTTTTTCTTCATTGCATAGAGAGAGTTTGTGTTGAGTGGTTTCAGGAAACAGGTTCTTCCAGGACAGGGAACCTTTTGGGATTTTGGATTATCCACTACCTGCCAGCAGAGGTTAAGAAGTGGACCAGCCTCCTAGAGCCTCTGGGCCATTCCTGGTGAGTTGAAGCAGTGTAGATTGTTGTGTTAGTACTGTAATGACTTTATTTTGGCTGCCAACTAGCAATTATTTTTTCACTTTCTCTGTGTTTTTTGTACTGTGATTATTTAAATTTAGGTCTGTTTGCTGAAGTATAGTGACCCTGGGGCCATGAACGCTAGTCCTGAAAGCTACCTGTATTTGTAGATGAAGGAAATGTAATGATTGCTAAAGTGAGGATAAGGCTGAGCTTTGGATCTTAATTTCACCTGCATTTACATGTTCTGGTAGGGAGGGAATTGCTGGCAATGTCCTCAGAAATACCCCTCCTGCTTTTTAGTGCTCTGAGTTCCCCTGCCTGGGTGACTTGCCAATGGCTCAGCAGCATTTGCATTTGGAGCATAGGGCCATTAGGCCCTCAGAAGGAGCTTGGGAGTCTCTGGAAAGTTGGGTTTTTTGGTCCAGGCCACTTTCTTTCTTTGAGAACCTCAAATCACTCTGCTGAGTGACTGTTAAGAAAGCAGGTGAGAGACAAAACCACCCCTTTCATATCTGACTTCAGTGCAGATACCTATCTGTTATACTGGCTTTGGGAACAAGGCATGTTCAGTAGCACTAAGGGACCTGGGCATTTTGGAAAAAGCAGGTTTGCCTTTCTATTATTAGCATCCTCATTAAGGAAGTGTTGTTTGATCTGAAGCATTTTGGTGCCTAGTGTCCCTTCCCTATTGATGAGCTGCCAGTCTCACGGCTTGGAGCAGGTGCTTGGATAAACCTCTGCTGTCATATTGGCTGCTTTTATAGCTGAGACCTCGGGGCACTTTCAAAATTCATAGAACCATCGATTGGTTTGGGTTGGAAGGGACCTTAAAGATCACCTAGTTCCAAGCCCCCTGCCACGGGGAGTGACACCTTCCACTAGACCAGGTTAGTCAAAGCCCCATCCAGCCCGGCCTTGAACACCTCATGAGACGTAATCTCATATTAGAAGGCCACCGAACTTGTCAGGCATGATTTGTTCTTAGTGAATGTAATCTCATATTAGAAGGCCACCAAACTTGTCAGGCATGATTTGTTCTTAGTGAAACCATTTTGGCTGTCACCGATCAGCTCCATTTTTTTCATGTGCCTTAGCATAGTTTCCAGGAGGATCTGCTCCATATGTTTTTCATGTGCCTTAGCATAGTTTCCAGGAGGATCTGCTCCATGGTCTCTCTGGGCACAGAGGTGAGACTGGCTGGCCTGTAGTTCCCTAGGTCTTTCTTTTTTCAGTTTTTAAAAATAGGGGTTATGTTTCCCCTTTTCTAGTCAGCTGGCAGGTTCCTCCCATGGTCTTGAACCTGATCCTTTCCTACACTTGGCAGTTCTTCATTCTCCCAGTCCCTGCTCTTCCCACTTTGAACTTTACTGTTTCATGGTCATTGCAGCCAAGACTGTCCATGAGCTTCACATTCCCCACCAGTGCCTCCTTGTTGGTGAGAACAAGGTCCAGCGTAGCAGCTCTCCTCATTGGCTCCTCAATTACCTGCAAAAGAAGGTTATCATCAATGCATTCCAGAAACCTCCTGGATTGCCTATGCCCTGCTGTGTTGTCCTTCTAACAGATATTTGGGTGGTTGAAGTCCCCCATGAGGACCAGGGCTTGTGAAGGTGAGGCTGCTCCTATTTGTCTGTAGAGGGCCTCATCCTCTCAGTCTTCCTGG
>NW_015090995.1:4692926-4775835 GCF_001431845.1 Calidris pugnax
TATTAGTGTTTAATGTTTTTCTGTTTGAGAAGATGGGGGGGGGGGGGGTGTAAACCTGTCAGTCTATCAAAGACTTTATATTATTATACTGTATTCCAGTATCTATTCTGTTACACTGTCCAATATCTACTCTAACGTCTCACCTATATTCCCACAGCACGTAGGCATGTGAGCAGAATAGAGAGAGTGGTTGGGCACTGATTTTTGACCTCTCTTCCACTACAAGCATCTGGGAGCATCAAACAAAATTGATAGGAGCAGACTGGAAGCAAGCAAAAGGCTGTGATTCTTCACTCAACTGGTAGCTGAACTGTAGATCTTCTTGCAAAGGGATGGCATCAGGGATGGCAAAGTTTTACATGCGATCAAGGGGAAAATTAGTATTAGTATCTCACAGTCTTGCCTTGCTCTTACCTTTCTTCCCTTTGCTTTCAGCTCCTATCAGAAGTGGCACGTTAGGACTGGTGGACAGTCGTGTGAGTCATTATGATGATTTCTCAAATTTACAATGTTATTTCCTCTTATGAGGGATTCTTACAAATTCTTAAGATGAATTCATTCTTAAGATGAATTCTTACAAAATGTTTAAACTGATATGTTAGAGTATTGCTAACTGGTTTTCATTCATCTTCTGGAATAAAATGGTGTCAGTTTTGCATGTTGATATTGTTCCATATTTTCATAAGATGTCTTGCCTTCAGGCACGCATCATTTTTGAACTGCAGTCAGCATTAGGTCGCTAATTTCCCAGAACAATGTTTAATAAAGTTAAAGATGTGACCAAAAAAAAAATATATCCTGGATGCAGATAAAGTATGAATGATTTGTAAGAGCCACTTGTTCTGGTGTGCAGCTCATCTCATTCCAAAATAACTCCAGGAAGGGTGCTTTTCAGAAGGGTCTGTGCTCAGGCTGACATAATAGGGATTTTCCATTTTAGATATGAATGTCTTGTGACTCTGGTCACCTGAGGATATAGAGGTTTCCCCCATCTTCAAAGGGCTGAAGCTACAGCTGACACTTGGGTATTCTTGCTGGCCCTTCAGACCCTTCCCTTTTCAGTAAATCCAGATCAGCTTGAGACAGGACAGATTGAGACAGCACAGCAAGCAGTCAGGAGCAATCCCACTTCTTGAGAACTGGGAGAACAGTGTTTCTGGACCAGCCTGATGAAAGCAACACTAAGCATCATCTCTGCCATTCTGGCCATACCCAGCTGCTGCTTGCTTACACAGAGGAAAAAAAAAAGAAATGGTTCCTTGATTCATTAGGGTTTTGTCAGGTTTTCTTCTCCCACCTGCTGAAGGCAGTGACAAGTTTCCATCCTTCAAAAAATTCAGTATAACTTGAAAATGATGAGACTCAGGGATCAGCACTAATTGTATTAATACTTGCTTGGAAGATTAGCTCTGAAAAACTGATAATTCGTGGGCTCTTTGTTCACTGTGGTTTAGTGCCTATGGATTCCCTCTCTGGAAGTGTGTTGCTGCAGCAGTTCTGTCTTTTGAGGTCAGTGTGATGAGCTGCGTGGGTGTTTTTAGACATGAATCACATGCAAAAGGCTGATTCTCTTTTTCTTTTCTTCTTTTTTTCCCCCTGACGTACTAGGCAGCTTTGAAAAAGAACAGCCTTCCAAATTCCCATACTTCTTTTTCAATGGAAAAACAACATGAAGTCTTATACTCATTAACTGTTCTCTCTCATCTATGGTGTGTTTATTAACCACAACAATACCATGATTTATGCAGAATAAATCTATAATAGCTCTATTATAGATCTATAATCTATAAAATCTAGATTTATGCCTATAAATCTATAAACCCCTATATGGTGGGGTCACAGCCAAATGACTCCAGCAATGTGGGACCTACCACCTTAGGTGAATTGTACTGCAGGGTTCAGTAACTGGGAAATCAGTTTGTGTGGCATTGGAGACGTTGCTGGGTTTCCCTGGGTCAGTGCTCTGGCAGCATGAGGTGTTCCTAATGCTGTCCCAGACAGGGGCAGGAGCAGCATCAGTGCTCTGGCTCTAAACGTGCCTGCTGCAATTCGGGTGTCAGCATCTCTTAAGTCCAAATCTGTGTAATTTTTTCTTCATTGCATAGAGAGAGTTTGTGTTGAGTGGTTTCAGGAAACAGGTTCTTCCAGGAAAGAGAACCTTTTGGGATTTTGGATTATCTACTACCTGCCAGCAGAGGTTAAGAAGTGGACCAGCCTCCTAGAGCCTCTGGGCCATTCCTGGTGAGTTGAAGCAGTGTAGATTGTTGTGTTAGTACTGTAATGACTTTATTTTGGCTGCCAACTAGCAATTATTTTTTCACTTTCTCTGTGTTTTTTGTACTGTGATTATTTAAATTTAGGTCTGTTTGCTGAAGTATAGTGACCCTGGGGCCATGAACGCTAGTCCTGAAAGCTACCTGTATTTGTAGATGAAGGAAATGTAATGATTGCTAAAGTGAGGATAAGGCTGAGCTTTGGATCTTAATTTCACCTGCATTTGCATGTTCTGGTAGGGAGGGAATTGCTGGCAATGTCCTCAGAAATACCCCTCCTGCTTTTTGGTGCTCTGAGTTCCCCTGCCTGGGTGACTTGCCAATGGCTCAGCAGCATTTGCATTTGGAGCATAGGGCCATTAGGCCCTCAGAAGGAGCTTGGGAGTCTCTGGAAAGTTGGGTTTTTTGGTCCAGGCCACTTTCTTTCTTTGAGAACCTCAAATCACTCTGCTGAGTGACTGTTAAGAAAGCAGGTGAGAGACAAAACCACCCCTTTCATATCTGACTTCAGTGCAGATACCTATCTGTTATACTGGCTTTGGGAACAAGGCATGTTCAGTAGCACTAAGGGACCTGGGCATTTTGGAAAAAGCAGGTTTGCTTTTCTATTATTAGCATCCTCATTAAGGAAGTGTTGTTTGATCTGAAGCATTTCGGTGCCTAGTGTCCCTTCCCTATTGATGAGCTGCCAGTCTCACGGCTTGGAGCAGGTGCTTGGATAAACCTCTGCTGTCATATTGGCTGCTTTTATAGCTGAGACCTCGGGGCACTTTCAAAATTCATAGAACCATCGATTGGTTTGGGTTGGAAGGGACCTTAAAGATCACCTAGTTCCAAGCCCCCTGCCACGGGTAGTGACACCTTCCACTAGACCAGGTTAGTCAAAGCCCCATCCAGCCCGGCCTTGAACACCTCATGAGATGTAATCTCATATTAGAAGGCCACCAAACTTGTCAGGCATGATTTGTTCTTAGTGAAACCATGTTGGCTGTCACCAATCACCTCCATGTTTTTCATGTGCCTTAGCATAGTTTCCAGGAGGATCTGCTCCATGGTCTCTCTGGGCACAGAGGTGAGACTGGCTGGCCTGTAGTTCCCTAGGTCTTTCTTTTTTCAGTTTTTAAAAATAGGGGTTATGTTTCCCCTTTTCTAGTCAGCTGGCAGGTTCCTCCCATGGTCTTGAACCTGATCCTTTCCTACACTTGGCAGTTCTTCATTCTCCCAGTCCCTGCTCTTCCCACTTTGAACTTTACTGTTTCATGGTCATTGCAGCCAAGACTGTCCATGAGCTTCACATTCCCCACCAGTGCCTCCTTGTTGGTGAGAACAAGGTCCAGCGTAGCAGCTCTCCTCATTGTCTCCTCAATTACTTGGAAAAGAAGGTTATCATCAATGCATTCCAGAAACCTCCTGGATTGCCTATGCCCTGCTGTGTTGTCCTTCTAACAGATATTTGGGTGGTTGAAGTCCCCCATGAGGACCAGGGCTTGTGAAGGTGAGGCTGCTCCTATTTGTCTGTAGAGGGCCTCATCCTCTCAGTCTTCCTGGTCAGGTGGCCTGTAGCAGACCCCCACTGTAATGTCACCTAGAATTCATGTCATAGTCTAATGCATCAGCACAAGGCATCAAATGTGCTGTTGCAGAGTAAGAGGTACTATAACGTGGCCTGGAATTCATGTCATATAGTCTAATGCATCAGCACAAAGCATCAAATGTGCTGTTGCAGAGTAAGAGGTTTTCTCAGCCGTAGAGGCAGGAATTCAGAAGCAAAGCAGTTACTATGTCAGCTGAGCTTGGGTGGGAGATGGGGAGCTTTAATTTGTGCCTGTCTGCTTGGTTTTCAATTAGAGACAGTGGGAATTTTGGGGACACAGGGCCATACTGCAGAGTGGAAAGGTGAAACTGAAGACTTGAAGGATGCTAATGTCGTCTTGAATGATGGCCCTGATGGCTGCACCTTCTGCCCTCCTAAATGGAATTGGGCTCAGCCTACCAGAAGCAGAGAATAAAGCCATTTGAAGGCAGTTATCACCGAGAGGTGGAAGAGCTCTATTTTCCTTTAGTCAAGCCTGTGACACTGACCCCTCTTGTTTTGAGCAGCTGAATTACAACCTGCTCCTGGGAAACTCAGAGTGAACCCTTAGTTCTGCTCTGTGTCCTTCAGCAAGTCATAAGAGTGGATTATTATGTCTCATTTTGAGCAGCTGAATTACTGAGTGCTGCTGACTCCACAAAGGTGCTGGGGGGCAACATTGTTGGCATTTGTGGCTCGGGTACCTGAACTTAAGCAGGGATATTCAAAGGTTCTTGGTTTAACTCAAGTTGATACGGCCTTTGGGATTTTATAGTGGGTAAAATGACACTTGTAGGAATGGAAAGCATAGGTACTTGAAAAAGAGATATCAGATATCAAATTCTCATTTGAAAGGTACAAATCTTTGGGCAAATAACATATTTTTTTTCTTTTTTTTTATTAAAGGAACACTGTCAAGCATCATCCTGATACTATATTTAGTTTTTAAATTAAGTGTGTTCCGAGATCTTCATTTGCTGAGTGATCTGAGCCTCTTGTCTGCAGCGCAGTGGCAGTAAAGTGCTCTGTGAAGAGCTCCCAGATATGTGGTCTGATGTCCAAGTGATGTTGGGGAGGGGCTCTGGAGCTGCAGTGCCCTTGGGGTGAAATGTTTAGCTGCTTTTAAGCTAAGTCATAGATCGCAACCTCTGTTCCATCCTTCACCTTCTGGAGTGGAGAAGTTACGAAGAAGCTTTTAGTGCTTGTATGTGTAAATGCTTAAATGTTGAGGCACAGAGACTTACGGTTCTTTGTGTGTAATTTCTTTTCTGCTTCAGGAAAGAAAGGCTGTCAGGAAAAAGGACCTATTCAGTCTACTGCGTAAGAAATGTCCTAGAGGTGAGACGAAGGGAATAGGTGTGTGGAGGACATGTATCTTCTTTGTACCTTGCAGTTGTGGCTGTCAGGCTGGGAAATGAGGTTTTTCAGACATAGTTCTGTGTGCTCGGAGCAGGTCAATGTACATATGGACCACGCACTGAGTGGTGGGAGTAAGGTGAAGACCTCTTGGCACAGGAGGACTTGTTGCCAGCTGTGAATCACTGCAGAGCTGTGGTGATGTGCTGCTCCATGCCCTGCCCGGCACTGTCAGCAGCACAGATTTTTCAGGAAAAAGGAGGCACCTGTTAAACAAACACGTTTCTGAAACTGTAGGGGATAATGTCATGAACTCCCTGTGTATTTTACCTTGTGAGTTTAGGGTATAACCTGGGCTCACAGCTGCACCCCACTGGGTATGAGAGGTGTACCATCACGCTGGACATGGTGCATCACTGGCTGAAGGAGATGGGTCTGAGGTGTTCTAGCTGGAGCATAGTCCCTGTTTTCCTTTTCTGACAGGAAAGCATCAGGGTGGAAAAAGGTATGAAGGTGAAACTTCTGAACACTTTCTAACGTACCAAGAACTTCTTAAGCTGCCATCAGGCCACTAGGTATAAGTGCTTGTATTCCTTCCAGGGCAAAGGAAGCATGAGCTGTCCTTGTGTTTTGCCATGAACCCAGTTGCTTGCACCCAGCTTGGTTGTTGCAGGCTGTAGCACTGGTTACATCCAGGGTGAGACTATGAAGTTTTCTGTAGGATAATCCTGTACCCTGAGTGTAAATACACATTGCATGGTGCAGAAGGGACCAAAACATGGTACCAAGTCAGCCTCTGTCCTTACGGGATCATGGATACCATCTGGTTAAAGACTTACCACGTTACTGAAATGATGCTGTCCTAGATGAAACTGGGTCTTGCGTTGTAAGCAAAAAATGAATGTGTATATAGGCAAGGGAGCTGGCATTGAGAAATCTTGCTCAGGAGATATGTTCTTCTGGCTGCAGTTTTGCTCCTTTTTCCTCATAAGGGTCTTGTACCACCACAGATGAGGCTGTGTCAATACAATAAAGAAAGAAAAAGCTTTAAGCCTCAGCAAGGGGAGAGTTTTAAGCCTGAAATAAGGAGTGTCAGCAGGGGTTCCAGCAGTCCCTGAGGTGGTGCTCTTAAGGCCCAGACTAAGGGCTGGTAGATGGGTGGCTGTGATGTGCAGTGGAGTGAGTTAGAGCAGCTTGGCAAACAAGAAGTGCTTCCTGTGGAGGTCTGTAACTAACATTTAATGACTGATTGCTCTCATTATTTAGCACCTCCATGGGCAGCAGACAAGCTGACATGGACTCATCAGCAGCTGACCCAGTATTGACTCAATCAGCATTGGTGTTGTGCTAGGCAAAGTACAGGGAGGCTACCTCGCCCCTTACTCCCAGCACTGCTCCTTCTTGTCCTGCACTTCTCAGCATCCACTTTATTTAATAGCTGCTAAAAATAATTCTTTTACTCTAGCTTTTGCATCCAGGAGTGTAGCTCTTCTTGTAAATCTTACCTTCCTGGCTTGTTACCCTGCTACAGTACTTACGTTAGGCAAGGCAATGGAAAATTGTTTTGAGTTCTCCTGATTTAATTTCTTCCTCTTTCCCCCTTGCCCCTGCATTTGCTTGCATAGAACATAAGGAAATCTGTAATGAAAGTAATGAGGACATAGCAGAGAAAAATAAAACCTTTTGGAGAGGTGAGGCAGGATTTGGACAAGGCATCTAAAAATGTCTGTAGGCAAGAGTCACCATTAGGCATTGCAGGGAGATATTCACACAGCAGAAGCTCTGAAGTCATGTTTCCTTTTCCCTGTGCAGAGACAGAAGAGTTCTGGGACAGCTGAGGATCTCCTGCTCCATTGGGAATGGCTGATACAGACCCCATGGCATCACTTCTTGTGCCAGATACCAGCATGTCAACTTGGCATGCAGTGCTGGGCAGCATGCTCAAGGAAGAGGTGGGTGCCCTATCCTAGCTGTTTTTCCCCTATGAATTAACTCTTCTCCCCAGGAGTAGTTTTTGCTGTTGGTACAGCAAAAAGCAGTTGGTACTTAGCTGCTGTGAGCAATTGGAGCCTTTCCTCCCAACTGAGGGAAGGCTGTGGCAGAGCTTTGCTTGCCAGATCACCACTGACTGGGATGTCAAGCTGGGATGTGGATCCCCTTTGCTCCAAGATACCCAAGTGTATTTTTGGACTCACAGGCACTTGCTGTTGAAGAGCCCATAACTCATCTCTGCTGTTTGGGGCCATCTGGGGATAGTCTTTGGTGCTCCAGCTGCAGTCAGTGACTTGTTTTCTGTATAACCCTTCAGAAAGCAGTCACTGGAGTTTGCATTCATTAACCATAAGTAAAAAGCTTCAGAAGGAAAGAAGCAGGCCTAAATCACATAATTCTCACAGCACATTTGGACACACCCTCATGCTCTGCCTTCAGCAACCTGTGCTCCCCTCGCAGTGGAGCTGGTCCCCAAGGAACAGCTGAGCACGATCTCCACATTAGCGACACGCTGCATCTTTTCTGCTCTTGGGAATGAGACTTGGAGAAAGCCACAGCTAAGACACTGCAACACCTGGTTACACTTCTGCAACACAGCAGAAGAATCCCAGCTCTCAGCACACAAAAGGACAGTTCACATGGATCCTCATCCCCTGCTTTTCACCCAGGACCTTGTTGGGAAGATCACACTGCTGTGCTGCACGGCCAGTGCTGAGAGGCAGCAGCTGACAGTCACATTCATCTCCCAGCTGCATCACTCCTCTCCTTTCAGTGCTTCACAGCTGGGGAAGGAAGTGTCCTCCTGCTCTTTCCTTCCTTCCTTCCCTCCCTCCCACCCCCTTCACAAGTGAAGTTCTTGAACCACCTTGCTCTCTCCTTCTCTTTACAAAAGTGACGAAAGTATAACTCCAACTACTTACACTAATACATTCTATTTACAAGGCAATAAATCACTGTCATAATTCATGTATGAGTAGCACTGTTTTAATATGAATAAATATTGGAAATTGAAGGCTCTCTCTTCTTTCTGTTCCTTTGTAGGAGCAGGGGGACTAGTAGCACTTGTAGGAGTGCTTCTTATTTACAGTATCTCCAAATAGCATGATTTAACCCATTCATGTGCATTCTTTAGCAGATTTCATCCATTTACACACACAAGAACCAACACCAGTCCCCATGCAGTTTAACCGGGACCACTTGTGCACGAGGAAGATTGTGATCTCAGTGATTAGACCCCATCACACCCCTGAGGGCTTGGTCCCTGTGTTTTCGCACACACTCCTGTTCACACTGCAGTCATTGCCACCTTGGTATTGCTGTCATGAACTCTAAACCGGGTTCTGTCTTTCTCTGCTCTGCATCTCCCGTGGGCTGTGCTAGCAGGCCTTCATTTGACTTGGCTTTTTAACACCCAGTGGGGCAGGACTCAGCTCCCCTGTGCAATAGCCATGCAGGACACAGCCAAAGCACTGCTGCATCTTCAGGGTGGCTGAAGACACATGTGCTCTTCCCCACCAGCCCCTCCACAGCAACACCCTGCATAGCTCAGTAGCTGGAGGCTCTCAGTGCCCTGCACCCCAGATCCTGCAAGGACAGGGATCCCAGACTCCTCCATCCCAAGCTGAGGAGCCCATCCTGGTATTCCTCTGTTCTGGCAGGGAGCAGAAAGCTGCCTGAATCTTGTAAATCCCCCTTTACCAATAGAGAATTGAGGCAAGGTAGAAAGCTCACAGCCAACCCCTATTAGAGACCTATTATTCATTAAGCTGTTACTACTAAGACAATCAAGCTCTTACAGTGGATAACCAGCCCTGCATCCCTCTGTCTGCCACACGATGGCAGAAGAACCAAAGATCATTGCAAAGTGCTTTTAAAATATCTGCTGCAAACAGGGAAGGCACCTGTCTCTGGATCTGCTGGTGATAAGGGTATCACCTCTTACGTGGCTAACCCAGAGCCCACCAGGAACCCAGCCTGGTCAAGACAAAGCGGGTGGAGGGGGCTGTGCTGCCCATGGCTTCTCCACAGGGAGGTCACAGCTTCATTTCTCCACGCAGGTCTCACATCATGCCATCACATAGCCCAAATACCACAGGAGACCCCCTATTAGTTTCCATGCACACCAGTGACCACAAGGGCTTGAAGAAAGATCTCCAACATTTCAAAACATGAGGAAGCTGTAAATTCAACGGTACGAGCCCTGAGCCACCTGCCAGAATTAGACCTACTTTGTGTAAGCAATTGGATAGGTGACCTCCAGAGGACCCTTCCAACCTGAATTACCCCATGGACCAACTCACTCCAGGTCAGATGCTGCAGCCTGTTCTGCTCCAGATCCTAGCTGTTTTCCCCCTATGAATTAACTCTTCTCCCCAGGAGTAGTTTTTGCTGTTGGTACAGCAAAAAGCAGTTGGTACTTAGCTGCTGTGAGCAATTGGAGCCTTTCCTCCCAACTGAGGGAAGGCTGTGGCAGAGCTTTGCTTGCCAGATCACCACTGACTGGGATGTCAAGCTGGGATGTGGATCCCCTTTGCTCCAAGATACCCAAGTGTATTTTTGGACTCACAGGCACTTGCTGTTGAAGAGCCTATAACTCATCTCTGCTGTTTGGGGCCATCTGGGGATAGTCTTTGGTGCTCCAGCTGCAGTCAGTGACTTGTTTTCTGTATAACCCTTCAGAAAGCAGTCACTGGAGTTTGCATTCATTAACCATAAGTAAAAAGCTTCAGAAGGAAAGAAGCAGGCCTAAATCACATAATTCTCACAGCACATTTGGACACACCCTCATGCTCTGCCTTCAGCAACCTGTGCTCCCCTCGCAGTGGAGCTGGTCCCCAAGGAACAGCTGAGCACGATCTCCACATTAGCGACACGCTGCATCTTTTCTGCTCTTGGGAATGAGACTTGGAGAAAGCCACAGCTAAGACACTGCAACACCTGGTTACACTTCTGCAACACAGCAGAAGAATCCCAGCTCTCAGCACACAAAAGGACAGTTCACATGGATCCTCATCCCCTGCTTTTCACCCAGGACCTTGTTGGGAAGATCACACTGCTGTGCTGCATGGCCAGTGCTGAGAGGCAGCAGCTGACAGTCACATTCATCTCCCAGCTGCATCACTCCTCTCCTTTCAGTGCTTCACAGCTGGGGAAGGAAGTGTCCTCCTGCTCTTTCCTTCCTTCCTTCCCTCCCTCCCACCCCCTTCACAAGTGAAGTTCTTGAACCACCTTGCTCTCTCCTTCTCTTTACAAAAGTGACGAAAGTATAACTCCAACTACTTACACTAATACATTCTATTTACAAGGCAATAAATCACTGTCATAATTCATGTATGAGTAGCACTGTTTTAATATGAATAAATATTGGAAATTGAAGGCTCTCTCTTCTTTCTGTTCCTTTGTAGGAGCAGGGGGACTAGTAGCACTTGTAGGAGTGCTTCTTATTTACAGTATCTCCAAATAGCATGATTTAACCCATTCATGTGCATTCTTTAGCAGATTTCATCCATTTACACACACAAGAACCAACACCAGTCCCCATGCAGTTTAACCGGGACCACTTGTGCACGAGGAAGATTGTGATCTCAGTGATTAGACCCCATCACACCCCTGAGGGCTTGGTCCCTGTGTTTTCGCACACACTCCTGTTCACACTGCAGTCATTGCCACCTTGGTATTGCTGTCATGAACTCTAAACCGGGTTCTGTCTTTCTCTGCTCTGCATCTCCCATGGGATGTGCTAGCAGGCGTTCACTTCACTTGGCTTTTTAACACCCAGTGGGGCAGGACTCAGCTTCACTGTGCAATAGCCATGCAGGACACAGCCAAAGCACTGCTGCATCTTCAGGGTGGCTGAAGACACATGTGCTCTTCCCCACCAGCCCCTCCACAGCAACACCCTGCATAGCTCAGTAGCTGGAGGCTCTCAGTGCCCTGCACCCCAGATCCTGCAAGGACAGGGATCCCAGACTCCTCCATCCCAAGCTGAGGAGCCCATCCTGGTATTCCTCTGTTCTGGCAGGGAGCAGAAAGCTGCCTGAATCTTGTAAATCCCCCTTTACCAATAGAGAATTGAGGCAAGGTAGAAAGCTCACAGCCAACCCCTATTAGAGACCTATTATTCATTAAGCTGTTACTACTAAGACAATCAAGCTCTTACAGTGGATAACCAGCCCTGCATCCCTCTGTCTGCCACACGATGGCAGAAGAACCAAAGATCATTGCAAAGTGCTTTTAAAATATCTGCTGCAAACAGGGAAGGCACCTGTCTCTGGATCTGCTGGTGATAAGGGTATCACCTCTTACGTGGCTAACCCAGAGCCCACCAGGAACCCAGCCTGGTCAAGACAAAGCGGGTGGAGGGGGCTGTGCTGCCCATGGCTTCTCCACAGGGAGGTCACAGCTTCATTTCTCCACGCAGGTCTCACATCATGCCATCACATAGCCCAAATACCACAGGAGACCCCCTATTAGTTTCCATGCACACCAGTGACCACAAGGGCTTGAAGAAAGATCTCCAACATTTCAAAACATGAGGAAGCTGTAAATTCAACGGTACGAGCCCTGAGCCACCTGCCAGAATTAGACCTACTTTGTGTAAGCAATTGGATAGGTGACCTCCAGAGGACCCTTCCAACCTGAATTACCCCATGGACCAACTCACTCCAGGTCAGATGCTGCAGCCTGTTCTGCTCCAGCATCTCTACACTTCTTTTTGGCAATGGGGCCTGAAACCAGCTGGTTTTTGACCTGGAGCAGTCATAATGGTCTGGAGTAATCTCAATACAGAAGAGCTGCTTTACACACACAAGACCTACACTCTCAGTCCCCTCAATCAGCTTACCTCCTATGTAGGACTTCTTACCTCACAGATAAAGAGACTCCAGAAGCACTAGAGCAGCAGTGATGTGCTTACAAGGGACAAGTTCCATACCAGAGCCCTACTTCCAGATGTCATGACACAAAATAGATCTGTACTACCCAGTATCAGGTGGGAGAAATCCAAATGGGTGTTCGTGAACACAACTTCACTGACTTCTGCACCAAAAACCATCATGAAACAAACAAAAAAAAAGTGCCTTACCATGTTTTAGTTCATTCTCATGTTATCCAAAGACAGAGGACTTCATTTGAAGGGACTGACCTCAGCTGGAGCTTTTCGTTCTGGAGAAACTCAGACACACTTCACTGAAGTGGGAAGCAGTCCGGGGAGCAGGTGCACCAATGTCTTTCTGTGGAGACCTAAAAATTGTACAGAGATGTTTTACTTGGCCTTTTGAACTCAATAGCCATACTGTGCTAGTCTGAAAGCAGTCCCATTTGCACATCATGGTAAGCAGCTCTCACTTGTTCCCTTGGCCAACAAAATGCCCTCAGAGAATAACAAGACTTTGAGCCTTTGGTCTGATTGCTGCATTTAGAAAAGGTTAAAATGTCACTCCTTAGAACGTAAGCCTTCCGTGAAGCTTTAGAAATACAGGTAATGGTAATATAAATACTCTGAGCAACTTTGGAATTACTCTCTTTGCAGTTGTGCTCCTACCAGCCTTCAGCGTGAGAACCCAACTGCAGCAGAGGAAGCCAGAGACCAGCGCTGATTTAGCTGTGTTCAGCATTGCCTCAAATGAGGGGAGATACTACACTTAAATCAATGCTTTGCTGTCACTTTCTGCCCATCTTTCTTTTGTATACCAACTATTGAGCAGAATGCAGTTGTACAGCTGTGGGTCTTGCTCTGGATGGATGATGAAGCAGCCTGTAAGTGCCTGAAAACAGGAAGACGCCAACATTTGGAGCTGCTTCGCTTTATAAACTATGTGAATTCTAGAAGTTACCTTTTTCTCCTCCTGTTGAGCCATTTGTGAACCAAAAGGTAGACTAAGATGGCAAAAAGGATGAGCAGCAAAATGATCATCACCACGAAGAGTATTTAGAGTCATTCTGAAATCCAGACTTCTCCTGTTCATGGTTGTTCAAGTATACCCCTGTAAAATAATGAATAGGTGTTAATTTTATATAGCATGTTGTAAAATTGTAAGAGTAGCAGGAGTCGATTATGGAGAACCCAAGCACAGTGATGTGAGCATTACTGACATGGGGAAATGGTGTTTCAGCTTCTGTGGGATGCCATCTGGCACATACATCCAGTGCAATGCATTGAAAAATGCCTATATTGCTGTATTCTGTTCTGTATTGCTTTTGGAAGAGTTTCTTCTCTTCTCATCTCCACACTTTCCTGCACCAGGAAGAAGGGGAACAGGACCTTGTTCTCATCAGCAAAACTGATCATTGCTGGGGCTACATTCGGCAGGTGATTTCCAGTCTGCAGTGATGGCAGGATTAGAGACTGAGCACACCACTTTCCAGACCCACATTTCTCCCTAGATCTCCTTGTAAAGTATTCTTTTCTTTGAAATGGACTCATAATCTCATTTTGCTGCAAGATGCCTCTTCCAGATACTCATGGAAGTATGATATCTTCTTAGAAAGAAATAATCAGAAAATGTTAGAAAGGGAAAGGGGTTTTTAAGCTATTCTGTACCTCAGAAGTACAGTTTCTTCTCCTTCTTTACAATTGTCTGACATGATGCAGATACCTCTTCTTTTTTGTAGAACTCATGTCATCCTGTTCTCTGCTAAGACTTACTAGCATATAGCAGCTATAAACTGGTCTATTTTAGCTCAGCTGTTAGATCATTTTCAGGCAACAGCTGCTCTTCAAGGGATGGGAGCCAGGACCCGAGGGGATAACCCAGCGAGCAGGACAGGACCTCAGCAACCAGGACCCACACCACCCCCAGGGAGGGAGCAGGGCAGGCCAGGGGAGCAATCAGGTTCAATCAAGATCTTGGATCACCAGACAAGTCCACAGTGATAAGGCAGGTCCAAGGTCAAGTTTAGGAGGTCAATCCACAGCTCAGGGTCAGGTCCAGCAGAAATATCCAGCATCAGACACAGCTCTGGGATGTCCAGGCAGAGCCACAGTGCTGAGACAGATCCAATAACGATCCGGGACATGAACCCACAGATCAGGGTCCAATGACAGCCAAGGCATGGCTGTAGCTGAGCTTTCCTGCAGAAAGACAAGCTTTTCTGCAAGCAGCTCAAGCAGACACTGAAAGTCCAGGGCCCAGATTAAAACTGGCTCCTGATCCCATGGGCGGAGTGTGAGGGACAGGCCCCAGGTGAGGCTGTTCAGGGCCATTAAGACCTATTAGTGCCCTCAGGGCTCTGGCAGTCATTGATCAAATCAGTTTGCGAGACCATATGCTGCAGAGAGGGTCCTGACTCACAGACAGATCACTTTTAACAGATCATTTTTTTGCCATTCGCTGTTTGAAACAGAAAATTAATACCCTCAATTGCTGTAAATTAAGTCTTTCTTTAGATTAACAGTGGCGATTAGCTGCTCTCTATCTGCTGAAATGATCCACTAAAGGCTTAGGTTACGAAATATCAAAACTGTGTCTTCAGTGCTCATTTTAGATCATACAGGTTTGAATGATGTCAATATTATAGACATCTGAAAGTGTGCTGCTTCTCAAAAAATAAAATAAAATATAAAATTGTAAAATAAAATATAAAATGAAATTATCTTCACATTTGGAAAGTCAAAACAGGCGAGGACTCACATACAGTGATTTCATTTTCCGACACAAATTGCAGCAATCCCATCAGTTCTTCTCCTCCTGTAGCACCCTGAACACCGGTGAAAGCTAAGGAGGGCATTAGCTGAGCTGCAGCCTCGAGTTGAGCGGCTGAAAAAACCTGGAGGTGAGGTAAAATTAAAATATCACGGGTAGCTCCTGCCTGCCCCAAAAGCATCTTCTCGGTGTGGTACCCGCGGCAGGTGGCGCTCCCCGGCTACAAATAGAGAGAGAGCTGGAAATCAGGCACTTGGCAAAAGTTCCTTTTCCTTCCCCCTTTCCCAATCCCTTTTCTCCATCCCTTCCCCCCTTCCTCCTTTTCCCCCCTTTCTCCACTTCCTCCTGTCCCCCTTTCCCTTCCCACTATCCTTCCTTTTTCCCCCTTTCTCTCCCTTCTCCCTGCAAGGAGGACCCCCTCATTGTTCAGTTATTCCTGCAGGAGCCACAATTAAAAAAAAAAAAAAAAAGTAGGAGAAATAGAGGTTCGTTTATTGGGGGACATGCAACTCATATGTGAAACTTGTCTAGAGAAATCACATGCAATCTCACACAGATCTTCCTGCTGCTTTTCTAGAGTTTTTCCAACTTTCATAGAAGTTTGGGTCCTGAGGGTATGATGGGCAGCATTCCTGCATATACAGATTACAAATTTTTTTCCAGAAGTTAAATAAAGTATATCTTGGAGATGTATTCCCTACAATCACACTCTATGAGCTCACCCCGGCAAGACCTTTCAAGGGTCATCTGCTCTCCCTTCCTGCATACACAGATTACAAAATTTTTTCCAGAAGTTAAATAAAGTATATCTTGGAGATGTATTCCCTACAATCACACTCTATGAGCTCACCCCGGCAAGACCTTTCAATGTACACTCCCTGTGTTGGTAAGAGAAGGCATCTTCACTGAAGGTGGCAAATTTCCACTTCTGTTAGATCTTGCTAGACCTTTTAAAAACACACATAGGAAGGCCGCCTTTCCAGATCTCCTGTTTTATAAGTAACTCAATACTCAAACTACCTCTCCACTACTTTTTTAAGTAAACTAAACCAGGTAGTTTCTCAAATTTAACCTTAAAGACTTTAAGTTCCTTTTTTCAATTTCCTTTTTTCAATTTCCTTTGAAGTCTCTCAAGATGTTCCAGATCCTCCTACAAATTTCTACACCAGAATTGGGCTCCCATTCAAATAGAGGACCCCATCTCCCCACTTTACTTGACATACTCCCTCCCTTTACTTGGGAGAACAAACAGCAGATGGCCAGACGGGACTCACCTCTCCAGACTTGGGAACAGCAACCCCAGGACTGCAGGACTGAAGCTGCTGCTTGCGTAGTTGTGGCACCCACTCCCTGTTTGTTCCTCAGATCGCACAGGATGCCAGCAATGTGGGTCTTCTATCCTACAGAAAAAAAAAAAAAAAAAATTGTGCAAAATTATAAAAAGAATTGGACATTTGCTGGCACTCGCAAGAATTCTCAGGGGAGAAGGACATTTGCTGGAAGACGGGGGAGAAGAAATGGTGTGTGGGGAGGGAGCAGGTGAACTTAATCTACAGCAGCTTCTGAGTGTGAAGAAGACTATTAGTGCCACTGGCACATTTCACGTTCATAGCTGTGGTGCTAGGCTATTTGTGTCATCTCCCTGCTATGAATTAAGAACGAGGAGTAACAAATTGTGCTGTCAGTCAGACACATTAGGAGAAATCCCAGTGTATGGTTGCTTACAAAAAAGCTAGTAACCCACCCGGAGCCAGAAAATCAAACTGAGGCTGAGAATTCTCTACATTTGGAAACACATAAGTTGGCAGCACTGGGCCAAATATACCACTGTGACAAGCAGCACAATCCTCCTAAAATGGACAAGGTTCTATCAGACCCCAAAACTGGCCTTACCCACTCTTTATCAGTTAAACTGTTGAGGAGACCGACCACTAGGGCAGTACTTAGTATGTGTCTTTTTCAAGCATGCACTTTTCATTAAGTAACTTATTTTAGACAAAGAACTTTTCACAGGAAGATGAGAGGACCTGCTTGATGAAATATTGACTCTCCCAATTCATATTAGATTCTCAAATCTAAGCATCATTCAGCAGCTCTGAATTGACTAATGGCCATCTCAGCAAATGGATTTCCACCTTCATCTTTAGTTCTTGTCTGAATTATATTAATACACATTGTTTATCTCTAATGAGCTCTAGAATATGATGTTAACAGAAGCAATTAAGGCCCAGCGTAACTGTCTGCAACGCTGTGCTGGAGCTGAATATATGGCTAATGAATCACTTCTATAGCTCCGTTCCAGTTTCCTTACTGCAAATTGTACTTCAGATGAGTTAAGCTCATTTTAGTGTCCAGGCTGTTGCTTTTATTTTTAACTTGTGTGTGTGCAAGAGGTTGCTTATATAAGAAAGAAGCAGATAGGTCCTTTGAAGAGCTAGTCTAATGTTTTTTATTTATTGCTCAGTGATCACAATTACCTTCAAAGAGAGGTGTCAGATTTAGACTTCCTTTTCCCCTACTGAGCATAGATTTAAATTTCTCCTAAGGTGTTTAAGTTCAGGAAAACAAAGCTTGATTCAGAGCACTGTTTAGCCAGGATGGTCAGGCCCTAGCTTTTTGTGCAGATAACCATGACTGAGAGGTCGGGTGCGTCAGGTTTTTTAGCCTAGTTGAACCCCTGTTCAAAGCAAAAGGGTGTCCCTCTCTAAAATATTTGGTGAACTGCTGGATTCAGGGAAAAATTTACATATAATTTGTGGCCACAAAAAATTAAAAGCTAAGACTGAGGTCAAAAGAAAAGCGAAGTATGATGCTACTCAGACAATTTTTGTTTTGAACTACTGCCCTATCCCAGCAAAGATTGGGCATCCTGGTCTTTAATGAACTATATTAAACATTAAACACTGAATCTTCAAGTTACTTGGAGCCCCTGAAAAGGAAAGAAAAGCTGCTACTTGACAGCAACATTCTCAGAAACGAAGACGAGAATTGCTGTAAGCCTCCAATTTAATGGCTTGGTCCTACAGTTGAAGCCAGAGAAATTTTACTATTGCCAGCAATAGGAACCTGTTGTAGATAAAGTTCTGTTTGAAACACCTGAGCTTTTCCCCGTGTTCTGATCTACTGAATAATCCTCTCATCTAGCCTTGAAGGCAAGCAAAGAAAACTGTAAGTATCAGACAACATGATCATTTGATCTCCTACTGTAAGAAATTGCTGCAACAAGCCAATGCCAGTTTGAATTTGCTCCTGTCATATATTGTGGCAGGAGCCTCAAAATCTGCCTGAAGGTGCTGCATCAGTCCAAACTGAAAAAGAAGTTAACAGCCATAGAACTATTGCTGTTCATATGTTCAGCTTCTTGCTTCGCTACAACAGAGCTGGCATCCTACACCTGGGATTTTTTCCTCAAAATGAACAATTTTGCCAATAGGCTCACCTGGCTGGAGTGGGCTGGGTTGGGCTGCTCTTTCTCTCAGTCCTGGTTCTGGCTGGTGGTTTTAAAACATCCATCTGAAACGCAAGCTGAAATGTAGCTCTTCAGGTAGCAAAGTGGAACACACTTGGCTGCTGCAGGAGAATCAGACAATTTTTACCTGTCTTCACCGACAGATGTTATCACCACACCTACAAGCAGGCTCTGCACTTCGACATACTTGATCTCCGACTGATGCTTAGTACCAAATTAGTCAGCAGTTCCTTTTTTATTTTGTAAGGAGTTATCTATCTAAGGACCAAGATCAAAGCAGCAAGAGCATCATTTCATTGTGCTGACTTGAATTGCAGTGTCACTTTAATTTGCAATCACTGAAGCAAAACCTCACCAAAAGCAAAGGAAATACTCCAGCAATTAGCCTGCACTCAACTCGGTGCTGCAGGAGGCAGGCTGCTGTACCAGCCCTGCTACTGAGCTCGGGGATGTCCCCACCACCCACCAAAGCCCACAGGTGAGGGGGCAGCTCTGAAATGGTGGAGCTGTGTCACTGGCGATGAGAAAGGGAGACTTGCTGGGACGTTTTAGAACAAAATGATCTGGAAAGGAACTTAAAGAAGTCAATCTTATGCCGCTATTTTTTGTTTGCTGGCTTGTTCGGTTTTGATACATGAAAAGGGGAATTGACAGAAGCTTATTTCATGCAAATTTTAACTTAAGCAAAGGCAAGGTTATTGAGTAACTTCTGGGCTTACAAGGCTCCTCGGTTTACTCGGGAGCGGACTATGTACTTCCACTGAAAGACATGAGAATAGAAGATCTGTGCTATAAGTGTTGGGAAAAAAAATAATTAATAGCCACACCCAGTTTCCTTATGCAGTTCCCTGACACATTAAGCTCCAAGGCTGTCCTCTGGATTCTCCAAACCTGACTCAATAATGCCGGGGGGGGACATTCACAGCTCAGGCATCAAAAGCAGGAGAAGATGAACCAGTGCAGCTTTTATCACAGTGCATTTGTAGGATGTCTTCATCATCTACATTACCTTTGCCACTAATACGTTTTATAGCAGAAATGTCCTCCTGTGCTGGGCGTTGTACAGTCACACACACACATTCCCATCTCCCCAAATTTACAGTTTCTATCAACAAGGAAAGGAGTGGATAGATGAGAAAAACCTTCACGCTGTTTTACACAGAGACAACTGAGACATCAAGTGACAAAGCAGTTTTCTCATGGTCTACAGAAAACCTAGGACACTCTTACAGGCCAGAACTTCACTGGCCAAAGCCCAGTATGAAATAGGCAGTCAGTTCCTCTTAAGGCCACCAGCAGCATGGACCTCTAAGACTGTCCTTCAGCGCCTGGACAGCTGGGTTGCCTACATGGCATTTGTACCAAACAGATGCAGGTAATTCAGAAAAGCGATGTTCCCAGGGTTTCTTTGCCCATCAGGATGGCAGGCAGAGAGTTTGAGCCCTTTTACAGATGACTGCACCAGAGAGTATTCACCAATCCCTCAGAAAGCCCTGTCCCTCAGCGTTCAAGCTGCTGGAAACTGAGCACCAAACACCCCACCCCAGCCCTCGCCACTGGTGGGTGACCAAAGGCGAGGAGGTCTGAAGTGGAGACACCAAAAAAAAAAATTAAAAAAAATTTAAAAAAAGGTTAAACCCGTGAGGGATGGTGTGGCAACCACCTCCCGTCAGCGCCCTGCCCATCTGCCCGGGCCCCTTTGTGGCGGCCGGTTCTCAGGGGGGGCCGGGGGGGCGGCCATGGGTGCTATATTAGGCACCTGCGGCTCGCACAATGGGCTGTGGGTGCTCGGGGGAGAGACAGATTGATGTATTGTGTGCGGGGGAGGAGGGCTGTCACTTGAATCCATGTGAACCCAGGCTTTCGGGGCAAGGGAGATTGACAGCTTTTGTAGGTCGCAGCTCTCTTTCAAAGCTCTGCTTTATAGACAGTAGGTTAGGGGGCCCGGGCTTTCACTCCCATAATTCGAACAGGGCAATCATCAGCATTGAGAATTTCTTCTCTCTCTCCCTCTCTCTCTCTCCTTTTTTTTTTTTTTTTTTTTTTTAACCCCCCTTGTTATGCATTAAATGATTTCAGTGGAGGAATGTGCAGCATTAATTAGAATTGGTTAGCAGATACCAAGGGGAAAAGTTTCTTCACAACAACTATAGGAGGTGTCACTGCTACAAAGACGGTTTTGTTTTCGCTCTCCCCCGCATTATCAGTGCAATATGTAAGGTAGCGATTCTTTTCATTTAAATTAAGTGGAAAGCTACTAAATCTTGTTTTATTCTCCAAAAAGAAAAAGGTCCTTAACACTTATCTTTTAACTTCTTTTATTTTGTAAGGTTAGTGTTTACTTTTGCTTTCAGTCCTCCCCATTAATCGGCCTGCAAAGATGTGTATCCAGTTTTGTGTATCATTTAGCTCTTACAATCATAGGCCAGTACAACTAATATATAAGGATTGTCTCCTGATTAAAGCAACAACGTTACCATTTAAAATCAAAGGCGCTCATCTAGAAGGACACATTGAAATTCAGAAGTGTGGCTGCCTGTTCTCTGCGGGGATTTCCTAGTTTCTTTCAACTTTTTAAATAGAAGTTAAGCTAAAAGATGGGCTTGAGCATATAAAGTAAGAGCTTAGAAGAAACGCTCATTAATATATTTATGTACAGATTTGTATTTCATTCCTTAAAAACTTTTCCCATCGAGAACATGCAAACAAATATCATCCCTGATAGTGTTTAAATAGTTTCTCCCATCAAATGTACTCAATTAGTTTATCAAAAAGAATTAGAAAAATAATTTAAAAAAAAAGAAAACAAACTGAAGTGAGTTTTGACACTTAACAATAGACACAATCCTATGGGCTACACCATATGTAATACCACATTCTTTTGTTTTCTGTTAAGGGTTTTAAAATTACCAAATTATTGCCACTTTAAGCATCATCTCTTAAGACATGTAAAGCCAACTGCTGTATCCAGAAGTAAATTACTAAGGCTCCATGCACTGGAGGTCTTCTTGCAACAAACTCACCCAAAATGTGAAGGCATTTATACTATGCCCACAGTATCAGTCAGCAATTGCCACTAGTCTTCTTTGTACCAGGAAAAGAATAATTCTTGCTTGTTCCCCCCGAGGGAGTGCTGGAAAGCACAGCCACAGGCAGAGCTGCCCGGGCAGGACAGAGCAGGAACTCCCAGAGATGCTGTGCTTCTCCTGCAGGGCAGGTACCACTGCTTCATTTTTTTTAATCTGATTCCCACAGTCTGGCCAATGCATTATATAGTCAAAATCACCGCTTAAAAAATAAGCTTTGTTGTTCGGTATCTGGATCATAACAAGCTTTCTTTATATCTTCATCTTCCTGAGGAGTCAGGAGTTACCAGTGGACGACAGAATGTTAGAGCTTTTTTTGACATAGCTCAGCATTGGCACAACAACTTTAAGAGCTACGTAAAGATGAGCTAAAGAGGGCTTGTGCAAAAGAAGAGAGGAGCAGCATCTACTAAACATGGGATGCAGGTTTCTAGGTAAAAATTTAACTGAGTAAAAAGCCAACTAAAACATTTCACCTTCTTGCTGAACGCTTTTCCCCACCATGGACTGGAGGAACAAGGCTATTAAACATCTGACATCATTGTCTTGCAAGGAAAAATGCATTGGATATCAAGAATTCTTTTCCATACTGCAGGGGGAGGGAGAAGCAGAGTCTCTTCCCTTCCACCTCCCTAACACTGCCAGTTCAGCACCAGCGGCTGGGATTTAAGCCGTGCAGGGGGAAGCAGAGTCTCTTCCCTTCCACCTCCCTAACACTGCCAGTTCAGCACCAGCGGCTGGGATTTAAGCCCTGCAGCCTGCACTGTAGCACCGAATACTCTCCCAGCGTTAATTAATTAATTAATTAATTCATCCGGTGCCAATTTGCAGAGGATCCAGAGTTGTTTGCTGCCTCGGACACAGAGCAGCACTTCTCTGGGGAGCTGAGGTCACTGCAAAGATGGGTTTTGAAGTCAGCCCCGGCCGTGGGGTCAGCCGAGGCAGCCCAAAGCCCTCTCAGCAGCAGTTCACATCCCCACACAGCCCCGGCTCCGCGCAGCGGGACCAGCTCACAACCTCCAGAGAGGCAATGCTGCTTTGTGGGTCACTCTTGCCAAGTTTTCCCGTGTCTCCTGCACCCTAGCCCAAGAGCCACCTCCTCTTTATTTTTTTTATATTTTTTTTTTTGGACCAGTGTACCTCTCTCAGAATTATGCATCCCTTATGCATGTAAATGAGAGGGGTCCAATTACACGCGAGGGAGAAAGGGTTTAATGAATCGTGAAAAAGCAAGGGTTGCATAGAAAAAGCTCAATCCTGGTGCCTCCTCATCCCCCCGCTTGGAAACGTGCATTTCTCATTTTTGAGAGTTACGAGAGAATGCAGAGGAGTGAACGGGAGAAACCCTCAGCTGAATGAATACAACGCTTGTTTGTGTTTCTTACAGCTGCACTTGAAATCTCTGATACTCACTTTTAAGGAAAAAATAATTAAGCAAAGAAGTTAAGTTCCTCTACACAGCATAAACAAATGCACTACCTGATTTGTAGATAACTCTGTGTTCAAGTTCTCCCATCTGGAGTACATTCCTCTTCTTACTCTCCTTTCTTCTGTGTGTCTACATAAGGTCTTCTATGAATTTAAAGGACAAAGAACAGGCATAAGCCGGTTGTTATTTATGAGGTCCTGTAAAATACAGCCACAGTTACACAGTCTAAGTCATATGACTAACTTCCACACCTGGTTGACCCTGAAATTGATTGTTTATCACTGGATTTACCAGGTGAATGTGAACTAGAAAGCATAGGATACAACGAGCATTTTAAGGCAAAACATTAAAACAATATTATTAATGTCAAGTATGATTTCATATAATTACATTTAAAACAGACATCAGTAGTAATAGTAAATTGATTTGTAAATATTCTGGGACTCTTCAGAGGGCTTTTATTTCTGGTGGGTTTGGATATTTTTTTTTTTTCTTTAACAGGATTAATGATTGGTTACTGACTGTTGTTAAAATGACTTTAATACCTCAAATTACAATGTAGGGAAAACTCCCAGTGCCCTCAATAGGAATTATGCAGCATTGTGGTCCCAAGTTGTGAAAAGAAACAGACTTAAGTGCTTGAGCATGAAGATGTTCTCCCTTTTCCATATCAATGAGGGAATCACAAGTACTGAGCAATTACATCTCCAACTGAAATGTAGCAGAGCTATTATCTGTTCAATATCTTTAAAATTTGGCCTCAAAGTTTCCTCTTCCACAACAACATCAATAGGACAACTCCACATGTGCACAAATTTACATGGGAGTATGAATAACTTGTGGAGCTACACCAAGCCTGCTCCAATTTTTTACTAACGTGATCTAGAACCCAACAGGCAGGATGCATGTGAAGGCCAGTGCATAACTTCTAGCACTCATGAGCAAATATTTCTCATTAGAAGCATGTGGAATAAAAAGAAAGATCTACTACTGTGGTGTTGTATGTTCTTAGTTATTTCTGCACAGGTAGAAGAGTCCTGGCCCACTGCTGGTGATCCAGGGTGCTGCTCTGTTTAGCTACTGCTACGAGTAGTGGAACTAAACTCTATGATCTTAAAAAGAAGTTGTCATTATCCCAATTACTCCTTCAGCTTTGAGGTCTTGAAGTGGTTCAAGCCAACAGAACCTCCTTGAGGGTGAAAACAAAATGAAAGTGGTGCACAGAGATGCCCATCTTTGTGTCATCTATTAATTTTTCTAAAATTCCAGTGATGCCTTTATTGGAATTTCCATCTGTCAGGACTCTTGGATATGTTGTCAGTGTGAAGGACATGCTGGTCAGTAACCTCCATGTACTGGATGCAAGTGTTTCCATCTACACTACTGGAATTGGGAGGGAAGGGATGATGCCAGTACAGATAGTAGCTGGAGCAGCCCAGCTCCCTTAGGAAAGGAAATAAAAGGAGTAATATGGGAATATCATAGGATAGTAAGGGTTTGCCTGTCTCCATATCCACAAAATCTATAAACCTGAGCTTTCCTAAAGAGATGTCATTGCTGAATCTTGTGAGGTTTATCTCTTGTCATCATCTCAGGCTAGTTATCCTGAAACAAGCCTCATGCAGCATGTGTTCCGAAGTCCTGAATTGCTAGCCATATTCACACAAATGACTGCTATTTCCTCACCTGGGAAGGGACCATAGAGATCATCTAGTCCAACTCCCCTGCTGTAGCAGGATTGCCTAGAGTTAGAGCATGTTACTCAGGACTGCATCCAGGCGGGATGTATGTAAAACTAAAAAGATTTTTGTTTATCCTATTCTAATGTCCTACTCATTTGATGTCTCTTGATGTTGTGCTGCCTTCAATAGTCTCTTGTATGATGGGAGAGAGGGAGGGGAGCCTTTAACAGGCACTAGTCTCCCATACCTGCGTGGTGTCAGCAGCTGGGTGTTTGGGTGAAACAGCTTGTTGTCAAAGGTGTGGTCTGGTGGGTTCTCTTTCATTTCTGGACTGGGATTCAGACAGCTTTTCTTCACTGCTAAATGTGGATTAGAGATGTAAAGGGTGACAGCTTAAACAGTCAGCCCATCATAACAGAAGTAAAAATGTTACAAATCAAGACAATAGGAAAAGAACTGACTGCTTTTTAGTTAATCGATCAGTTCACCCTTTGGGCTGTGCCTGTGCCCTGCGCCCCTTCCCTCCAGGATGCTTTCCCCTCCCACTGATGCCAAAGGCAGCCACAATAATACAAACAAGTTGAGAGCAACGATAAACTGTTACCTTTAAAAAAAAATTAAAAATGCAAAAACCTAGTTCTCCTGTTTTCCTTCTCATGCCCCCATGCATCATTGTACGGGCTCTGAACAGACAAGCCCACTATTACAATGTTGTCAGGGCCCTGCTAGTTTTCTAGTTCAAATCCTTGTTCATGCTGTTTGCTAAGTACTTGTTCACTGTGACAGCTTTCAGCAAAACAGAACACACTGAATGCTTCTTTCCAAACAGCTCTGTCCTGCTGGGCTTCAAGTGAAACAAGCCCTTCAGACTCCATCATGTGAACTTTTCATAAGGAACAATCTCCTTTAGACAATTCCTTTCAGAGATACTATCCGTGAAACTGGGACTTGGGGATGAGGTGACATCACAGCCTTCTTCCTCTGGCCAGGGTCATGGCCACCAAAGTTGTATTTGTCAGGAGGCCTCCACATGGCATGGTGCATGATTTCCTTAATTACCTAATGTTTCCCTACTAAAAAAAAAAAAAAAAAATCTACAACAACTTTAAAGTGTATTTTAGTACATTTTCTGTTGAACAAAAAGCAAATGCTTTTGTGCAGACAGTCAAACCCTGGGTTGTAAAAGTCAGAACTGATTACTGAAAACATGACTCATGTGGAGTTAAATCTTAAAAGCAGATGTGCAAGAGCTGGTAGACCAAAACTGAGATAGATCTTTGCTGTTTCCCTTGCTGGTGTCTGCACCTTGTGCCATTCCCTTCTGGCTCACCTGCCTGCTCTCTTCTTGGTAACATTCATGCACAGAAACAATCAGGAGGTTTGATGAACAAGTCATGCTCTTACCACTGAGTTGGAGAGTAAATGGGGCAAAAAGGGCTAAGTTAGAGAGTCGGGCATGATTGCAAAATGTCGTGTGCACTTCAGCAGCAAGAACTTAGCCCTCTGCTAAGTTCTGCTCCCACCTCATTGCCAAGGACAGACTTTAGAAAGGTACCACCACCTTTCCAGGAGATGGAGGTTGAATTGATGACCCACGAAAGCTGTCCCAACCCAAGTGACCACCACCCCGACCATCTGTTGTGTTTAGGCAGAGGGAGAAATAGTAACGTGGTAAAAGCACAACAGAAACAGCCATGTGGAGAAAAGTGAAATTCAGTGAAATACTGCAACCACATCCTTATTTCTGAAGCAAGTCTCAAAAACACACTGACTGCACCTTTTCACTGTGATTATGACTAAAGTTGTCCAGTTTTGTTGTTATGTTATGATAACTGTAGTCATACGTTGTTATGTTTGTTGTCTTGTTATGACAACAAGAGCTTGAAAAGCTGTAACAAATAACTTTTTATTTATCATTTCCAGCATGCATTTTCCTAGACATGGAAAGTCCCTAAATGGTGTCCTTCTTTGCTACAGAGGACTAACAGTCCCTTCTTCAGGTTGTCTTCTACTAAGTACTTTACACAAACTCCCTGTTTGTTTCCCTCCTTCCTTTTACAAGGACGGAAGAATTGCAATGTTTAAGTGCATAGTCCAGAACAGCACACACCTCTTTCTTTATAGACCTCTACAGGCTCAGGATGAAGTATGTTCTTCACCAAGTCTTTTCATACCACCACTAAATGGCTAAGTTTAAGTTGAACTGTGTTCCAGGGAATCCAGAATTGTGACCACCAGAGTGACAAGTCTGTGCTGGCTTTGTCAAGATCTGAGGAATGTGTTTTGTCACTTTTATCATACCACAAATGAATTACTCTCTAATAAACACATAAAGCAGGTATCAGGTGTTTCGTCAGGCTCAAAAATATCTTGTAGGATTGAATTTAGTTCAGTGATACTCAAAGCTAGTATCTCCCTCTGGTGCCCACATCCCTCAGACCCTTGTAATTGCATTGCAAGTTTCTTATCACTATGAGTATAACAGGGTTTTTTTTCAGCAAAGCAAGTCTCTTTTGCAAGGAGACCAATTATGATAAGACTGCCCTCCCACTGATTTTTTTCAGCTGCTCCCTGAACCAGATAGCATGTTTTCATTGCCAAAAAGAGAAGTGACCTCCTCCTCTTTTTCTTTGCTTTTCCAGGCCAAAACTCCTCTCATTTCAAGCATACTACAGTGCGGAACTTTGAAAGAGAAAGGACTAGGCTTTTTTAAAAATGCCAATCTTATTTAGGGACTTGTAAAACTTATAGCCTAAGTACCTACTCAGAACAGCTTCCTACAGAAGCAGAACAGTGACCATTTATCCAGCAGTGCTGTACTCACCAGCTCTCAGGCGCAGCTCTCTCCGGTGGCCTCAGTCTGTGAGAGGGGATAGTCCTTTGAACTCAAGTTCTCTAGGAAAGGGTCATGCCGATTTGGCTAGAAAGGCAAAATCCTAGTCATTAATAATATCCTCTGGCAATTTTACCCATCCTTATGCTGCACTGAAGGAGCCACCACCCCCTGTCCTTTCTTTAGCCCTTGAAGACGCAGGCAGATGTCCGCTCTGCAGGCAGGTGTTGCCCCAGTCCAGAAGTCACCACTGCCCAGCTGCTTGCTGGATTTGTGGGATGGTTTCTCTAAGTGCCCTCAAAATGCTCCAGACAAACCCTGGATGGCATATTTTAAGCATTTTTAACAAAATAGCTTGGGTTAGCCTGGAAAATTTTGTCTGAAGCGAGAAAATGCTTACATTCTATTCTCAACACAAGACTGAGAGTGAACTCCCAAGCAGAGGTGACCTCTAGCTAGAAATGGTGACATTTCCAGCTGGTAGAGCTGGCTACAGAAGATGCCACCACTGCACACTGATTCTGGGCAGCTGCATAGCTGCAGATGGGCAGGAGGCACTTCTATCTCCCACCTCTGTCTCCCTCCACCTCTATAAAATATCCACTGTCATTTTTTATGATTAGCATCTCTGGGTTTTGTCTCTAAACCTCCAAAACTATGTTGCCCCACCTGCACCGCTCCTTGCGGCATTTGTAACACCACAAAGAGGATGGCAGCTACAGATCTGCTGCTAGAACTGTTACTGTTTGACCTGCCTGCCTAGGAAATAACACCCAGTAGCAGGATTTTATGTCCTTGCATATCATAGGAAAAAGACATTGTTTCTTCCATTCCCCACACCCACAGATAAACCACATTACTTGTCTTCAAGTTGTTCTGTTCCCAGGCTACCCTATCTTTAACTCACCCACTGTTTGAAACTGTAAAATACAGAGCCCCTTTCATGCAGGGAGGGATGTTCCTGCCAGGTCCCAGTGTTCTAGGGAATTTGCCAGATCCCTCAATAATCTGATCCTCTGCCTTTTGGCTCCAGTGTTCAGAGTTGGCTCTTTGGTCTGAGTTCTCCCAAAACAGGCTCTCCATCCCCTCCCGTATCGTGCTTTCCCTACTGCCTGGTAACCGTGTGTAAGGTCCATCCCCTTTAGCATTTCCTTCCCCAGCAGAGCTGCCTGAGGAAACACCAGGAGCAGTCGGTCCCTCCACCCTCCAGCCAGCACAGGCATAGGCAAGAATGAAGGATTTCTATTTGCAGCATCCCATTTGAGTTTTCTGGTCATTAGAGCACTGCAGTAAATGCACTGGGCTCGATTCCCACAGCACAAAATACCCTTCGTAGGGCTGCTGGAAGCCAGCAGAAGTGCTAGAAATAGGGAGAGGGAAAGTCTTATAAAAGACGGCCCAAACAGAGACTGGGAAGGGACCAGGTACAGCTGAGCTGCACTACATTGAGTCACCAATTACTGTTTGGCACACCTTCCCCTAGCTGGGGAAGTCAACTGTACCTACCAGGCTTAGTGGCCAAAGGTAAGAGATGTCCCCTACCCTCCGGGGCTGCTGTTTGGATAAGAACTAGAATTTAGGCCAATTAATCATTATGGACAATGCTAAGTAAAGTAAAAAGTCCATGCCAGCAAGACTGCAATAGTGTCAGTCTGAGAGAGAAGAGAGGTGACACCCTGTTTAGCTGTTTTATCCTTACAGGGACTGAAGGATATTGCTGCTTCAGACAGCTATTGGCCGTCTGACTGACTTCCCTTGCAAGCTCTTGTTCCCTCTTCTAACCAAAACGAACAGATTTTGCAGAAAAGGAATGTAATTTTAAAAGTCCTGAGTTAATCAAGTGCTTCAAAAACACAGTGCCCGTGATACAATGGATCAACTTTGTCCTGGGTGTCAGCCCATTCACTCAAACAAGCTTACACCAGAAATGAATTTGCTCTGGTGCTTTTGTCAATAAAATTCTAGATTAAAAAAGACCCTATATAGAGCTGGTCCCAGAGGTAATTGCTAGTTAATCAGCCAATTAACTGACCCAATGAGTAGGAAAAGGGGAAGGGGGAGTAAGGGGGAAAACAAATCAGTCAAGGTATGGTAGAACATAATTCTTTAGGAGTTAATGTTAGAAACCTTTTCAAAGGGATTACAGCCTACCTTGACTCATTCCCCTCTCTTCTTTCCTTTTTCTCTTCTTCCCAATTTGTAATTGTTGGTTCCCCTAATTGGCTGATTAACTACTTATTACAGACAGACCTGGAGGTATGTGGGATCCCGTTAGCCACGGAACTTGATTTCATCTAGCAAAGCAAGGGTGAACATAGCACAACATCTGCATGGGCAGTTTTTCTCCTACCCGGGCTGATGGCTTAGAGTCAAGTGCCATTTCATTTGAGAAAATCCTTTTTTAAACTAGCTTCTATTTTAATTATTTAATACTGCAAAGAAAATGAGGGATTTTTTTTTAACAGTTGTTATGCAAACAGAATGATTTCTATCAATGGAGTTTTTACCCCTCAAACTAACCTATTATCAACGCTACCAGGATATTTTGATGAATGAGCTGTTACAGTTGCTTGACGTTACGATAATAAGTAATGACAATAGAATTAACCTCTGTTTTCCTTTAATAGTGTTACCAGGCTGCTTTCTACCAGCAGCAAGCCTGGCAGATGAGCCCTAATGGTGAAAAGGGCAAGCTGAGAAAGTTACCCTAATTTCCTCTCCTTGGAGCTCTGTAGGGGAAAAGAGCAGAGCTCACCCTTGCGCTCATTGGCTTCGCATTTTATTAGTAATCACTCAAAAAGGAGGTACCAGTCTGTTCTGGTACATCCTGAAACCACACAACCAAGGAGGAATTCCAAGTTGCTCTCTGACACTTCAAACAGGAGTTCTGCTGCTTGTTCAACACAAAGCAAATCTCATAGCATCTCATTAATGCACCTTTTCCAGCATCATGTAGACAGAGATGGAGCTGCTACCCTTAAAACACTGACATCACAGCTACACAGGGCACTAAGTTTGACCTCTCTAAAACAATAGCTATCAACGCATGTATAACCTATCAGTGCACATGGCTGACCACACGAAGGTTATTTTCTAAAACTCCTGGATTGTTTTAGTCGCTCACCCTCCTGTGCACACAGTAAATAAAATTCTTTTTCTCTCCACATCGCTTGGGCAGCAGGACCCTGTGGAAAACAGCAACTCCTCCCAGAATGATTGTCCAGGTAGACAGGCACAGAACAGGGTTCTCCTGACATAGCCTCTATTGCATAAACCTCTTCTTCTAATTCCACTTCTCTCCTTCAGCTTCAGAAGAGAGTTTGGGATTTTAGTTTTATTTAATATTTGTGACGATTTATTCCTCCCATCCCTCTCTTCTCCCTTAGCAAAAGAGCAGGCTGAGCCTGGGCAGCCCATCCTCAACTGCATGTAAATCACAATCTGATTAGGAAGTGATATATTCATCTCTAACTCCTGCATAAAAGTTATTCAAGTATTTTGACAAAATAAGTGCTGTTTACTTTATACATTTTCTGCTAATTCTAAAGATTTCTGCAAACCTAAAGGATCTCATGGAATTTACAGGCTTGTGGCTTTGCTATTGAAAGTATAAAAGCATGCTAAATTAAGTTGATTTGCCTGTGAAAGAAACACGTCCATTATTCATGTCAGGGCCCTGTCACATCAAATTGAGGGAGTGAAGAAAACCCTTTTTTATCAACGTTTAGAAGCAAGGAAAAAACCAACCATTCAGGGACTGAATTTCAATTGGGAGAAAGTCAGCCTGAAAGCAAGGTTAAAAAAAAAAAAAAGGCTGGGGACATGTCTAATGTTGGAAATCAGCAAAGGGTGGGTTGATTTAACTTTGGCTGGAATCTTTCAAACAGAAAGCCAGGAGGAAACTTAAAGTAGCGAGTAGTACACACAGTCTCAATGTCTCTCATGTAAACTTGTCAAAAGTAGTTAATTCAGATTTAAGACTTTTCAGACCCCGTTTTCCTTGTTTACTTCAAAATAATGATGAAAATTGTTAAAATGCATAGAGCATTTAATTGTGTGCCACTCATATTTTTATCCACCGGTTATGACATGATTTAGTTCTTATTAGCAGACAACATGTAAGGTTTTTTAAGTTTGATTAGCTGACAGAAAAAAATAAAAAATATTGGTTTAGATATAGCTGTTCTATGGCTGTGCATCTCTGTAAGAGGGGGGCTGACAGGATCAAAAATAGTTAGGATGGTTTCCTGTCCACTGTACGACACGTATTACTTCACGCAGCCAGAAAATCTTGGCTGACGGTTTTATGACGTAGTGTGATAGGTGCAGACAAAATAAATGGCACATGTATACATGCCACTTTTCTAATAAAAAGCTGATTCACAGTCTACTAAACTATTCCAATACACATAGGAGTTAAATGAGAAACTGTAAGGGGAATTGTTTTATACACTGAAATTCGTCTCATTGCCTGATTATAATTTCTCGTGTGGCTCGCTCATTTAGCAAAACAAAAAGCTTACAGTTCCTTCTCACTACAGTTGGTTTTTATAAGCTTAAAACCAGCATGTTAAGTGGCATTTCACAGTCTTCTGCTTAAAGCCTAATTGGTTTAGACTGGACACCTTAGGGGTATTCTTTAAAAGAAGTCCAGTTTTTATGTCGCTGACATCATTATACTGTACAAAGGGTAATTCAGCAACTTGTTTGCCTTAAATCATGCTTCTGGGTACCAGGCCTAGACATCATTTCTGCATGCAATTTGTTTTCCTACCTTTTGTTTTTCCCTAACCACGGAACCCTTGGGTTAACATGTTTTCTGCTTTAAAGCTCTTCTCTGAAAAACACTTTACCACCTCATCCAGGCACTCTCTCATGCTTCCCGACTTCAAAGTCTCAAGTTGGGAAAGCAACTCGAAGTCCCAAGTGCTGGACTCTGCAGCTTCTATAGGACCCTCCGCTGAAGTTAAGTTCTTGTCTTTAATTGAAAATTGCAGCCAGTGTAAATAGGAGTTAGTTTGCGGCAAGCTTGCCACAAAAGGAATTACCTCGTGGAGTGGCTGCATTGGGGTAAACAGAGGGGATAAAAAAAAAAAAAAAAGAAAAAGAAAGAAAAAGAGAAAGAAAAAGAAAAAAAAAGCCAGGGGTAAGAGAGAGAGGCATTGTACTGTGGAGGTAGCATCAAGACAAGGATTAATGGCTAGAGGAATTGCATTTTGTGTGCTTTCAGCAACATTACAATCTCCCAAAAGTAAGTGTTACTAATAAGTGGGGCAGTAAAGAAAGGTTAGCGAATTAAGGGAAATGGAAAAATCAGGCTCTGTCAATAACAGAAGGTTTTTATTCTGTAAAGTCTAAGGAAACTGTTGCTGATATGTTTATTTTTAGTACTTAGGTTTGGGTGAACTAATAAAGTTTGTTATTTTATCGAGTTGACAAATGGTAGGAAGTGATACATATATACCACACACAACATTTTCCTGCCAACATCATTTACTTCCATGTACCCACACTTTACTTATTTCACAGTACCAAGCTGGAATAAGGAGAAACCCCATCTGCGTTTCACTGCTGATGTATTACCCTGAGCTAGTGGTGAAATCCAAGCAGCCAGGCTGGAAGTGTGCCAGGCCCTAACAGACCAGAACAAGGAGAGAAGTGGTGGTGGAGAGGAGGGCAGGATCCCTTTTCAGTGCTCAGACCTCTGCTGCCAGAGGTTTGATCAGATACATCATCTGACTATGGCGTTGACAGAGGCTCACACAACATTATCAGATCTTTACAGTAATTCAAAAGGCCACAGCAGGAGAAAGTGAGGAGAATCCAGTGGTGTTCCCGTCTCCTTTCTCCCACTCCCATGAGTGGGGGCAAGATGGTTTTTTTGCTTGTTGGACTCCCTGACCTGGCTCAGTGAATGGTCAGACAACACCAACAGTAGCAGCAGGGAGTGGATGAGAGGAAATAAGTTCTCCCTTTTCCAAGGGAGTTTTAGTAGCTCAGCTGCATTGTGGAATTGCACTCCAAGACTTATTAAATTTGGGCTCAGTTCACAGTTCCTTTACCTCCCAAGTCAACCTGGATGTCACTTCATATCTTAATGATAGGATTCTCCCTCCACAAAATGGGAAGAATAAGTCTTCCTTTTCTTCCAAGTTCCTGACCTTTTCTATATAACCCAAGCACAACATGGACACTGTCTTCATGGGAATCCATTTAGAAACTGATACATTTTTGTATTAAAATTATTACTATTAAAATGATTGTTTAAACAAACATACTGACCTCTATGCTCTTTTGAGTAGATCACTTCTGCCATCCATCACATCACAATGGAAACAGCTCAGCTATGGAAATTCTGGATATTAGGAAAAGTAGTATGGATATTAGCAGGGAATAAGACTGCTCCATTGTTATCAGTGCAATACTGTTGGCTTTGTTGTTGTTGGGTTTTTTTAATAATTCATAGTTCATCATATTCAAAAATGCAGTTTTGAATGGAATCCAATGGAACCAGAGTCTAAAAATCTGTGGAAGTATAATTGAGTCTGTTTATACATAATGCAGAACTACAGGAAACTGTAATAGGATTCAGTAAAATATACTCCATAATGGCTTTTTCATGTTACATAACCTATTTTTAATAAAATATAGAATCGGTGAATTTAAGAGCACTGCTGATGCAAAACAGAGTCATACTGTTTTAAAGCAGCAAATTGCAATTTGCTTCTACTCACTTTTCAGTGGCTTACAAGTTGCATTGATTAGAAATTCTCTCAAAAGTTTCTGCAACATGAATCCATTGGATGCATCTGTGAGAAACAGAACTGATTAAAAATCCAAAATACATCCTAACTATCCAAATAAACTAAGTTTAAAATGTCATGCTTTTTGAGAATTCTAAAAATTACTCACTTCATGAAATCCTCTTTCAGTTTTTTCTTCTTGAGCTTGAATATTTGCATACTTTTTAACTTTGTATTTTTAATAGTATTTTCCTTTTTTTATTTACTGTCTTAGAAGCTAATTCAATTGCGCATGGTATGAGACTCTCTGCATGTGTACACAAACACAAATGCCATGCCTTTTAAACTTGGATCAAAATGAAGTCAGAAAAAGAAAACACTTAGCTTGAGACATTGCCCATTATTATTCCACTTACAGTACACACTTGGGAAGTTTTCATGTTCATAACTCAATGTCTCGGGTGCACTGTAACTCTTAAAGATATGCAAGTTCATTTCAGCATTTATCTGCTCTTTTCTCCTCAGGAGTTCAACTGTTTTTCCGCCTGATGGTTAGAATGAATTGAATTTTTTGAACTCATCCATCAGATTTGGAAATGATCCCTGAATTGATGAGAGTGTTTAACAGTTAATTGAACATTTCTGTTGTGAACTTTCATTGCTTCAAAGTGCAAAAATACTGCACCCAGGAACGTGGACAAAGAAAAGAGGATCCATGACACGTTCTTACACCACAAATATTTTCATCCTCTAGAGAGCAGCAGGCATTTAAATAACGGGAGCATCGCCTTGGTCTCACTCTTGAATATTGCAAGGGACAGTGATCTGAAAAGGACTTTTACAGGACCTAAGGGCTTCCCTTCTTCCATGGCAGGAAATAATTCCACATTTTTCAGGCTTTCTAAAGGGTCCTGATGATGCCAGTAAGTATTTAGGGCTTTAGTAATCTTAATATAATGTGTATACCCCACTGTCTTATATGACCTTGAATATTCACACCTGCAACCAAGGAAACAGTAAAGGACTCTGGACATTCTCCTCCCTCCCCGAAAGTTATTTAAAAGTTCATCTTTCAGACTTTCTGCTCCACTATAACACTTTAGCTAAAGAGAAATTATATTTTTCCATTCTAAAACTCCACCAAATCGCATTATTGTACTTCAGCTTTCTCCTTTTCACCAACTTTCGTACAATTCTTGAAGAATATGACTTGCATTTCTTCATTCATCTATGGCAAGCCCTTAACTCAGAGTCACTGCTTCCCATCATCTCTGGCACCCAGCAGGACATTGGTGGCACGTCCCACCTCCTAGAGCACCTTTGCCAAACTCCACTGTCTCTTAACAAGGACCTCAAGAAAGCGTTTTCCTCCTTGTGCCTCTCAGACCACAATGCTTTTCCACTGCAGAGCTGCCTGCCCTGCTTCACTGACAAGCCTAATTCCCTAATTCCTCTTGACCAGCTCCCTTTATTTATAGCTTTTTTTTTTCCCAGCACCAAGATCATTCCTCTGTGCTAGATGGTTAATTAACTCCTCTCCCAGGTTTTCCAGCCTCCCGTGGTGCAAGAGGTCTAGCCTTGGTCCTGCAGCTCTGACAAAGTAGTCTCGTCCCCCAGCTCTGCCAGGTGGAGGTCTGATCTCAGCTTTCTTCGGAAAATTTCAAAACAAAAATATTTCTTTCTAAACTATATTTCTCTCCCGCTGTGGGAAACCGCTGAAGGTGGGCTTTGTATTTCCAGGGAGGATAACATTTTTAACATAAATTCTAATTCAGAACAAGCTCTGCTCAGCACCAACTTCATAAAAGGCACTTGGCCCGGGGCTTGCTGTGAATTTAAACCAGTGCTAACACCCTCTCTCCATCCTGGGTTTCTTGTTCCCCCTTCATGTATCTGCCTGGGCCATAACAGTCCTGGCATTCCTGTAGTGCTGTGATGAACCAAGCTGTGAACTTTATCCAGCTGCAAGAGGATATTTTTTTAATTGTTGCTGGGCTAGTCCTAGCTGATGCTGTGGCTCATAAGCAGCTCAGCCAGAGAAGAGGTGGAAATCAGCAGCAGGGACAAAGCGTTGCCTTCCTGCAAGAGTCACTGCTGAATCTCTGCAGTGCACTCACCTCCTGAAGGATGGGTAGCATCCAGCACCCTGAAGGATGGGTGGAAAGCCAGGCATCCCCGGGGGTAACCATGTTTATCATGGCCTTCATCTGCTTTCAGACATTGCAAACACCAGTTACAGCAGATACATCACAAGAATACCGCTAACAATTTGAATTTCATACTCATGCAAATCAGTTTCCAGCCTCTGGTCTCCCTGCCATTACATGCAGAGGTTTAGCAATGTTAGTTAAGATCCTTGTGCAATGCACACACATAAATGCACAACAGCTCTCCAAAAGAAATACAATCCTAGAGAAATTAAAATCTGTTTAAAATTGCCATGGTACAGCAATTTTCTGTAAGTTTGAAGCACAGCCTTTCTCTTTATTGCACTGCAGTCAGCTCTGGCTGAACTGCATTTCTGTCCAGGTGTTTGGCCTTTTTTAAAAGTACATAAAACATGTATTATTTTCTGATTTTACCTGTTGTTCATCCCTTTTCCTCTTCCTCATCTTCGCCACAAGCAGCACTGCCTCGAATTTCCCTACCCCGAGTGCCGGGCTCGACAACTTCCCACTCGCCTTCTGCTCCCTCTGCTGTACTCGCGGCAGAAGAGCAAGCACGGCTTTTGTTTGCACAAACTCCTGGTTTCTTACCCTTTTTCTGGTGCCCTCCCTCTAGCTGTCTCGTGTTTCCCATGTATGGTTCTACAGAGAAATATTTGGGGGATATTCAGCCAGGATTTGATAAAATCGCTAGGAATTTCATAGCAAGTCAAACATCCACGTGCAAGTCCCTGGTTTGAATGCCTGAGATTGTTGGCTAAATATAAGTTATCAACACGGAAAGAAGCTTTCAAAAGTGTTGTTTTAACTACGTTGTCATGAAAATCTATAGGAATCACATCTTCAACTTCAGCAGGGTGAAGAGGAGGAGCACTTTGGAAGGACTTTGCCCAGTGAAGTCTGACTGACTGACTTACCCAGTCTTACCCTCGCTGCTCTGCCCACTCTGGCTTACACCTGAGACTGGAAATTCCTTAGAACTGAAAATGCCCTCCAGCCCTTGGCATACTGGGCCTTTAAATCTGAGCTGTGTCTTCTCTAACACCACCAGCAAGTATAACGAGTCTTAAGTAAGGAGCGAAAGCAGAGATGGCAAGTTCATCAGTTGGAAGCAACAGAGAAAGGGAAAAATGGGGCAAGAGGGAATTTCTAATTAATCACAGGCCAGCAAAGATCAACTGCAGCCATGCAGCTGCAAAAAAAAAAAAAAAAGGCGAAGATGAGCACAGGACACAGCTGGGGAAGGCTGGGTGGCCACAAGACATTGCCTGTGATCAGATGCAATGATACCAATGTTTTCCAGCAGGTTTAGAACTACAGACTGCACCAGGGAACCTAAAAAAACCAGGGCATGGTGCCACTCAGCATTGGTGACTGGCTGGCTTAAAATTAATTCTTTCAAGGACTGCTTATAGAAATTATGAAGTTTGTGTTCTTTTTTTGCATCCTACTATATAAAATACCAGCATGTATTTTGGTCACAGGAGCCAGCTTCTCTTTGCAACTGTGAATTGCTTCTAAAAAAACCTCCACATTATAGAAACACAAGGTTCTTGGAAAATGCCCTGATTTCACAAGCCAATTAACTCCTACAAGTTAACAGTGATTCCCCAAATTAAAACAAAATGCTGTATTGAATCTGGGTACAATTTCTGAGCTAGCGATGCTGAAAAAAAACACGTAATAAGCAAATCAATGCAATAATTGAAACGATGAGATTTTTTGTATCCAGACAGAGTGAGGTTAGATGCTTTAACTCCAGTAGCTTTTCTGCTAGCGGGTCTGTAGGGTGTGTAGGAAGAGGGCAGGAGGTGTTTGCAAGGCTGCCTGGTAAATACGTTGCTGACACTGGTCTTCCTCCCACCCAATGCAAGATCCTGATGGATGGTTATGACACAAAGGGATGTGGGAATCTACCTATACCCAGACAGGAGCCAGCTTCTCTTTGCAACTGTGAATTGCTTCTAAAAAAACCTCCACATTATAGAAACACAAGGTTCTTGGAAAATGCCCTGATTTCACAAGCCAATTAACTCCTACAAGTTAACAGTGATTCCCCAAATTAAAACAAAATGCTGTATTGAATCTGGGTACAATTTCTGAGCTAGCGATGCTGAAAAAAAACACATAATAAGCAAATCAATGCAATAATTGAAATTATGAAATTTTTTGTATCCAGACAGAGTGAGGTTAGATGCTTTAACTCCAGTAGCTTTTCGGCTAGCGGGTCTGTAGGGTGTGTAGGAAGAGGGCAGGAGGTGTTTGCAAGGCTGCCTGGTAAATACGTTGCCGACACTGCTCTTCCTCCCACCCAATGCAAGATCCTGATGGATGGTTATGACACAAAGGGATGTGGGAATCTACCTATACCCAGCAGCTCCTACAACGACACAGCTTCAAGCGCTGTAAATATTGGTCCAACCCCCAAGTGCCTGAACAGGCTGTTAGAGGCACTGATTACACAACAGATTACTTCAGACACCCTCGAGATTCATATCATCTAACAAGATATGAGGCGCTGAGGGGAGGAGGGGCAGGGTTTACACAGTGGTGCCCTGCTCTTTGGGGGCTATTGAGAGATTTGACGATATAAAGACTGTGAGTGGCTTTACAGATCGCTCAATAAGAGCCTCAAAAGGTATTCTGTATCTTTATGCGTATACAAATATTTACAGATCTTTTAAAGATCAAGACTGCCGTTATCAGTTTACGTGCTATATATTGGCATTATCCAGCGTGACCTCAGGAAAGGCGATGCTCTGCAGCCGTAATGCAATGGTATGTTCAGCTCTGCTGGATCTCCATAGAGGGGGCCTGGAATGCATTGGTGAACAATACCCAGGACTGCACAGAGCAAAGAATGAAGGGCAGCAGAGTTTGATAACCACATTAAAGCACTACCAACATCTGTTCAGGCCAAAGACAACACTATCTCCAGGAATTAACCTTCTGAACCACTTAATCATTAACCTCAGCAGAGAGAAAGTTAGACAACAAGAGCCTATTTGTCAGTAGCCCCTCAGAGAGATGCGGCGAGCAATATTTTACTGAGAACAGCGTGAGAAGGGCTTGCCCAGCTTTATAAATTTTAAACACAGAATATATTTGTGTGGGAAACAAGGAGACAATGGGTGTAAATAAACAGCTGATCCTACCTTGAAGCCTTCATTCATTTATCCTGTTTAAAGTGGCTTGACTGGTTTGTCCTGCATTGTGTAACATTTCCTCTAAATGAGTAGAGATGCTTCAGTTCTTACTCAGAAATATTCCTGGTTGTGGAAAGATTTACAAATGGATAGGATGTTACTATTTATACTTGCACCCGCATCCCCAAGTTTTCTACTGAAAAACAAATTAGGGACTATTGCTCTGCAAGAAGCAGTAGAGCTAGAGAAGCAAAGCTAGTTTGTTTAGTAATTATTTGTCTAGATATACTCTTTGACATGTGAGGTCACTATTAAGTTATTCTGCTATAACCTGGCCAAATGCCCTCCCTTCACACAATTATAGTTGTTAGAGATTTTTTTTCTTTTTGTTTGGATTTTGTTTTTCAAAGGAGTAAAGGCTTTGGTTTCTTCAAACTGCAGTACCCCAAATTTGTAGCAAAACCGCACTGTGGCGTGTTGGGGCTGACAGTTTATTTCTCTGGACCTCACATAATCATTTACCAAGGGGGTGTAAAACACTGCCACATAAGAATGATGCCGTTTAACACCCACTTTGCACCAACTTCAGTGGCCACACAAGGTGTAGGACAATGCATATTGAGGGCCCATATGTCTGCTTAGATATTGCCACAGTTGGAGGGGGCAAAAGAAGAAGAAGAAAGAAAAAAAACCACAGTAGGGAAGAAGACTGACTTAAGGGCTGCAAACAGCAATCTACTCCAAGCCAGGAGTTCTATAGTAACAGAATTGGGTTATATTGGGAATGGCCCAAGGTCTCAATCCCTCGGTGCAGGGAACAGGAAGCAAGTTGTAAGGGAAAAACCACTTAAAACACTTGATTAAGGTATATTGTCCAGGTGACAGACTGGTCCCTACCGTCCTCATGGGGGTCTCCTCTCTATTACTACTTAAACTGCCCTACTTAAAAGAGAGTTATGATGTCTCTGGTGGGGAAAAAAAGAATGGTCTAACACCAAAGGATGTGAAAGGAAGATCTAAGCCATCTGTGATTTTTCTGAGTTAGCTTTCTGTTGGTCCACAAGTTGAACTCAAGTACAGAGCCTCATGTATGTAAAAGCCAGCACAAGGGCAGGATCACACAAGTGACAGAGACCCACTCTTTCACACAGCAGCAAGACCTTAAACCAGCTCAAACCACAACATGTAACTTCATCTTTATGCATTTCCTTGCAAAGCAGATCTGTAACTTCAGCAAAAAAGATCAATAATGCTCAATTTCTCAATAAATGGTACAATATTAACACCCTGGGTAGAAAAAACATAGTTGAACGGACATAGAAATTTAATTACCCACTCAGATTAAAGGTCAGACTGAAGAAAGTGTGGACTGCACCTGGTCTGGAGGCACCATTCCTGTAGGTCTTCACTTACCTGCACCTGTCCAGCACAACAGAGAGACACTACAGTCCAATGGTAATCTAAATGTTACATTAGGCATGAAGTATGCCCCTCAACTCACTTGACCTTAACGCTTTCAGTGTGATTAGTGGTGTGCTGACAAAAAAGAAACAAAAAAAAGCAGCATAATAATTACCTATTAATAGGTCATAATAATTACATAATAATTACTACCTATCTAAATCAGTAAAAGGTAAACAGTGTTGCCTCCCCAAAGACAGTCACATTTGCAAACACACTGAGAAGATGCTCCTCTAGTCAAGACATCTTGAGGAAATGTTCCTCAGACAATTAATTTCTCCAACAGGATTATTCATCATAGTCTGCACTCCCACAAATTGATTTCTCAGGGTTTATCATGGTAATTTAATCCTTACTGTTGGTGCTCTTCAGAGGCTGAACTGCGTAACTGGTTTTTAAACCACTGTCTGCTGAGAAGGCTAAACTGGAGCAGCAGACAAGGCACTCTCCTTTCACTTGGGTCGCTGAGCTCATTAATGTGGATAATTAATTGGAGCTTTGTAGCCCTCCCTTTGTACACCGACAACAAGCAAGTCACAGTAGCTGTACTACCCCCCCTCACCTGAGCACTCTTGCACAGACACCTGCTGCTCATAATTAAGATCCATTGCCCAAATTTACATATCCTGATTTCTATCATTCAGCTTCTAGAGACAAAGGAAAGCATTTACTGCAGGGAAATGACAGCTCAAATTATGCTTCTTGCGTACGGCTTGCCTGGGCAGCTGCTTATGCTAAAGGGCCCTGATATGAAACAGCGGAGTGTTTCTATTTAAAAAGTATATGTTTGGATTGAACTTAAAGAAAAGCACATGGTGATTTCCCCCTTAAGGGGATAATAGTCTTTTCATTAGATAACAAGTGTCAAAAGATGCCATAAACTTCACGGCCGGCTTTGTTGAGGCACAGCGCTGCAGAGAGCTCAGCAGTGAACTTGTGGAGTCCCCCTCCCTCCCTGGACTGGCTGCTCAAGTGCCTGCATATGGGTTAAGTGGAACAGACATCTCACAAACCACACAGTGAAGACCTAACCCTTGGCTCACCTGTGAAGAGAAGGCTGATTCTTGCATCCGAGGCTAATACAGCACTGGAGAGTGAAGTCAGTTGTTAAGTCGGTTGACAGTCTTTGAAAATATGGTCAAAAATGCCAGATACTCCTATGCAGCTCTCACTGGTATTTCAGAGGGAGGCAACTTTCCATGTGCACACCTTTATTCCACCAGTAACATCACCTATCACCTGTTCCTCAGGTTTTTGAGTGATGCTAATAGCCAGCATGAATCTCCTGGTAATAGCTGAAGTTGTTCCATGCTACATTTCTCCTCTGGGTTTATTGGGTTGCTGCAATGCCCCAGGGCAAGATTCAGCTTTCATTGGAAGACTTTTAGAGTCTTCACTGGGTCTAAATCAATCACTCAGATGGTTAAAATTATTCTAAATCTGATTTACCCACATACCAAATGGGGGCTAACCCAGAACAGCCACCAGGGCAGAACTTCAGTGTCGGTGGGATTTGGATTTACAACTTGCGTTGGTTCATTTCCAAACTTGAAATTGACATTCAAGTGTGTTTTCACTTGAAATTAAGAGAAGGAATGGAATTAAAACCGTGGATGGGAAACACAGTAGAGTGAATACAGAGTGCCACAGGGTGACCTTGGTACAAGTATCAATGTACAATGTTAATCCAGAGTGATCTGCAGTTAAGTCCAAGTGGTGCAAAACCAGATCAACGGAGAGCATAATCATGATGAGTGTCATGATGTGCTGCCCCTGGTTTGCTCCTTAGCTGAGGATCAAGAAGAAAAGTTGACTTTCATTTCCACTGCATTGTTTGCCCTGTGCTTTATTTAGATTTTTATAGGAGCTCATCTAAACCGTGATGGCTACACTTTTTAAAGCGCTGTCTCTAAATCCTCCTTGTTTTTTTCCAGAAAAAATGAGATGACACTCAAGACAGAGGACAACTGAGAGTCTCACAGAGTGTCTCTGAGATTCTTTCCACATACTTCCCTTTTGGAAGTATTTTTTCTTTCACTTTTCCTTAATGAAAAGAAAAAAATCAGCTAGATGTAAGATGCATTTTTCTGTTTCTTGAACTTTGAAACAGATAGCACTTGCTATTTTTGGAGCTAGGATGATAAGACAGGAACACCTGAGGTCTGATCTGGCCTGGCAGTTCCTCTTTTCTAGGATGAAAACAAACATCTGGTTCATGGCATCTGAAGAGCAAACTTCCACACTGAGTTTCTTTCTTTAAGGGAACGTAGAAAAGATCCAACACTAAAGTTACCTAAAATCACAACTGTTTCTGAAAATAATAAAGTGATGGATATTTGATTGCTTACATTTAAGAAAAGAAAAAAAAAAAAAAAAAGAAGAAAAGAAACTAATTTCTAATGGATTTAATACTTACCAAACTTCATTAAAAATTAAGACACTTCACAAGTAGGCATGAAAACAGTACATTATTCCTTATCTGTGACATAACTTCAGAATACATCCATAGGAGTACCTGTTCAGCAGCCTGTGGCAAATGAAAGAGACAAAGGAAAACATTGCACTGGGAGTCATTAATTGAATTAATTAACCTAGTGACATTGTCATAAGAAGAATTTATCTGGCAACCAGCAGGAGCAGATCTCCAATCATTTCACCATGGCTTCTTCCACAGATTAACAGTCACGCAAGCCCCTGGCAGCTGGCTGTTAACATTGCAAATTATCAGAAATTAATTAGCCAAATGCTGTGCACCCATGTGGATATTTTTGTTTTTAAGTAAAGATTATGAAGCCAATAGCTCATTTGATGATATATTGAGAGAAAACAGCATTGCTTAAACAAATAGGTTGCAGCGTGGCTTTCTAATGGGAGGAAGAAAAAAAAGTAGGGGGGGAATTTACAGCAAACTGTAGTAACAAAGGCCAAACACTTGTAAACAGGAATTAAACAATCAACTCTGAAAATAGGGACATACACAAATTAATTCAGAAAGGTCTATTTTTTTTTTTTGAGAATAAAAATAATTCCATTTGCATACTTTTCAGACTAGTTAAGGTTGCTGCTTCAATCTGTGAAGCTGGGATTCAGATATTCAGAAGTACTTCTGCAAGATAGCTTTGTTCATCTAGATAGTAATCACTGTATCACACATGAAAAAGAGAATTTTAAGGAAACTGAAAAAGCAACACGAAGCTTAGCCTTATTATTTTCTGCAGCCTCTTGTCAGAGTAACAGGGAATGTAATCATAGCACTTTGGAAAGACTCCTTTTCATACTACAGTGCTTCTTAGGGGTAGTCAAGGACTTGTGTAAAATAAAGTCTTAATCTCCATATGATTTAAATAAAAGAAAAATAGATTCATTCTCACTAATTGGTTTCAACTATCCTCTTTAAAATCCCTTTTACTTCCACCTGACAGTGTTTTATTTGTACATTTTGTATTTCAATGGTCTTGGACAACTCCAGAAAGGAGTTTTTAAACAGTCAAAACTGATACTTCATAATCAATTAGGAAGTGTAATGCATTTATATTTAACAACCTACAATAATCCATGGTTTTGGAGGAGTGGGGTTTATAGAATGCAAGCAACAACAAATTTTAGCCCACGAATGCACAGATTCATCTGGACAGAGAACTGCTGTGAGGTTAAAAGAGGGTAAGGGGGAAAGAGAAAAAGAGAAAAGAAAGATTAGAGCGGCAACTAACATTGAGCATGTATGGAAACACAGAGGGCCAGCTGGGACGCTGCTGACACTCAGTACTGAGGCTCTGAGAAGGTGATCCCAGATTTGAAATAATATCTTCTAAGGGACCCCAAGGGGTTGGCCAGGTTATCATTCCAAGCTAATGTGATATTCTTCCCGTTGGGAGCTGCAGGCTCAGTCTCAGGTTTCTAGTCCCTGGGGGAAGATGAGACTGTCGAGGGTCTTCCTGGGGACAAATCACCCCTGTGAGCTGGGAAGGGGCCTCCTGCTGTGGGACCGGATATGGAGATGTCCAAGAACAGCCAGGAGGTGCAAGGAGAAAGAACAGATGATGCTCTCCTCTCCCTCAGCCAAAGCAAAAATATCCCAAAACTAAAGAGCCCTGGCCCTACCTGGGCCAGACTATGCCCCCCGCAAGACTTAAAAGAGCAACTAGGGCACATCACAGACACAAAACACTCATTTAGGCTTGGCTTAAACTTATAGGAAACATCCCAAAACTAAGGAGCCCTGGCCCTACCTGTGCCAGCCTATACCCCCTCCCAAGACTCAAAAGAGCAACTAGGGCACATCACAGACTCAAAACGCTCATTTAGGCTTGGCTTAAACTTATAGGAAATAACCACTTACGGGAAACTGGAGGTTTCCAGTGTTTCATTCTCAGTGGGAACACATTCATTCTCAAAGTCCACATCACAGAAACTCCTCCAAACCAGGGTCGGTACCAGTGCCTATCCAAAAAAAAAATAGGGATGCTTGAAACAATCCATTGTCAAAGCAGGCAGCTGCCAAAAATAACCACTTACGGGAAACTGGAGGTTTCCAGTGTTTCATTCTCAGTGGGAACACATTCATTCTCAAAGTCCACATCACAGAAACTCCTCCAAACCAGGGTCGGTACCAGTGCCTATCCAAAAAAAAAATAGGGATGCTTGAAACAATCCATTGTCAAAGCAGGCAGCTGCCAACTTTGCTTATTCCCTATTTGCCCAGCTACCTGGCAGGTTACTTCCACACCAGGTATGGAGCTAGGAAACGTGCCTGTGCCCAGGCTGCTGAAAAGTCCTGCGTGGAAAACATGAATCCTGAAGTTTTCAGACATCAACAGCTTCCAGTGCTACTAAAGCAGTCTTAAAAGACAGTTATTTTCTAGCATATCCCCATGCTCCTGCTAGAGGATGTAGAGTTACTTGTTAACATGTGTACTGTTTTAATTTTAAACAGCTGCTTCTCTTCCTAATGCTTGACAGGAGGCTTAGGGGATAAATACTGCAGAAGCAAAATAAGAACCAGCTTCTTGAAAGCTGATACCTTAGCAAGGCTCAGTTTCTTGCTTCCTTTATCACAGCACGAATCTTACTGTTGCATGGCACAAAGCATCAACTCAGGGGCTTACAATTAAGCTTCTAACTCCACATTTGTGCAACAAAAAAGCAAATAACTTGATTTTTTGAATGTTAATTTCTCTCTGCCTGGATGTAGAAACCTGAACTTTACATCTTTATATCTATAATTATACCTTTATGATTTCCTACCTATAAGCTGTTGCCTGCTTAACTCCAGTGAGAAAGAATAAGGTCTTGGGAAAAGGCTACAGAAAATAAGACAGCTGAATAGAAAAACAGACACTAGAACCTGAGCACTTAATTATAGAATCATTTTCTTAGGACCTGAAAATTTCTACTGTAAGACTCTTCAATTTTTTACTACTGACTACCATAAGCATTAAATTAATCAAGAGCCAACCTGCCTAAACTCTTCAGATAATTTTTACTGTTATATCTTATGGTGCTTGAATTCTTATAGACCCCTTTCAAGCATTTCTCTTAGAGGACTGTCATAATGTTAAACTACATAAACTTATAAATCAGTTTTTAAATAAAGCTATCAAATATCATTTAAAAAGAGAACACCATTGCAGAAACAAGCTGTAGCTGAACTCAGAATAAACTTGTTGGACATTTCCAATTATGAAGCACCTCAGGAGGACTGAAAAGTGCACTCTATAAGCATGTGTACAAGGATTTACAATATTTTTGTGCAACAGTCTGTGTGCACAGATGCTCGGGCAAAGCAGCAGTGGAAGAAGGCTGCATTTCATCCTGAGAATAATTTTAGAAACCCTGTGAAAAAAATGTGTATCGTATCCTGAGGATGGTACTGAACCAGAAGTAAAAAGAACAACTCTCCTGCAAGAGGAGGCTTTTTCCTTCGGTCTATGAAACTCCTGGTTTTATATTTTTCAGTATTCTTGTGCCAGAACCGTCTTGTGTGAGTACTTACAAGTAGAAGCAATCTTCTGCACGTATGATGTGCTGCCATATAAAGTTACACGGGTGTCTAATTTCTTTTGTGGTTGTTGTCAAAAGCCCTGGTGCATGCGTGTGTACGTGTGTTTGTCCCTACATTACAAAAGCATTTGTGCTTTGTGTGAAGAGTCTCGTGCTTCTTCAACTTCTCATGTCCAAAGAGAAATACTGTTCCCAAAGGCTTTCGCTGTGAAAAGACTGCAGGAACACTTTTTGTATAAGTTTTACTGTGCCCAGATGACAATAGCCTGTATTTTTTCTACATCAGAAAATCTTTTCATGTATTTTCCCTCCCCCTACCCATTATAAAACATATGTTCCTCACCGCAATGTAAAACAAAACATGGGAAAAGACAGCAGCTTTAACCAGAATTTTCAGGAAAACATGTTTTTTGTTTTCTTGCACTTTCCTGGGTGACTTGTCATGTCAAATAGTGTCAGTCACATCTGATTAGGTGACTTTATGACTCCAAGACATAAAGCTACATGACTGATGCACCTCGATGCAATGCACTGCAAGATGACTCACCCTCTGGGAAACTTAAAACAATGCACTTTTCAAAAAGCTTAACCCTTAATGCTCGGAGTCAAATTCCACTAGCATGCTTCCATCATGGTGATATGATAGAGGGTGACCATTGACTTAAAGGTGTAAAGAAGCAGCGTGGCTATTCAGAAAGTGAACTGATTTAGTAAAAGGTCTGAAGAATACGCTGGTGAGTTCTTGACTTGGTATTAATGTACCAGACAGTGGCTCAATACCCCTTATAAAAATTGTTTTCAGTAAATTACTTAATTTTTGATAAATTTAGAATATTTTGCTCAAGATTCATATGGAATAAATAGGACAAATCATTTATTTGTGTCATTTATCCGGCCTTCCAGTTTGCAAAATCACATGTACAGGTCATACATCGCATCTATACATTGAAGAATTAACAGCAGTGGTCCTATGCATCTGCAAAAATTGAGGCATTATAGCTGAAACAACAGTAGACAGTTCACCGAGTAAAAATCTACAGGTCATCATGGTTTTACCATAGAATTTTTTTCCTTAAATAAGATGTTTTAGTAAAATATTAATTGCAGGATGAAAAAGTTGGGGGGGAGGGAAGATTTCACATCAGGCATCTGCAAAAATTGAGGCATTACAGCTGAAACAACAGTAGACAGTTCACAGTAAAAATCTACAGGTCATCATGGTTTTACCATAGAATTTTTTTCCTTAAATAAGATGTTTTAGTAAAATATTAATTGCAGGATGAAAAAGTTGGGGGGGAGGGAAGATTTCACATTAATTGTCACCTATGATTATTTCTCCTTAAATGAGATGTTTTAGTAAAATATTAATTGCATGATGAAAAAATTGGGGTGGAGGGAGAGTTTCACATTAATTGTCACCTATGATTATTTCACCCTTTTATTTAAACTCTGTGATAAGACAGAGATGCTCTGAAGTCTGTTTTCTTGAGGAGAAACATTTTTCATGAGATATTGAACGTAATTTACTATTTATTTTAAGCAGGAAAAAAGACACACAAAGCAATATACACATCGTATTATTCATCACAGATTTCTGTTTTTTTTAACATAAGCTAGTCCAGATACCTACTTAGATATAATTTAGCAACACAGAAATAATTGTGCTGCATTAAAGTAATACAGGTGTTTTACCTGTAGACAGTAACACATTTCAACATTAGCTATTACCATATCATAAAGTAATATTATTTTCTTGCATTACATGATGATTAGATCTCAAAAAAAAAATCACGCTGTTTATCTGCACAATCTTCATTTTAGCTATTTTACCTATTTAAAAATCACCCACCAGTATAGAAAACGGAGCAGGTTGTAATGATATCATTTTGAGAATTTCATTAGCCATGTGTGGAAATATTAAACCATGTGGTGGCCAAACAAACAAGGAGGAAATACTGTAGCAGCAACAAAGGAGCTGCACTTTGCCTTAGAGCTCATGGTGAGCCATGGACACCATCCATCTCCCACTCTGGACCTTTCTGTGAACTTTGGGAGGTTGGACCTTTCTCTTGCCAAGAGCCAACTCCCTGGGAGAGTTAAATAACACAACACCCACTAAAGAGAGGCAGTAGTAAGAAGGAAGGTATCAGCCCAAAGCTAATCAGCATCAGTTTATCTACAACTTATGCTGTTAGACTAACTCAAAATGAAAAGTTTGTGTGCCAGTGGTTGATACAAAGTGTTTGTGTGTCTGTGATGTCTGTGATGACACCTTGATTAATAAAACAGACCCATAAAAACCTAAAATTACGTACATTAAATTAATTAAAAGCTGGTTAAATAATAGGTTTCCACATGTCTGTGATGTTTTATGGGTGACACCTTGATTAATAAAACAGACCAATAAAAACCTAAAATTACGTACATTAAATAGATTAAAAGCTGGTTAAATAATAGGTTTCCACATGTAATTATAAATAGGAATCATGTTTAACAGCTGTTTTGAGTGCAGGCCCTAAGGGTCTGTTCTCTGCTACTTAACATTTCTATCAGTGACTTGGGGAAAAAGACAAATATAAAAACATTACTGATAACAAATACAGACTGGGGGAATATTAACTAAAGAAGACTAGACCAATAATACAAAGTAAGCTGGATGGCTTGGTAAGTTATGCACAATAAGCAAATACATATTTCAGTAGAGCCAAATATAAAATCACAAACCTGGAAATGAAGCATTCAGGCCACAATAACAAGCTGAGGAATCTGTCCAGGGGAATGTCGACTTTGAAAAAAATCCGTGGAGTTGTGTCCTGCACAATAAAGTAACCAAAGGGGTCAGTGCAATATTGGGGTATAGAAGCAGCAAAATCTCAAGGAGCAGCAGGTTATGTTACCTTTTTTACCTGTTATTGGTACTACTGCTCCTGAAATCTGTGCACTGTTCTGGCATTTACAATTCAAAAATGATACTGGAGAATCCAAGAGTCCAGAGAAGAGACAGACAAATAAGTAAACGGCAGGAAAACATGCTTTGTGGTGAAAGACACTAAGAGTGCAATCTATGTAGTTCCTTTCAAAAAAGACCAAATGACTTGATCATAGCCCCTACACATTAGAAAAGGAAGAGAAATCTGACAGCTGATGCTGCTATATTTTAGACATAAGAAGCAGTAGCTGGATTTTGAAACTTGATAAATTCACATTAACTGCAAAGTTCAGATTTCACTCCAAAGTTGATCTGATAGAAGAACAAAGTAAGTGCAGAGAATCTGTAATTTTTTTTCTTTACTCTGCATCAATGGTTCTGTAACAATGATATTCTAGTCAAAGCACAAGTACTGACCTTGCAGCAACTATTTATAGGTGAGTCCCACTGCTTAGGTTATTCAGGAAGTTAAGTTAGATGACCACAGTCATCCCTATTGACCTTCAAATCCACAACATTAGCTGAAGATCGGACCCTAAGTCTGGAAGAAAAAAATAATGTTCACACTCAAGATAGCAAGAACACTCTAACAACCACCTTTAGTGTGAATGTTATTGACCATGAACTCCAGTTTGTCCTTTGCAGCCGTGAGTTGGCTAAAAATCCTAAGCAAAAGACTGGCAGAACATTTTCACCTCTACATGAGCTGCACAAAAGGCTCAAGAACAATTGTTCCCAGTGGGAAGGGGGAAACTGGAACAAGGGAATCTTATGAACCTTGCATTATTGATTAGCTGCACTCAGCTAGGACAGTAGTAAATACTGATGGACTACTGGCTATCACTGCTAGTCAAGGTTGCCATGTGCACTGGTGTAGAAGAGACCAGAAGCGTATGACACTTCAGTGAAGAGAGGATAAGATTTATAAATCTGTTTGCTGAAAAGAAGTTGCATTCAGTTATTAAAATTCAATACCCCAGCATCTATCATCTGTATTAGTAAAACCTGTTATAGCCTTATGATATGTGAAAAGAAACATTGACTGATTCAACTCTTCTCTACTCCACTATACCACTCTCTTTTTTGCTTGTATTCTTAAAGTAGGAGTAGGAAGACTGAGACACTGTAAGCAGGCAGACTCCGATGCAATTGCAGCCTGAGTACAAGAAGACACTGCATGATAAATTCCCACCTGCATCAAACACTCTTATCTTCTTCCCATTTCTTGTGCCCTCTCCCACTCACCTGGAACTGAACACTTCCCCTTTGTTTTATCTTATCTTGAAAACAAGGAAATACCATGAGTTACATGTCAATATGACCTCTGTGAACTAGGAAAAAGCTGTCTAATGCGATGCCTTGTGGATCCATTAAACCAATTAAAGATGCATCTTGAATTCTAGAAGTGTTGGGAAAAGAAAATATGCTTTAGGCTGTGACTTTAATAAATGTAAAGAGACTAGAGATAAAGACTTGCTGTTCTGCTCAGAGATCCTGTGTAAGATGAACTTACATAGGAGTTTCTCCAAATTAGCTTTAAACTCTTTTTCCATTTATTGAATATTTTCACTTTATATATATTACATGGATTAAGTTGAAAACAGCATTTTAGCCAAGCTGAATGTTAACTGGGGAAATAGGAAGTAACTTCTAACAAAATGGTTAGGAATTTTTTTTTTCTATAGTTTAGGAATCAATGAAAGAATAAGCAAGATGAAACCTCCGTATTTATGGGATTTCCTTTGCATTATCAAATTTACAAATTCCTTGCTCTGTGGAAGACTGGAGACTGAGTTCCCAGGGATAGAGGTGAGACTAACTGGTCTGCAGTTACCAGGATCCTCCTTCTTGCCCTTTTTGAAGACTGGAGTGATTATCATTATCAAAAGACATATGATATAACAGAGGTACTTACAGTTTAGCTGAAAATCTTTTGTATTTTTTTAATTTCCACTTCACTGGTGAGGTCAAGAAGCCGCTTCTGTGTGGGCCTGTCTGACTGCAGAGAAGGTCTGTAGTCACTTCTTGGCTGCATCTGGAGATACCTGATCTTGGATGAAAAGAACTGGGGAACTTTTGTTAAATGCATTGCTGAGATGAAGTCTGAAGACCTGCCCTCAGGTGTGACAACAAGATGCTTCTGCAGATATCCCACAGAAATATAGATACATTAGATGACATTAAACTAGAATTGCATTTCACCAGCTTTGTTGTCAGTCCAGGGGAAAAACAGAACATTTGCTACCCTGAATTCAGAGGGACAGCACTAGTAAATTCACCACCTCATCCTGATGTGAGAGAGTGGATGATAGTTCTGTTTCTACAGCCAGCGTGCTGCAACAGCTAGTAAGGGAAAGAAATACTTTCTGCATGAAAGACAGCTGAGTGGATCTCATCTGCTTGTTAATGAACTCAGATCAACCTGTCACAAGCTACAATCACTGCTTCTGGTCCTGGACATCACTCCCAAATCTAGCTGGTTGTGTGTAAAATGGTGCCCATTTTAACGCAGCACCCTTTTACATCCAACCAGCTATAAAGCATCTATAATGACAGCATAGCTACGTCCCAAGCGTTGGCAGGAGCCATCCCTGTGCACTTCTGGCCTGGCTGGTTTGCATCCCACCTTAGTGCTATTTACTCACAGTCCTGCTGCGAGTGGTACCAGATGTGCACAGCCCAGTGGGCAGCCACTGGGTATTGCTCTGTTCACCTCTTCAGTGTGACAAGGGTGGATGTGAAAAGAAGTGAAATAGTAAGAAAATGCAGTGTACCAACAACAACAAACACAACAGGAGCTCTGGTAGCAAATGGCTGCTTTTTGGCATTGCACCTAACTCAGATATTTTCTCTGAACAGTAACAAGTCAATAAATCACAGTAAGCCAGTTGGAAGAGAAGTGTTTAACTAACTAAACCACTGAGCCTTATCTGCTAGCAGATAAGCGAGAACCAGATTAAGGAGATCACTAACTTTGAAGACAGGCAGCATGGATAGGAGGAGGAAAAATAGATGTCATGTTTTCTCTTTCTCTGGATTGACACAGCAGCAAGGACATAGAAGCAACAAATTTGAGACAAGCGTTTTACTAAAAATAAAGGATACTCAGCACGGATTCTCAATCAAATGCTCCATTCCTTACACTTTCACCAACACTTTCAAAGACCACCTAGTTTATGCCAGCTGTGTACCAAAAAAAAAAAAAAAAAAAGCCCACCTTAGTGCTATTTACTCACAGTCCTGATGCGAGTGTTACCAGATGTGCACAGCCCAGTGGGCAGCCACTGGTTACTGCTCTGTTCACCTCTTTGGTGTGACAAGGATGGATGTGAAAAGAAGTGAAACAGTAAGAAAATGCAGTGTACCAACAACAACAAACACAACAGGAGCTCTGGTAGCAAATGGCTGCTTTTTGGCATTGCACCCAACTCAGATATTTTCTCTGAACAGTAACAAGTCAATAAATCACAGTAAGCCAGTTGGAAGAGAAGTGTTTAACTAACTAAACCACTGAGCCTTATCTGCTAGCAGATAAGCGAGAACCAGATTAAGGAGATCACTAACTTTGAAGACAGGCAGCATGGATAGGAGGAGGAAAAATAGATGTCATGTTTTCTCTTTCTCTGGATTGACACAGCAGCAAGGACATAGAAGCAACAAATTTGAGACAAACGTTTTACTAAAAATAAAGGATACTCAGCACGGATTCTCAATCAAATGCTCCATTCCTTACACTTTCACCAACACTTTCAAAGACCACCTAGTTTGTGCCAGCTGTGTACCAAAAAAAAAAAAAAAAAAAAAAACAAGACAACAGCCAGTCCAAAACCCTGTGAGCCAGAAAGAATGAGTACATGACAGGACCTTCTGTATTCCCTCACTGTTTGAAGTTAAAATCCAACAAGGAAGACAACAGCCAGATAGCCAGTCCAAAACACTGTGGGCAAGAAAGAATGAGTACATGACAGGACCTCCTGTATTCCCTCACTGTTTGAAGTTAAAATCTATTTTTCAGGCTATGGAGATAGCTGTGAGTAATCACTGTTTCTCTCCTCTGAAACACATAGATTACCTTTTTAAAAACTGTATTCTATGAAGGATCATTGGTCTGGGAAAATATCTAAATGTTTCTATAACATCAGTGGAAACAAAGCAAGACTGTAATTATTCCGTATTACAACTCCTTATATATTCCAAAAATCTTTTAAAGTGGGAGGATACGTATCAGCATACATCTTAATAGGAAATTTTAGAAGAACATGAAACGCACTTAGATGCTCTGCAGAAAGAGTAATTTGAACAGCATTTACTCTGAAAGAAAATGCAGCTATTACTTCCTGCTTCTCCCCCATACCACACATGCACAAAAGGAAATGTTTTGAGAAAATTACTTTAATATTGATATTCTTTTTTGTAATAGAGTCCTTGTTACTGAGGCAGGACTCAGAGCACAGTAGCACATTACTAGGGCTGGAAGGTGAAGGCAGATTGATGTTTAACTTTGCAGTGTGCTTTGTAAACTGGGAGAATGGAAATGCGACCCCAAATCAGGAAATGCTATTACTGGTCATAGGGGAAGGTGCTGGTGTGCCGAGCCTTTTGCTTGGGAACAGTCATGAGCCAGTGATGCTGCAGGAGCTTAGCAATCCAGGGCCAGCCCTGGGGGTACATGAGGCACACAGTTCTCTGACCTGCAGATATTCTTCTCTGGCAGCAGTGAAGCAGGACACCCCAAACAGCAGGCTTTTCGCAGCAGTCAGTGAGGAACGGCAGGAGAGGAATGAAGCATTTATCCAACCAGGAGAAGAGTAAGGTGGCAGCGACAAGTCATTCTTCAATTATTGTTTGAGAGTGTTGTAACTCATCTCCACTGTTTTTCCAAGTACATCTGGGAGTGTGTTAGGTCAAAGAACTTTTCATTTGCCAGACAGAGGAGCCAGTGGCAAGAAGCTGGTAATGTTAAACTCAAGGGAGCCTGTAGAGCAGTTCTTACCTGTCGCAGAGCACTCAACGGACTCTATTGATGGTGCTTGTAATAATACTGAGGAACGGCTCCATGCTCCTGTGAAAACAGCCTTCTTCACCTTCCCCTCACTCATTGCACACCCCCGGCACTCAGGCCCCAGTTCTGCTTATTGACTCCTTCACACTGTGATTTCAGGGGACTTTTGCAGAGGCAAAGAGAAACAGGAGTTTAAGGACTGGAGCTTTACACTGTGGACTCCTGTGTTGGCCTTCTGTTGTCCTAAAATACCTTTAGTGCACTTGAAGGTGTCAAGAAATGTCAGTTTCCCCTGAAGAGCTGAATCACCTCAGGAGAACAACAGAGGGGAAGTTCCACAGCTCAGCAAGGCTTTATATTAATGTTTGATGATCTCTTGCCACAACCCACAGTGCCCAAACATCTTAAGGAACACTGATAACTGTCTCTCTTACTGTGAATATTGCATTTCTCTCCAAGAAATGGGCAACACATTACTGTGTTTTTCAGATTTCACCTTAACATAATCAGATACAGAACCCAACTGTTGGATGGGGTACTCCCACAGGATTGTACAAAATGAGCACCATATTCAGAAACGACTTTAAACAACAGCCTCCAGTGGTCTCTGCTTCTCTCTTTATCCTCTTCTGCTTCTGAACCACAGTATTTATCATGTGCTGTGTGTGATGTTTAATATTACATACACTGAAGTCGTTATTCTTGGCAACAATTAACATATGCTCCTCTTACTTACCGAGCTCTTACTGCTCTGTGATAGGCCTTATAAGAGAGGGAGAAGCCAATCTGAGAAGTATGAAGTTCTTGAAAAGACCTTATATGCAATTATGAGATAAAGACAGAAAAAAATCAATTTCTATTAGGCTTATATCAAATATCAGATTTTCATAATCTGATATTTATAGAATTAGTCTTATGACAGACTACTGTTGACTTTGTGTCTGGAAAGGTTTGGGGATGACTAATTCATGACACTTGTCTTCTAAAGCAGTGTTTTGATATCTACTACTGATGGCTATTTTTATCATCATGGCACTGTAAACACACACATGTAAAACATCTAAACCATCAGAAATATTGCATTTACATGATCCACCATCTCATCAAGAAATCACTTCCTTGTGATCAGTACTTTCTTCATAACGCGATTATTTCATAGAATCATCAAATGGTTCCAGTTGGAAGGGACCTTGAAGATTACCTAGTTCCAACCACCCTACCCTGGGCAGGGAAACCTTCCACTAGACTATTTATTTCAGTATTTCCTACACATAGGAACAATCTTATCTGTACTGGAAGTCAATAAAAACCTCTAACTAATGCTACCAGGATCCCTAGCTATTCCTGTTTCTCAGAACTCTAACAACTTAGCTGTTCAAAGACAAAATTGTCTAAACAAATTTATACGATTTGCTCAGCTACTTAGTAGATCTACAACTCCTGTGGTATCTATAGATACAGCATCTTTGCCTGTATTTGGGGGTATTCCCTCATTATATTCTCTTCTGCGGAAGAGAACTGCTTTGAATTTAAGGAAAGGAAGAAACATATAACCTGGGACGTGTTGTTTAGATTATCCCATCATGGATGCACAGTAGTATGTGCCTCCAGAATGAAAACTGAGTAGAGCTGACAGCCGTATCATTCTATATGTCATGAATTTTAATGAGTCTAGAGTTTGTTACTAGTCTTAAAAGTGCTCAGTACAACTACACCAATGCTTCCTTCACTTATAAACTTTTAGTGTTTATTTCACCAGGGAAATAAGATACTTATGCAGTATCTTTTTGGTCAAGACTTCATCTTGTCCCATTGCTGTTTGCTGCCAGTGCAACTCATTAAACTAAATCTTTTAGAAATATTTTAATGTTTAGTTATGAAGAAAAACAAATTCCCTTCCTGCATTTCATGACACAGTTTAAGAGGATCCTTTCTGGCTCATCCCATGCAAAACTCCTACTGAAATAACAGGGAAAGGAACACAAGATAGGGGACTTTGATCTTTTTATTATTCTAAAAAGATCTCTGAAGCAAACACAATCTGAAGTTCCAGTAAGTGATGATGTCATTTAGCCTTTTTCTTCTTGTTGCTTAGTCAGGATTCTCTAACCGCAGATTTTAAGTGTCTCACCTAACATTTTCACAGATGTGGTTATTCATGAGGACATTATTCATAATGACCAGTTTAAACCAGAGTACCAAGATATTAGGAAGTGACTCAACACAATTAATGTGTTTTGAGAAACCTCTGATTTTATGTGGGAAACCTACAAATTCCTAAGAAGGCACTTATTTGATAAGGTGAACTTTTGTCACATTTTAAGAGCAAAATCTGCCTTGACTCATTATTCTGAAATAATTAATTAAAACAACAGTTGCTTATACTTGAAGTCTTAATTCCAAGTATGAAAGAATGAAACAACTTTTCATAAATCATAGAATAGCTCGGGTTGAAAGAGATCTTTAAAGGTCATCTAGTCCGAGTCCCCTATAATGATCAAGGACATCTTTAACTAGATCAGGTTGCTCAGAGCCCCGTCAAACGTGATCTTGAATGTTCCCAAGGATGGAGCATCTACCACCCTTTGGGGTAACCTGTGCCAGTGTTTCACCACCCCATTGTAAAAAATTTCTTCCTTATATCTTGTTTAATCTCCCTTCTTTTAGTTTAAAACCATTAACCCTTGTTCTATCACTGCAGGCCCTGCTAAAAAGTCTGTCCCCATCTTTCTAATAAGCCTCCTTTAAGTAATGAAAGGCCATGATAGGGTATCCCTGGAGCCTTCTTTTCTCCAGGCTGAACAACCCCAACTCTCTCAGCCTGTCCTCATGGGAGAGGTGTTCCAGCCTCTGATCATCTTCGTGGCCCTCCTTTGAACCCACTCCAACAGGTCCATGTCTTTCCTGTGCTGAGGGCTCCAGAGCTGGGCACAGTACTCCAGGAGGAGTCTCACCAGAGTGGAGTAGAGGGGCAGAATCACCTCCCTCGACCTGCTGGCCACACTTTTGATGCAGTCCAGGATACAGTTGGCCTTCTGGGCCGCAAGCACACACTGCTGGCTAATGTCCAGCTTTTCATCTACTAGTACCCCGAAGTCCTTCTCTGCAGGGCTGCTCTCAATCCTTTCATCCCCAATCTGAATTCATACTGGATTCAAGTACAGGACCCTGTACTTGGCCTTGTTGAACCTCATGAGGTTCACACAGGCTCACTTGATGAGTTTTGTCCAGGTCCCTCTGGATGGCATCCTGTCCCTCAGGCACGTCAACCGCACAACTGATCTTGGTGTCATCTGCAAACTTAATGAGGGTGCACTTGATCCCATTGCCTATGTCACTGAAGATATTGAACAGTACTTGTCCCAGTACAGACCCCTGAGGGACACCACTTGTGTACCAATCACCATGTGGGCATTGAGCTGTTGACCACTACCCTCTGGATGCAACCATCCAGCCAATTCCTCATCCACTGAACAGTCCACCCATCAAATACCTATCTCTCCAATTTAGAGAGAAGATTAATGCCTTCATTTTGTCCTTGTTTTGGAGGGGTTTTGACTACTGTTGGTTATATTCAGTATCAAAATATAAAGCTGTTTATTTTACAAAGTGTAGCCCTTGCAAGACCTACATACAGTATGCTAAGGTGCAATGATTACACCTGCTCATAAGTGCTGAGGTACCTGGTTTTTGATGGGCAAAACCAAGAAAGAAGCTCATGAAGTCAAGTTTCTTCATGTTTGTAATTGTGACCCAAGCTGCACAGATAAGGACAGCAAACCAACCCATTACACCTATGGGGAAACTGGATTGGCAATTAGACCTATAAAGATAAAAGTATTTCCTTTCTGACAGGACACATTATTTCAATTGGAAGTTCTCAATATGTCACGATTCACATTGTGAACATGGTCTTGTATGCACCCAGCAGAAAAGATCCTGAGTCATAAATAGGATTTCTTAGGGCTAAAATAAATTAATAGTCATAAATTCTGAACACAGCCACATAACAACATCCTAATAACCTGGCACCCGACACGACATCAGCTTCTCACTGAAATAGTAAACACTATACCTGGAAATGTGTGCTCATCTCTCTGCCTTAAATCTCTCATAATTTAAAATAATTAATCATTTAGCTTTGTTCATGTCAAGTATTGTTTCACTTTCTTATTTTTATCACTTCTGAAAGCTATGAAGAAAACATCCAGCCTGAGGAAGTAAAATAAACCAAAACCAGCACCCAGAAGTTAATTGTACTTCCGTTAGAAAGGGCAGAGCCTGTGATATCAGTGTACAAGTGTATCTTCAAAATCACTTTGGCCCACGGAAAGGGAACATGTAACTTTTAAAATATTTTTACCTTGAAAAAAAAAAAAAAATCTACTAATCTAGGAAAAATATTTTTGTTAACGCTTACAAATCCAGCTTGCTTGCATTTACATTTTACTTGTAATGAATCACTAAAAGGATTAGGAAGGCAGTCAATCAAGTAAGAGGAAAAGCAAAGTTTATGCAGCCTATTTTTAGATTTGCAAGCTCCATCACGAGGAGGCTCCCAGCCCTCGGAACAGCCAGAAAGCACCACGGTTTTGCAAATAAGCCATGATCTAGATATATTTTCAGGATGACTATTTCTCTCCAGCTTTGTAGAGAAAATCAATATCTTGTTTTCAGATGTGTAAATGTAGTCGTCTCTCTAAAGTGCCCCGGTCAGTTTACCACACGTTCAGCAGCTGCTTCTTTCCAGGCTATCCCACGATTCCCAGCCTATGAGGATTGACAAGGCAATGATAAACTAATGTGCCCCCTCAGCTCTGTGCGCAGCCCATTGTTCCAGCAGCTGAGACCCTCTGCTTCTATTTGCTTTCTCCCACATACATTATTCAACAGCCCAGGAAAAGGCCAAGAACCTCTTTCATTCAGGAATTCTGTATTAAAATAATCAATTTCAAACTGAAGCGGGGAAAGGAGGTTTGCTACAGGCGAGGCCTATTAATAAGCCACCAGTCTCTGCCATTTGCATTGGAATCATGCTATCATGAGGTAATATATTATTATATTTCTTATCCATAAAAGGAAGAAGGACCCTTAGAATACTTTCCCCTCTTTCTGAACAAAAACATTAATTATAGCAACACCTTCCTGATGACATATTTTGGCACTATTTCCAACATAAGCATCTCATTTATGAGGATCTATATAATAGACTACAGAGGCTACAACTTGATTTAGAAATTCTTAGGGAGGGAAGGAAATTTATAGTTCCACAACAGACAAACAAGCCGGATCTTAAAAATAACTTAAAATGCTTTTTCCAAAATTCATCATTCTGTGCAAATGTCTTCCTGCCATTAGAACACTTTTGGTCATGCCAAAAAGATGCCCAACACTGTTAAGTCATAAACCACATGACATTCAAGTGCAGCATTTCTCCTTATAGCTCTACCAGAAAGGGAACACAGGAATAAAGGCAGGACAAGTCGTTAGAGTTGCACATCGTGATTTTTTTTTTTTCTAGGGTACATTTAGGGAGAATTTCAGAAAAATTGAAAAGTTTCACTTCTACAGCCAAAGAGCAACAATCTCTTGCAAAAAATCCTGCACAGAGGCGTCACTTTTTATGGTGTTAATTGGGTCTATTTACTGGGGCCAGTTCTGCTCACTCACCAGTCAAACTATCCTACTGCAGTATTGAGTTCTCAGCCTAACTTCTCCTTTCTCTTTTCTGGAGTCATACACATTTATGACAGTAGCATTTTTAATTTGTCCACTCTTGACATTGTTCAGGTCAATAACTTAAAAGAAACACTGATGTGAACAGTAAGAAAGGATGGAAGAATACAGGCCCATGGCCATTGGACTTAATGGGAGGCATCTCACTGCCCTCAACTGGTATTGATCATTGTCCCTTTCTGTATTTATGTTTTCCCTTCTTTTTCACTTGAGATATCATGATAGCTCCTTGTTATGAATGTTTCACCCACTATTTGACATTTCTGCTAACCAAGCATTGTCAGTATTGTTTAAAAATTATTGAAACATGGTAAGACTTTGATGAGGTAAGCATTATATCTTCTTTACCAGCAGCATCATCAGCCCAATAAACACATGGGTGGTGAGTGACTGACTAAAGCTGGTTGGGGACAAGCTCTGTTCAACTTCCTTAAAGGAGAAAAACTGCACTAACAGCCCTACAGTTTCTGCCCAGTACTTGTCTGTGAAGTCAAAGAAAGTGCAAAAATTTAGACTCTGCTTTCAAAAGTCTGAACTTACATCTTAGTAGGGAATAGCAAAATAAAGGAATTTGCCCCCTTCTCATAACAGACAGAGGATGTTCTACCAGTCTTCTCTGATGCTGACACTGAATCTACACTGTTTTGAGATTGCTATTCTGACAGGAAAATCTAACAAATGTTTGATGTTGGAAACATACAATCTAAAGTGAAAAAGTTTAATGTGCTGGGATTTGAGCTCATGAGTCACTTCCAAAGCTCAAAATGCTCAGTGAGTGAATAAAACATTCCAGAAAGTGCCGTGTATGGGATGAAGCATCCAGCTTCAACAAGCAGATGATTTTTTGCCAGCTGATGAGCAGTGCCACGTAACTATTCAAACTTTTGTTTTGCTGTGGTGATTTTCATTTCATAACTCTGTAAGAGATGTGCATGAGACTCACCTAAAAATGAGCCAGTAAGGCACTTCATTGTGTCCAGATTTTCTATGGTCTGAATATACAAAATTCTCCTATTTTCACCATGAGGAACAAACCAATCCCTCCTGCTTAGCATTTGTAGTCTTGAGGATAGGAGACAGCTACCTGCTTGGTGGGGAGTAAGAGAGCAGAACTTCGTATCCTACACCTTTGCACAAACTGTTCACTTGGCAGAGCTGAGAGCAATTGGTAAGGAGGTAGAAGAACCGACTCAGAGCAAAATACTCCAGTCCCTTCCCCTGCTGAGCCATGGTTTCAATGGGAAGGCAACTTGGAAGCACAAGCAGGAAGACTTGTGGCAGACTGACCCAGTCTGTGCCACTGAAGCCTGTGCCTGGTCCATGGAGACCTCTACACCCCCAGGTCTAGTAACACAGACATGGTCTAGAACACTTGTTCAGGGCACGTTTATCTGTATCACTCAAGACATGCTTGTTTTCTCAAAGTTTACCTTTAAAAGAAACCCAATATTCAGTTTTACCGTGACTTTTCTCTGTCAATACACCTGTAAGATTTACAAATACCTCATTTTTACTCTAAAAGAGTCTCAAATCCTTGAAAAGTCATACTTCTTTACAAAGCTCCACTCCTGAACCTAGTTACCCACCACCACCAAATATCTAAAATTAATACAGGTAAAAAATATAGAAGCAACCCCAAAATGATTCTAACAAACTAATTACATTTCCACACCAAAGCTGGTCAACAAACCTGTATGTATTTTCTAATAATAGCCGGTATGCAATTCTTCCACACAGAATTTGCACTCTAGAAAGCCTCAAATTTAACCAATCAGGGTAATAATATAACTGGGGTAGGGAAAGCACTAGGATGTGGCACTGTTGCCTCCACAACTAAATCAGGGTTTAAAAGAATGAGAGACCTCATAATATGTGCCAAAATCTTGTGGCCACTGTAAAGTAAACTCTACTTTTCATTTTCTTCTAATGGAGTGATTCAAAGTGCATATTGATACAAAAAAACAATAGAGTTCAAGACTACATTCAGGCAAACTATACAGTTCTTTTTCATAGATATGTTTACCTTTATAAGTGTCTCAATAAGCTAAGTGCTTTAGTAGCTGTGGGCAGCTTCAGTTACTCATTATTAGATGCAGTTCTTCTCCAGTATTCAGCATGTGAATTTATTCTGCAATTTGCACTCAATGCTTGCGGTGAGCCCAACGTGTACGAAGACAAAATGCTGTCAACATTTACCTCCTGCTTTACTCATACCTGGGGGAGAGCAAAGGGAAAATGGCAAGCATTTAGATTCCTGAACTTAAAACAAGCTGCATTCACTTGACATAGCTCAGGTTAAAAAACAGAGGAGCAGAGAAGAAAAAGTAAACGGGAAGTGCAAGAGTAAGGAAAGGATAAGAGAGAAGAAAAAAAAAACAAAAAACAAAAACAAAACAACACCCAACCCACGGTTCAAAAATTCAGAAGAGTAAGAAGGAGAAAATAGCATGCGTGGTCAAAGAGAGAGAGAAATCAAAATCTTAAAAACAAACTAAATAACACACTGTAACACACTGGGTTCTCCCAGGAACAAGCAGAGCTCCCCACCACTGTTAAGAGGAGCCCAGCAGTAGCATGAAGGCACGTCTGACCACTGCCAAACTGGGTGAGGGCAAACACCACCAGTAACAGCACGAAAAGGCAGTAACTCACACTGAGCGAGTCTCAGCTCTGTTCTGAACACAGAAGCAGGGAGTAAGAAAGGAACGATTGTCTGCCAATGCAGACTCACACAGGGAAAGAAATTTGATTCTCAAACCTCTGAAAACTCACCAAATTGCACAGAAAATGTCCAGGTATCTCTGCAGTATAATGAAAATATTCTGATATGGTTAGGAGGGAGAACATCACAGAATGAGTAACTCGAAGCATAAGCCATATGGGTCCTGGATAAGTATGGCTAGTTCAAAGTGCAATTTTCCTTGGAAATTGATACATCTATAGTAAAAATCCTAATGGGGATGTACAGGTTCCTTTTGTTTTTCAGGAAAATTGTTAAAACCTGCTATTTCCATAAGGGGAAAGCAAATATGTATTTTTAGAAAATCTCACCAATTCCAAATTCCAAGATTTACTTTTTGTTACACATGGTGACAAAGGTTTTGGACTCTCAGAATTTCTCCACTAGCAGAAATTTCATTTTTATTCCTATTCTATTTCCTCCATCCTTCCCTAAAAAATAGATTTTTAAGAAAGAAAGGAAGGAAGAAAGATATAAACCCCATGCACTGCTCTTGCAGATGAGTTGAATCACTAATTACATCCTACAGACCGATCCCATAAGGTGCCAAAAATCCCGCTGAAGTCATCCAGCAGCACTGGGGCTGGATGGTGCCCAGCACTTTGCTAGGAAGATCCTTGCCAGTATTGAAATGAGCTGCATTGTAATATTACATACTTGCTACTAGAACTGATCCAGAGAAGGGCTAAGTTTCCTCAGCTCTGATTATCTCTCATTGGGAATTGAGAGCACTTGGCAAGATCCAGCCTTAAAGCTGTCTGGCACATTATCCTATTTCATAGAGTGATTTATTTTAAATGAAAGCATATGGATAGCAAGTGTCAATGGTGCAACAGTGCTAATGTTAGGTGATGCACCCATCATACATGAGAAGAAATGTGGTCTCTCCAAGCAGAAGGTAGCGACGCATACGCTTCTGTCAATAAGATCCTACACACATTCCCGATGAGCACATTTTGAGCTCCTATTATCATTAGTGGGAGGGGGATGGGGGACGTCCGTGTCTCTACGTGTTTTCTGTGCTAATCTGAGAGCTGGACCAAATCCCAGCACTTGGGTCACTTGTACACAGAGTTCTCATTGTGAATCAGGGGTAAAATGGCAGCCTCTCAGTTGTGCTTTGAAACTATGCATTTTTTAAAACTTGTGTATGCATAAGCCTCTTATTTAATGAAAGACTCCCTTTGTATTTACATGTTCCACCATCCACAGAACAAATAGGGTTTAGTTGTTTGAGAATGAAAACTTCTAGTCCTCAAGGGAGAGAAGGGAAAGGGAAAAAATAGTTGCAGCTATTTTATGGAAGTGGTAAAAAAAATCAATTAGCCTCTTAGTTTTAGATCTTACCTGATCTTCAAGGCATTCTGTAGACACAAATATATTCTTTCTTGTTACATATTCCACAGCTTCGATCAGAAAAAAAATCTGATATAAAGGTAACTGAAATATATTGGTTTCAATGCAGTTGAATTCAGATCAAAAGTGGTCAGAAAAGTTATTTTAGGCTGCTTTGGATTGTTATCCTAAATTAGAAGGGTCTTACCAGACCTGAAGGCTTCTTAATCTTGCGCCTTTTTTTATTCCTCCCTTTAAATTCGACTGATAAATGAAATATGTGAAATAATAAATAAATAAATTAAAAATATATGGCAGAAATAATTTCAAAGGATTTAGTAGCCAAGATAGGAATGTACTGAAAGCTGCATTTTAAGTTGTCTTGATTTCCAAAACGAAATAGTTATAAATTAGTTCTAGGGCACTCTGACTCATTTATAAGAGTAGTTTAAGAAACTCTTCAATATTAATTAGTAGCCTGTGAATTCAGCCTATGCAATTATGATGAGACAGTTCTTTGGGTATGAAAGAGCTAACTTATCATATTTTTGAATTCACCATCTATAAGCTTGAATATTTTTGTATTTCCATATTTCTCAAGTAGCACTTAATTTAATCTTATCCCCATTTCTTTCAATAAACCATTGTTGCGTCTCTTAAGCAGCACAGCTTCCTCCTCTAACTCATCTCCCCGTGAAATTGGTTTAATGAAGCAGAAAGGTATGAAGCATTAACAACACTGGAATTCATGTGGTAGCACTTCATTTTTCAGAGGCACTCACATTTCCTACCTAATTTATAAAATCAGCACACAAATGATTTTTATCACAGCCATTACATCAGTATAAATTACTGCCTTTTCTATAACACGGCAGTTAGTCAAACTGTTGAAATGATATCTATTAGTCATAGAGAGGAGGAGGGAAAAAGAAAAACCTGTAGGAAAGATTTAGTGTAAAATAAGGACTGATAGCAGCCCTACTGAAACACTAATATTAATTTACCAAATGAGCCCAAAGTGCAGATATTTTGCAAAGGAAAATTAAAAACACACAAAGTAAAGCAAATGGGTCAATTTGTAAGGAGCCAAAAAGGAAACTTCACAAACAAACTAGGCTGCATTGCATAATAATGTCATTGCAGCCAGAAATACAATTAGGAAGAAGCCACTCACATGTAAGGCAGCAAGAGGTGCCTCAAGTCCTAGCCCCACATTCCTCCCAAGCTTTCCCATTCACCTCATTGCTCTAGCACTGGTGTTCTATTTTTGTGCATGGTAGCTCCTCCAAAATCCTCGTTATCCTCTAAACTTCTTCCACATGCACTGTTACCTATTTGCAACCTGACTGTTCCTTTCCAGGCCAGTGGGAATCAGCCCTTACCACCCATCAAAAATGTAATGGTGTTTGCTGGGAAATTTTTTTAGTGTCTTCTGCTTTCCCAGTGAATATAAACTGCTTTTCCAGGAACTACATCCCAATTTGCTAAGTTTAACCTACAAGAAAACAACTGCTCACTCTGAAATATTTTCAAGTACGTGATGCATCTGCAGTCTCGTACCACCCTGCAAACAGCACCAGTCTCTGTTAGATCTGCTGTTGCTCTTACAAGTGTGTCCCGGGCGTTCTTTCCTGTTTGCTGTTCTTCAAGCATGACTCCCTCCAGAATTGTTCTGTAAATTCACTGTTACCTGCATGGTCTGATCTCTCCTCCAGATCTGCCTACGTGAAATAGCCATCTGTAGGGGGCAGGCAAAAGGTCAGCGGGAAATACACTTTCAGAATCACAAAGATGCTCCAGATTATTTACTCCTTCTATAACTTTTATTCTCGCTCTCCTTTTTCCAATTATTTCCCCTTGATGTACTTCCTCCCTCAGATGGGATGGGAAACACTCGGAGGCAGGGACCACGCCTTCTGATTTGTCCTCTCACAGCAGAAAACACAATAGGACACAAGGCTTCAGGGACACTGCTTGATGTCATTGCCATTACGGGCACCAAGTACTAATATCAGTTTAAAAATAAAAATCTGAGCTAGTTAGGTTGTCAGTGCAATGGCACAAAACATACAAGGTGCAAGCAGCTGAAGCTGCCTTTCCTTGGTGTGTTTTGCCTCATATTTTGGATCTCCTTCTGCTTACAGTTTTCATTAATTAGCCTTTTTCTCTTCATAAAATAAAGGACTTTTTGCCTGGCTTTCTCTGCTTCCAGTGGATGTGATACGGGTGTAGAAGTGTCTACTGATGGCACCTTGTGGCTAAACCAGAGAAATGCTTGGGAATAGGAACAAGCATGAAGTAAGCCAGGAAAATATCAATGACATCAACAGTATGAAGGGTGGCAGGTCCTAAATGAGCCCAGACCTGCAAGTCAGCTGCTAGTTTGCAGTCATGACCAGGACTCAGTGTGGTGTGACCACAGCCAGTGAGGTCACCGGTCCTTGCTGAGCAGTTCAGGAACAATCCCTGATCAGGACAGCCACCAGGAAGACACAGCCAAAGCTGGGCATATACCAGTGCTGGCTCTGCTGGCACTAATACAGTCATGTTCCCACACACAGAGGTAGCTGACAGGATTCCCATGACGTGATGAGTAACAATGATGGGATTAAGAGGCAACAAAGGACACAGACGTACCCTACTGATAAAGGATATTTGGCATCAAGCAGTATCACATGAGATATGTCCTAGGTAGGGAGCAACAAACCAGGAGGGTGTGTTAAGGTACAGACAGACTGGGTACCTAAGCCAGCCAAAGGTCTCCTGAGAAATGCTGTGACCATGTGAAGAAAGCATGGTGTTGTCCCAGTCATTAATCATAGAATGATTAGAGTTGGAAGGGACCTTAGAGATCATCAAGTTCCAACCCCCCTGCCATGGGCAGGGACACCTCCCACTAGACCAGGTTGCCCAAAACCCCATCCAGCCTGGCCTTAAACACTTCCAGGGATGGGGCATCTTCCACAACTTCAACAATTAATCAATAATAAAGCTGGTATACAACACGGCTGCCTCTCATTTACTGCATTTTCTCAACTTTGGTTGAGTCCAACCATTTCTCTTCAGCCAATCCAGGTATTTATCCTGCAGGTCTCTCAAGGTCCCACTCTGTTTTATATTATCTTTAGTATGCTATTAGCATAATTCCTGATGTCTTGAAGTCCTTTTAAAAGCTGGCTCCAATTACTTGCCCTAACAGCTTTCAGTATAAGTAAGCAGCATACATATCACTTGGGAAGGGAAACAGGAGTCCTGTAGTTGGTCCAAGATCACCCAACAGATCCTGCATTCCAGATATGGGAACATGTAACTACAGGATCTAAATACAAGTCCTCACTCTAGAGGAAAATTTCTATGATGAAAAACCAGGGAGCTTCATTTTAAGTGTGAAGGCCTGGAAATAAATCAGGCTACAGCTGGGTATATGAAATCCTGAAAGAGTAACAAAAAAGGTGAAGTTTATCTTTCCCAGAGAGACTTACAGATTCTCAGCAGACTAAGGTCTTCAGACCTAATCAAGTGTCATGCAAGATGTCAAATAAACAGCTCTACGTGCCCTATATAAACACTCAAGGCACAGGAAATTATCCTCACTGTCCATCCAGGGATTGATGCACTCATATTAAAAGGCAAATGAGACTCTCAACAACCAGAATACTTTATAAGCAGCAATATAAGATAAAGATAAAACATTTTTGTGCAAGACCTCACCTGTAGCTACATCAAGACGTTGCGTTTTTCACAGCCTACCCCAGTACTATACACAGTAATTTTCAACAGCTTTAATACTCACGGATTTTGCCTGTGATACGAAAAGCAAAATGCTTTAATACTCATGGATTTTGCCTGTGATACGAAAAGCAAAATGACAGATTAAGAGAGGAGATTCAGCAGTAGCTGGTGTGAATTTATTGTTTTTTAGGAAACCTTTCTTTCCTTTCCTATAAAACCACTTTGTGTCATAAAATGACTCTTGCAACATTAGTACTACTTTTTGCCCTATCTCTACTTAATACTAAAAGGAAATTAACACCAACAGATATAGAATAAAAGCCTCACATCAAGGACAACTTTTACTGGAAAAGAAAGAAGAGTGAGAGATACAATGAAGACCACAAGAGACTTCACTATTCCATATTACCTGGAAGATACTCAGATACCACTGTGATAAGCAGCCTTGCAAAAAACTTGGGAAAGGTTGATGGCTGAAATTGGAATAATCTTTTTTTTCCAAAGTAGATGTTTCACTGCTTTTTTTGAAATAGTAAAGCTAAAGTCTCGTCCTTACCTTTTTGTGTAAATAACTTCCTTTGCCTGGGGTGTTCATCATCGGTTTGACCTTAAAATGCATGGCAGCGTTCTTAGCAATATTCAATCAATGGTAGGATTAAAGGTGAAATCAGTTACACAGAGGAAGCCTACTGCTGTTTCACCAGTGTGGTGGCTCTAATCTCCCTCCGAGAGACTAAAGATCATAACTGATTTACTTCTCTTCCCTGGGGAACAATTTTCTGTAGCCTGAAGCAATCAGGAAACAGACTGAATTGGCTTTAATACCCATCTGCCCTAGGGGGGAGAGATTGTGAAAAGCTACTAGGTTGTTTCTTCTTCATACTTGTAATTAAATAAACTATGACAAATTTGGCAGGCAGAATTTCTAGCAGTACCAGTTGTCTGAAAACTTCTTACCCAGTGTATAATTGATATATAGCAGCTATTCCCAAGCAGCAATGGAGAATATTTAACCATTAAAATCAGTGGTCTTCACTCCATGCTATGATTTAACCTATTGGCAACATACCTCTAATTTTCACACCTACCAAGAGACAAAAATAACTTTTTCAAGACTGTGAGACCCGTCTAAGCACAAGTAAACGGGGCTTACTTTGATTTTATTTTTTTTCCTTGACTGGGATCTTTCTATTATTTCAAGAATGCTAGGCATGTAAATGAGATGGTACTGATATAATTGAGAAACACATCTTAGAAGTGGTACTTAAAAAGTTTTTATATCAGAGAAGGACAACCTGGGACCATGAAAGCATTTTCATATAGATTAATATCAAAATACATATTACTGACAGCTTAGCCAATAAACTTTTGTTGCTAGTACTTTTCAAAACGGTGCCAGACACAAAGATGACAAGTTTTTCTCTGACAAACTTTCCACAATTCAACGTATTTCCCACAATTTTCGTAACATAAAAATAATTATATAAATAGAACCAAAGTTTGTATTTTATAGTGCATAGAAAGCATAAGAGAGATATTAGGGTTGCTGTGACTACAGTAATTTCAAATATGCTGTGTCTGTCTCTCTTATCCTCATACACCAACATGAGATGTTTGTAAATATTCCATGAGACATTTTTAAATATTCCATGAGAAAGGCAAGTGAGCTCATGATTTTTCAGTTTACTGTGTTAGAACCAGTGGCATCTTTTTTCCCATGAGCTCGACTGAAACAGTTTACAGTCACAGACAATTCTGATTTTTTCATAATTATTTAACTAATTTTAGGCTTATTCATATATCACCGGAGAAAAGCAAAGAATTTAAGAAATGCTTTCGCTTCTCCACCCAGACCTGTTGCCAAATGATACTGAGGCCTGCCATCCTGGCATTCAGAGGTGAAAGAACTGCCACCACACCTGCTAAGTGTTTTCAAAGCACAGTGCCAACCCTCCTGAGTTGCAGGATTCAGCTTACCCCTGTTTCACAGGTAGAGTCATAGACATGGAAATACAACAGTGGTTTTATCAAAAACATGCACTGATATTTCTGCCCAGATTGGGGTAACTCAGTGATACCCTCCCAATAAGCATCTACAAATCTGATTATAACACCTTTGAAAAGTAACCCATATCAGCTGAGCCAAAAATCAGTATTACTGAAGAGTTTGTATATAAAAGTATTTTAATCCTTTGTAGCACACACCAACATGACAGCACAGGACAGATGCTGAAAAAGAATCTTTTGTACTTCTCTGGTGCCTGAAAAACTGTGGAGACATCCGAGGGGCACCATTCTTCAACCTGTAATTGATTTCTAGTGCTATTATGCTGAATTCTTCCCACCAAAGAAATAAAGGAGCTTAAAACAGAGTGCAAACAAGAATTGAATGAGAAGCTAAACACGTAAAGCCACTCACCTGAAGATTTTTACTTTGCCAAACATACTGAGAAGAAATGGTGGATATACTCCCATGGTCAACTCTGTAGTTAGTATTCATACTGCTCTTCAAAAAAAAAAAAAAGTTTTAAAACATGGCAAGTGCTTAAATTGTGAATTGTATATTTTTATTTGTTTAAAAGAACATAAATATTTAGCTAAAAACACCTAAGACAGGTGAGTCATTTTCCTAAGAGCTAAACATTTACTTGTGTGTGATTAAGAGTGATAAAAAGAGCCAGCAGTGACTGCTAAAAATCTACTTTGTGCTGATATTGCTGATAGAGAAAATTATGCTGCAAACAAACTCTATTCTGCCAATTTTGTACTAAGATTTGAAGATTTCAAATATATTCCAATGCTTATAGATACCTTTTAAAAAATAATGGTAACACATTAAAATCTGCCTTTTTTTTTTTTTTTAAATCCACATTTCCCCTATTTCTCTTCTGCACCTGCTTTTTATTGCAATAGCCACAGGCTGTAATAAGACAGCAGTGTGGCTTCAAGCCTTGATACAAAGGAAGGTCTGTCTGAGCCAGTTACTCATCCACATGACATGATAGCTCCCATTTCCTCCTCAGTCTTGCTTTCCCAGACCAGTGACAGAAACCACATTGCAGAACTGTCAAGATCCTAAAACCTGATTGTTAGATGCCAATTACCTTGATTAGGTTTCCTTAAAAAAGGGGAAAAAAAAAAAAAAGAGAGATGCGGACTGAAGATTTACCTGCTATGCTCCAACTTGATAAACTGGAACTCGGGTATATCTTGTCTGCTCACAGACCTCACCTGTAGATCTGCTCAAAAAAACAAAGTCATTTCACTTCAGCTAAGAAGGTATATCTTGTCTGCTCACAGACCCCATCTGTAGATCTGCTCAAAAAACAAAGTCATTTCACTTCAGCTAAGAAAATTGCACCCAGAATTAATCCATTCTAATAAACTTTCCTGTTATTTTTAAGCAGCAGTTTAAAAGTCACATTTCTCTTCAAAGAAGAATTATCTGTAAAAACGGGTGTAAATGTACCTGGTTTTATTCAAAATTTCCCAAGGGAAACAACAGTACCATCTGGGTGAGAAATTTAAAGTCAGACTGAAACTCATACAAAACAAGAGGCAGCCAAGAATAAGGCTGTTTGGTCTCCTAAATTCACAGGAGTAGGGGATGCTCAGCCTTTAGAAAGACCAAACACAAGTCTGAAAGGATTTGCCAATTCCTCTGAAGACCAACTCCACCACAACTTGCACACAGAGGTTGGTGTTCAACCCCCAAATCTATTTACTCAGTGGCCGATGGCAGCGTGATGGTGATACAAGAAGCTAGGGGAAGTACAGCTGCTGCTCTGGGGCACAACTCATCGCCACCACGGCGGGTGCACAGCCCCTCTTGCCTCCCTGAGCATAAGCAGAGAACTACATTGTGCAGAGCATAACGTAACACCGTGGATGGACAGATGAGGCCTCACTACTTCAGCACCGAGTCGTGTTAAGTGCCTGGCCTGTCACCTTCTTCCTTGCTTAATGGGGGAGAAGGTGAGAAAGAGATCAATGTTCTTCGGCGGCATGAGCAGAGCAACAGCACACACATCCTAGGCCCTGGCTGGGAGGCACGAGAAGGTGAGAAAGAGAATCAACGTTCTTCAGTGGCATGAGCAGAGCAAAAACACACACATCCTAGGCCCTGGCTGGGAGGCAGAGCATTGTGGCTGAAGTAATTTTTCAGTTGTTTGTCTCTGTTACCTATGGACCTGGAGATGGACCTGGCCAGGGGGAGAAGGGGAAGGAGAGCACAAGGAAGGACAGCAGTTGTGGCTCCCTGGGGTGCCCAAGGAGCAGCAAGGAATGAAAGGTGGCATCAAAGATCTGCCCCTGCACAGCAGACTGAATTGTTCTTCTTCATCCACAAGAATTAAGAAATTCTGAAAAGCCCTGAGCTGGCTGTATTTTAACCCTCAGCTCAAAAAAATCCACACAACCACCCCAGACCATGGTCTGCAACGCACAGCTCTCTTGGGTGACAGGGTGGCAGTTAGCATGACGTCGTTACAGCAAAATCATACTTGCCCTGCTGTGACCTCACTCTGTGGGATGTAGGAGTCTGCAGACACATCCCACCTGCAGTTCGAGGCAGTCCTAGGTTTCTCCCACAGGGAAATGCAAGTAACTTATCACTTCTTCTGTGAGGTTATGGGAGGTCATTGACTACCTGCACTCAGTGAATTTGTAACTTAACAAAAATACAAAGTATACCTTCATTACAGCTTCAAGCTCTGACATCCTACTACAAATATTAAAAGTTCCAGCCTAAATTAAACCGGGGGCTGGACTGTAGCCCTGCACAGGCAATGCAGCAGGAGCCCAAACCCTCTTCTCTTCCAAGGGGGAGTTTTCTTGCAGCTATAGCCGAATTTCAGCGAAGGGCCCCAGTCAGCTCTGCAGGCTGGTAAGGAATTGTGACGTGTATTTGCAATCAACAAATTTAACTGTAACACTTATTACAATTATACACCACAGAGAGTAAAAATTATCCCGTCCTTCATATCAGTATGCTTCTCCTGACTCTCTATTCCTTTTTCTTCTTTTAATTCATCACCTTTACTCTCTGTGTCCCCCTGGTCCATCTGTGAAAGGGAATATTTATAATTTTTACTTAGTTCTCTTATGATGTGGCTCATTGTTAAACACAGAAAATCTTTTTCTATAAAGAAGAGTTCTGGCTCATCAGCTAAGAACAATCTAATTATTTTTCCTTCAATTACATTTAAAATAAATTGTTTTTAAGAGTCCTTGCAACCACTTTATCACCCACGCAACTCTCACTGCGTATCAGAAGGTAGTAGATCAAAGAGCTGGGGATTTCTGTACCCACTGCCAACCTGTTTCAGAGACAGTGTCCAGCACAGAAAACCACCAGCCACCTGACCAGATGTGATTGTCCCCTGGGAAGACGCACACACTACTGCCTTGTCACTGGTTGTAAAATTACGACAAATTCTTCAAGACAGGAAGCCTAACCCCACCAACTGCACCCAGCCTGCAGGACCAAAACTCCTCTCTTGTTCTCACAGATCATCAAGGAAAGACATCTGGATAATACCACCAAAGAGAGCTCAGGATGATTCAATCAGACTGGAAAAATCCACAGTTGAGCTCATCTGATTCAAAGATCTTGCTATTGGGCTGCTTTAATCATCCACATCTCAACCCTTCCAAGCAGGCACATCAGAAATCTTGATCTGAATCCTGACCTTGGCATCTGGTGGCACCATTGAGTAGCCTGACATTGAGAGTTGTATTGAACAATCATCGTTTCACCCGAACTACCGGTATTACTAAGTAAAACAAACACTGAGGAAGAGAAAAATGATACATAAGATGAGCATCAGCAAAAGTTATAGTTCAAAAACCTTTTTCCTTCTGCAAGATATAAAAAATACTACCACAAAAAGAAAAAAAAAAATCAGATATTAAGCTTTTTCATGGTGTTTTGCAGAACAAGCTTCTAAACTGTGATTCTGTTCTGTTTAAAAAAAAAAAAAACAACAAACCAGAAAAAATCCCAAACACCAAAACAAAACAAACCAAAGGTTAATTTGGCAATCTTGAAAATTCTGGAAACATCAAAAAGTCTCTGCATTCATATTTCTGTATTTATAATGGGTTAACATTAAGAAAACAGATATTTTCCCCAGTTCCCTCCACCTTTGGCAGATAAAACAGGGAGATAAGAAAGTTGTGACGTTCTTTTGACCTTCTGCCAAAGGTAAGGACCACCTGTCGATCTGAATTTCCCTTGCAAATCTGCTGGAGCTGCAATGCTGAAACTGCACTGCTGGTGCCTGCTTTATCTCTGATTAGCCATCATTTGGGACAACTGTTCAACTGATGGAGCAAATGACTGTACTGAGCTGGCATTTCCTACCTCCCCATCACACAACTGTTTAGAATAATATCTCAATGTCCCTGAAATGCACCTTTATTTCTCCTCTCTTGTCCGATCTCAGAAGAGTAAGGAAAAACTTTGTATAAAGGTTTATTTTTATCTTGTTGTAGGAGGATATTGTACACTCTGATGAACAATACTAGGATTAAGATGGTCTCACAGAGGTGTTTGTGACTCAGGATATACTCACAATCCTCGGAGAGGATGTTTCCCTCTAAATAGGGGCACAATAATGCCCAAGAATATAGTTTTAGTCTGGTGGCAGGATTTCTCAGGGTTTTCCTGAATAGCTGCCAAAACCAGACCTGATGGTCTGCCTTCTGAGTTAACTCTCACCTGGCATTCCCCAGCTTTCCCTAGAGGTGGCTGCATTTTCTGTGGTAGACAGCAATCCATGAGGACTGTCTGCCAGTCTTTGCTCCCTGAGAGTGGAGCTGGAGTCAGGTTACTAGAGTGATTACAGGTAGCACTTGTTATCTCCTCTCTCCTTCTCTTTATAACCTTCACTAGAATATACCAGTTTAAAATGGGCCATATCTTTTGTTTACTGCACTGTCCAACCCTCAATGTGCGAGTGTGCTCAAACAAGTCTGTCCATTCTGCTCTTCCTGCTAAGGTCAGCTTTACCTTTCTGACACAAGCTCCTTCACTTTCCTGTCCATCCTCTCTGCATGTGGCCCCAGACAACAGACGCTGGAAAAGCTTGGGGTGCCTCAGATTAATTATCTGGTCCTGTTTTGTTGGTATAGGTAAAATGCTCCAATCTGGGAAGATGTGCAAAGAAGCTGTAGTGAACTGGTCTGCTCAAAAATGAACAATGAAGCCCCACCTGCAGGGCTGAATCACTGCAAAACTTCCAATAGTTGTAATAAAACTAAAATACAATCTAAAATAGAAAGGTATCAGAAAGCATTGGAAGCGGAATCTGGAAAAAGAGCCTGTACTCATCTGCATTTTCTTTTTCTCTTTCTTTCTTTTTCTTTTTTTTTTCCCCCAGAGGAAGAAATGACAAGACTTGAAATGGAGAGGGCTGAGTCCTGGGCTTTATCTTAGCTGAGTGAACTCATATCTACACCAGGAAGATTCTTTTTGATCTGAAAATCTGTCCCAATGGCCACTTGGGAGCATTAGAAATGTGCAGACAATTATTTTGTTTGCCGTATACACGGTATTAAAATCTTTCGCTCAAGAATTCCATTCTTTCAGATGAAAATAAAATATTTTATTTTGAAGACATGATATATCACACAAATTAACTATGGAAAAAGCTGGGGGGAAAAGTACGTCTGATGCTTCAAAATCACATGAACTGTATTTTGGCTAGTATGGTCTTTCCAGTCACCTTTTCTTCCAACTGTTTTATGAAAAAAAGCAAATCTGTTCAAATCATGAGTCCCTTCTCTGTCAGACCTAAGCCCCAATGTTTGCAAATACACATTTGACTGACAAACCAATGAACGATATCCTCTTTCAAAGGATGTCCTTGTACACTTAAAAAAGGGAGAAGTATGGTTTATAGATTTCTGATTTATGAATTAAAAAGGACCCAGGAGCTATTTAAATAAAATCTCCATGGAAACTTGTATTTCACAAGATGATAAGCTCCTGAAAGAAAAGAGCAATGACAGCTTAAGAAGAAAAAATAATCTTAACAGATATAACCTCCTGTAAAAAGTCTGCAAGACAAAATGAATGAAAAATTCCACCTAGGAAGCTGAAGCAAGCAGGTATTCACTGCAAATGTTTTGCCAGAACTGAGATATTTTTACCATAATTAGACTGAACCAGCAGCAGGCTGTACACACAGTGGAGGAGAAAACCCCAAACCAAGCTGCAATAACTGTTTGAAAGCTGTTTTTCTGAGATAGTAAGAGGTCTTTGGTACATCACTGATTTTAGAAAGTTACTTGTTAGAGCTGTAGCAGTATGTGAACACACCTCATGTACCCAAAGATAAAAGCTGGACTTCGGGGATGAATTACAGGAGCTGCCTGTGCTCAGCTCACAAAAGGAAAGTGTGCATGAAAACCTTGCAGAATATCCACACACCTTGTCCTACTGCAGAAGTGAATTTCACCTACACAGTGCCTGGCTCTGGCAAGGTACAGTCTTCACCTTGATGGATAACCAGGATACTGTCCCTTCCATGCAGAAAGCTCCTCTGCTTTCTTGTTTTGAGGACGCAAAAGACATTATCAGTCTACTAATGCTGTAAAAATGGTATATGCTGAAATGCATTCTGGGCTTATCGTTACAGATTCACCATTGTAATGTTTACAACAACAACAATAATAATACTAACAAAGGTGGCTGTCCCTTCCTCTCCCTTTGGGAAAATTCACTCTGTCCCCAAAATTGTACTCCTTGTATTCCCACAGGCACTATCTGCTGTCCTGGATGCTGCCCTTGGCTAGCAAACCATAGGCTGTGGTGGGATTTTCTGAGGCCAATGGTAGTGTTGCACAAAGAACAAAGCTCCTTACACAGAAGAAATATTTAGCATTGGAAGAGCTTACCTGGTTTCCAACTGGGTAAGTTTCACTCTGGTTTTCAGCACAAGGGAGACAAGTGTGAATGAAAAGGTGAGAATTCACAGGCATTGGGACTCCAGTAGGGAGCTCGGCTCTTCAGGATACCTCACTGCAAAATGCATAGGAAACAACCTTAATTAATTACACGCCTTAATCCATAGTCCCAATTGTGTAAGCAAATCTCAGTCTGCAGCATACACGTGACACAAATGTTCTGTTGGGAGATACCTGGCAGTAAGTAGACTAAATTCCCGGGGTAATGCATGGTATGGTACACATTTACTCAGGAAGGGTTTGCTTGTATCAAAATGAAAGTGTGAGAACTGTACTATATCCCAAGACATGAGATAACAAGAATAATTACATTTATATTAAATAAATGAAATCTAGCTCTCCTGTTCAGTCGAATTTCCTTAATTACTCAAAATACCAGATAAGAATATTGCTCAAGCAGGTCTCATCTCACAATGCATACCTGAATTGTACAGCTGGAGTCCTAACAATCATAAGTGTCCGATGCTTGAGGAAGCTGTTACTTAAAAGTAAGTTATCACAAATAGTACAGAGGAGCACTTTACAGTTGCCAAAATTGTTGCAGTACCACAGGAAGATGATAACACGGCTTCCAACATTTTCTTGGAAGGGAGAAAGTACAGTTCTCTGATCTATGTCTGCATCATTTTTTGTCAATAACTCTAATGACCTTTATAACCTTCTGTTTCATTTCTAGATTTCACTAGATTTTACATAACATGGTCGTTCTAAAACATAATAGTAAGGGTATAACAGGAAGAAATTAAAAGTGTGAATACATGCCAGAAAATTCATCCAAACTTTGGTGACTGTTCCACATCAGATACCATCTATATATTGTGAAGTATTCTGAAATTACAAAAAGTCAATTGATTCGATCTGAGGATGCAGAAATATACCATATTTCCATCTATTGAAGCTCAGCCAGACAAAGTCCTATCTTAGCAACTGACCATAAATCTGAAGTGACTCCAGCAAAAATAAAATTAACTGTTTCAGTTTGCTTAAAGAGAGGAGTTTTATCCTGTACCACATTTTTCCTTTATTTCAATAGTTAAAATTTAATTGGCTCTGTTCTCACAGCTCATCACAGATGGTGAGTTTTTCTAATCTATTTTTTCTTTTAAAGAGTAAAAAGCCACTGAACTAGGGGTACAGCTGACAATTGCCACTAGGATGAGACTGAAGGACTGCAAACATACTATCTGTCAATGAAAGATAAGATCTTAATTATTATAGCCCTCTACCATAAACTAGAAATTACCAGGGAAATTCTCTAATAGTTATCTGATATTCTTCAGTAATTTTAGATCATTGGGAAATATCCTCTCTCATTCCAGCTAACAACATTGAAACAAGTAACACTAACCACACTTGTGGTCATGCTACTTTTCCTTCTCTAGGAACTAGAACTTCCTTCTATGTGTTGGTTTTATCTTTTTCTTCTTGGTTTTTTTTTTTTCCCTAGAATTATCTTATCATAATTTTTGAACTATGTATTCATTCACAATTAAAAACTGGATTCAGACCAGTTGAGAGTCAAGCTTTGCACTGTAACAATGAGAGATCTGGAGGTGATGTGGGTAAGAACACTGAATCCACACCTCCTTGCACACTGGCCCCAGCACGTGGGTCTGGTGTGTAACGTAGCACACTCCTCCCGCCCTCCCAACAACCAGGCTCCTGAGGAGGAGGCAGGTGCTCCTGCTTAACTGCAGGGTTTGTGCAAATGGATTTTTAGCAGACGGAGGATTTACTAAAAAGAGAAAAAATAGGGTGGGGGGTTCCTCTGATTTACAAGGGACAGGTTCCACTCTTTAAGCACTGAATCTATGTGGAATAGGTTTTATGATGTGCCTGTTAAATAGCAATTAATACTCCTGCAAGATAAATACTTCTTCAATAATTATGTGATGCCATTGCCTAACATGAAGATGCTCAGTGTTAATTGATTTAGCAAGGAATCTTCTGAAGAACTGAGGATTTGCTGTAGCAGACTTGTTCAGAACATCTCCAGCTCCTGCCTTTTGCAGAACAGAAGAAAAACATAGAAGTCTTGTCAAATTATACCATATTAAAAGTGAGAGTCTTTCCTTACCTGTTTTTTTCTAAATCTCAGAGACTTACTCATTAGAAAGACAATAGATACAGTAGGGCTTCTGAAAGCAAATTATTGAGAATTTAATTTATTGTTTTGTTCGCAGTCTGCAGGTTTGAATGTTGTTTTACAGGATGGTTTCCTTCCAAAGAGGCTGGTTGGAGCATTTTGATTTATGGATGTAACATCATTCATGGACTCAGATGCCAGCAGATTCAGAACTTTAAACTTGGGCTTCCCCTGAGATCTCCTTAGGTACTTTTATTGCCCCATCACAGTTGCATTCAAATGCTTTAGAAACACCTATAAACTGAAACAATGGCATCAGTTACCCATTTCTCTTTCACACGAGGAACATCTGGGGCAGACTTTGAGTTTTTGCGTTGTGTGTGTATGTGTACGAGAAAAAGAGAGAGCCCAAGATGAAACACTCAGGAAAAGCCAGTTACATATGACAGAAGCCCAACCTGCCTGCCTTCCACAGCCCTGAAATCGCCACAGAGGTTTTTCTATCAGCTCACATTTACCACTGCATCTTTGCAACAGAGTTGTCCTGGGGGAATGACCAAGCCAGCGCTGCAAAGGACTTTGAGAGTTAAGGCAGAGACCTTGAACTGCACTTTGCATTAAAGAGTCAGTCCTCAGTGCAGAACATCAGGCTGATGTGCTCACGGTAATGATTGTTGCTAAGCAAAGGGAGCTGATAGCTGTCTTTTGTCCTGAAGTTTTCAGGATGTGTGGCCTCGCTGAATGGTCGGGAGGTCAGGAATGCATAGGTCATCCTGGTCAGACCCAGGCCCAATTGAATGGGACACCTCTTATGGCAGATGGAAAGGGGAAATTTGCTGCCATGGTTGTAGGCATCTGTAGCAGCAAGGAGTTCAAAAGGAGCACAAGGCTGCTTAAACTCCTGTCCCAGTCCCACATTTTCCCACCTTAACCTCTGAACACTTACTTCTCTCCTTAAAGTATGCAGCAGAGGGATATCTTGACTTAACACAAACTCAGCCCTGCCAAATTAAATTTAACATAAGGTCAGCCAAGAAATCATGCTGCGAATGGGTGACATAGAGAAGGCAGCAAACCCATTTAGTTCACGACTTGCTGGCTCTTTGTCTTTATTTGTTTCACCAGTTCTCCCACTCTCTTCACGCTTCAGAGAAGTGTGATTCTGCAGAAGACAGTGGCAGAAGGTGGCTGAGCCAACCTACAGTCCTACTGGTTCTGTAGTCCCAATGTGTCTGTTCCTAATCTCTCACGCGGTTCACCTCACTAAACTGAGAGAAAACTACTATCTTTTGGCACATCACTCTTCTACCAAAAGCAGCCCCCACAGGGTCTGTAAATGACAGGACTGCAGAGCTGTAAGCAGGAGAGAAAGGTGTAAGGATCAGGACTTCCCTGTACCACAGGGCTGAGAGTTTAAACTGTACTGGAGCCCTCTGACCATGCCCAGGGCAGGAGCTCTGATCACCAGGAAGCCATCTGAGCTCAGAGGGGCTTCCCTCGTTCAGTCTAAGAAATAAGGACTGACCCACTTCAGAATGTTTCCTTTACGCTCGTACAGCTCTGGGAAATAGGACAGACGAACATGCACAGGGATCAATAATAGTCAAGTGCTACAGTGAGTCCATTAGGATCAGCCCATCCATCAGGGCTACAAGAGCTCTTTCCGTGCCTGGCTGTAGCCTGAGGCTTTGCTGAGACGGATCTGTGGCATCCACCCCGGCCCTTGACCGGCGTGTTCAGAAACGACAGCTCTTGGCAAAAGTTTCCAAGGCCATCTCCTCAGAGCACTAGTTTTTAGTCCTTGCTATTGAGATTTTTGTAATGCTTTAAGATGAGTGTCCTTCAGCAGAAGATGATCCAAGAATATTAAAAGACCAGCACAGAGCTGTAGTTCTTCTGCCCCTTGCAGTAAAAGAAGTACATGAGGGGTATCTGGAGAAGGGGAGGCAACTTGTTTGTTTTTTTTTCCCTGGGAACTGGAAAAGGAGTGGTTTGAGTTCAGCATATAAGAACTCCAGCTATGATATGCTCAGTCACATTAAAACTTTGAAGACTCACCTATGGGAAATGAATGAATACTTCAGAAAGGAGCTCCGTAGGAAGTCATCAGGCACATAAATGCCAAAGTCTCCCAAGGTAATGGATTACTCCGCCATTTCATCTAACCTGACTTTCATGAGCATCTCTGGAGACTATGGCAAGAGAGCACCAGACAATGCCCTTCCCTTAGGGCTACACTTCTTTTGGCATTTTGGGGAACCATTCAGTCCACAGATTTTTAAGGTGTGTGCACAGAATGCTTTGGGGAGGAGGGGGTGAATAACATTGCCTATACTGCTATTTTCATTTTAACATGAGTAACTACAAATTGATTCTCCTGTGGACTCAGACATTTTGCATGGGCAACAGTTTTAAAGAATTAAAATAATGAAGAATCTATTATAGTGGTGAGCAAGTAATTTCATTGATCTTCACTATTAAAGATGCATGATACTTGATGAGCATTTATCACTTCAAAACTTAAGTGTGATCTACCCCAAAGCAGTGGGCAAAAGGGGGAATATCACAGAGAGTAGGGTTTTTCTGATTTTGTTTGTTTTAGAAGGAGATGACACCAGAAATAAATACAGGATCTGTAACACTAGTTGTAATAAGTTCTACAGCTGAAATCATAACTTAAACCTCAACACGCACATTTTTAATGCCACCTATTAGGGCAAGCAAAATAATTGCACCAGTGTTACTAAAACTTCTACAAATTACATGTGGCCAGTTTTCTTCTTGCTCAGTATGCTGAAACACAGCAGGACAACAGCAGTAAAGAAAGGCAGGCACACATGTGCTGTCTTCTAGAAGACTGTTCCCAGGGAAATCAGAGTTAGCAATTCTTGCGAAGTCAGAATTCAGAATAAAGTAGGAAGCCTATGCTCATCAGAACAACAATCTGTATTTGTGCAAATTATAAGACAGGAGGGGAAAAAAGATAAATAGGTTAATCTGTTGTAAACTGATTTTGACCCTGAAGGTGATCACAGGTACACAGCATTACGGCACTTTAAACTGTTTTATGCAAAGCTTAAAAAAGACCCAGCAACAAACAAAGCTTTTTTTGTGTTTGCTAAACAAAGCATGAAAGAATAGTGACAAAAGTAGGAGGAGTCGAGTTTGTCCGGACAAAGCCAAGAGGAGGAGCCCTCATGCAATGGAAATGCAGTTCAGTGGTCCTGGATTGATATGCTCATCCTTTAAACCCCCAGGGCTGGGAGATCACAGGGCCTGAAAGTCCATCAAAGAGCACTTCTCTGCATTGATCCAGTCTGGAGCGGAAGGCTGGTGGGGGTCTGCTGTTCTGTATAAGGCTGCCTCCGAAGATAATCAGCTTTTCTTCCTTGGAAATTGGGGAATCCCATCAATAAAGTGTTATTTCAAGTAAAACATCAGTCTAAACCTACAGAAGCCTGAACATGTGTGTGCGTCTGTTTTGTTGGGTGTTGGGAGTTTTTTTAAAGAAAAAAAAAAAAGAAAAAA
>NW_015090995.1:4775845-4786348 GCF_001431845.1 Calidris pugnax
TGTTTTTTTTTTAAAAGAAAAAAAAAAAAGAAAAAAAAGTGAGTATGTAACATCAGAGGGTAAAAATTTTACCTTGCTTTCCAACTTGTCAACAGTAGAACCCACGTCAGAGATCTTTAAAGCAATTTTATAAACTTTCCTATTTATGTTTAGATGCTCAAGCAGCATGGCAGCACCTAACCTAGAAAGAAAAAAAAAAAAAAGAAAAAAAAAGTATTAAAAAATCAGAATATCTTTTACTCTCAATGACTTGTTAAGTTACAAGTACTGCAGGCAGGTAATTACACGTCAGCTCAGCTTCTTAGTTTAAAACACTTTAAGTCTGACAAAAGGGAAATGGAAGCCTGAGGAATACTTAACACTGACAGCTACCACTGTGACTTCAGCTCCCAGGTGATCAGCAGTTTGGCTGGGCAGCCCCTGGTCTACCTCTCACAGCTCTGTGTTTGGTTCATTCCAAATTATATATTGAACATACACGTGTTGAAGGGCTGAACACACATAAAGAAGAAGTAGGAGTGAAATCAGACGATCTAGTACTCCCCAGTGGAACTGGAGACTGAAAGTCATTAATCAGCAGTTCATTTGACACTGGAAACTGTTAGGATATTTTATTTATTCAAGGGGAGCAGTGTTGAACAAACAGAGGATGATACAGGCTTTTCCATCACAGCATGTGCAATCTGACTTGATAAAACTTCAGAATATTTTAATATCATTAAACAGCTGCATTTGACTAAAATAAATCAAATGGCTGACAAACCTCTGTACCCTAGAGGTCGTGATCACTGACAAAACTGTCTGTAATATCCTGGTACTTGAAACTATTTCAGGTGACCACAGCCACTGCAGGGAAATACGGTTAAAATTACCTCTGAGCATTACCTTTCTGCGAGCATAACCACTAAGAGGAAAAGAGCAGCAACTCAGTTATTTGTAAATAGTCCTTTTCATTATTTTTGAAATGAAAGAGTTGCAAGAGTTGTGACTCTTCCATAACACTCGGCGCTGGTGTAGAGGTGGTGTTACTGGGATTAGCAGGCCATCAATCTCGGTTTTGGAAATCAGACACACACAAAATACTTTGCTGAGCACCTTTCAACTAAATGCTGTGAGAGCTAACAAATCCTGGGTGTGTTAGAGATCTAAAAAATGAACAGTACAGATCAAAGCTCTCGTTTGCCCTCAGAATACAGTTGTTGATCATTTCCCTTTCACTTTCTTCCCCCCACTGCCGTCCAAAAAAGATCACACTACTGAAAACTAGAGAAATTAGAGTTTCTCTTTTTGTCATATACACAGCCTAACTCTTAAGTGCTTTTTAAGGGCATTTATTGTTGAAGATAGTCTCATCCTGCATAGGTGTAGAGTAGATTAGCCAACGTTATTAACTATTTTTATTCCATCAATATCTATAGCCTTCAGGTCTAGTCAGTATACAGAGTAGAATATAGCTTCTGTCTCAAAAGCCTAGTAACCTTCAGAAAGTTTACTGGTCTAGCCAGTATACAGAGCAGAATATAGCTTCTGTCTCAAAAGCCTAGTACTATCCGATTTCTTTTTGCCATTCGAATCACACTGATTTTTGTAGTGCAGATACAACCACTTACATAGCAGTGTGGCAAAATAAACTGGAAAAAAAAAATAAAATCTTCTTGTTCTGGTATAATCACAACCATATAGGAAATCCTGCTAGAAAAACCAGACAAACAAGCACTCTACAGACAACTATAAGAAAAAGGTTACTGCTCATCAGTCTGCCCCCAAGCATCTCTGCAACGCCATCTGCCAAAGGTCATCACCTCCTCAGCCCCAGCAGCACTGCTCACACGTTTGCTTCCAAAGATGTTTCAGTCGGAACAAGCCAGGTTAACTTGAAGAGTTTAAACAGGCTCAGGTTTGCTTAACCTAAAGCTAACCTGGAAGTGTTCTTGTAAACAGCTTTGCTGTGAATCTGAGCAGTGGTACCCTCTGGAATGTTATAAACACCTGGTAGCATCTTGTACCAATGCGGGTGAACTAGAGAGACACAGACATTTGAACCCTAATCAAAGCCACAGAGATATGTGGGTAGGTTTCCCTAAAACACCAGCACATACCTACAGAGCCAGGTGGTTTGAGGCTGGATGGATTGAAAACCAAGACATAAATGAGGAAGATAAACATCAGCGATCCCTATTGTTTCTCTGAGACCATTTTCTGCTGGCAATTTTAGAGCCATCAGTCTAGGACAGCTGGCTATAGGGAAGGTGACCAGAGAGATGGTTCTGCAGTTTGGCATGAGGAGGGCACTGCATACCTAAGGACTTGTCTGAAAGACAAAAAGCAGATAATTGGGATAAGCTGAACTTATGGAGGGTGGTAAAAGGTAGGGGATCAACTGCTTACCTGGAAAGATATGGAAAGGACTTTGATGAAAGTCATTAGAACAGTGGTTAAAGAAAGCAAACTTACCACAAGAATTTTGACTTCCTGATAATCAATGTAGAAAATTAAAGCAAGACCTGTTGCAGGGTGAAAGCACTAACAGAAACTATTCACTGAGGGCTTGAAATGAAATGTTGAAGAAAATGAAAAAACTAATGACTACTGTGCTCCCATGAAAGACGTGTCAATGTCCTCCCATACAGTGAACTCAGTTTTGAAACTCTTTGCTTGATGGGAGAAACCAAACCGAGACACTTGCCACCGTAATAGGAACATGACAAGAATCCCAAACTAAAATATCTGCTTCAATTGTTGTTGGCCAGTTACCATCACTGTGAAGATTTATTTGGAGCACAGGACAGCAAGGCAGGATGCTATCTTTTTGTTAACACAGCGCTAGAGTTTGGCTTCCTGCAGCATGACAGCAGATTTGCCTTCATTTCTATGGCTGCAAAGAGAACCCACTGCATCTGTAATAAGAGAAAAACACTCAATATAGGTGATATCTCCCATTAGCATATTGGTTATTGACATTGGTGCACCATTTTCACCATTTACAGAATGGAGTAAGTGCTTGTGTTCATTACTTTTGACGAACAGCTCTGTGAAAGTCTCGCTGCTCCTTGCTGCAATGCTCTGAAAAGAGGATGAGGAACCAAATTGTTTGTGATCTTGGGAGGTTTCTTTCGGCAATTTTCCCATTTGCTGATTCACAGAGTTAGTAAGGGGTGGGGGGGGGCTGGATGCTTCAGTTCCCATTACTAAGGGAGCGCAGAAGCTCATCACTTCACAAAAGCAGGCCTAGCAGGTTCATGCTTAAACAGTATTGACTTCACTGGGCATTGGATGAGGCTGCTGTCATCTGCTCCTTTTAGGTGGGGGAGTGATGCCCAGCTGTGCACAGCAGCCCCAGTGGGCAGCACAAAGAGGAAGAAATGAAGATATCGAGAATTATTAGACTGTAGCTAAAGGAAAGAGAAAACTGAAAACTCAACTGAAGGTAAACACTGTTCCATTTAAGTGTGAGTAAAGGCACCAAATCTTTTTCTAAAGAAAGAGTGTGCCTATTTTAAGTAGCCAAATCAAAACTGCTGTGCCCACAACTGGACAGAAATTCCTGTACTACTAGACTTTTATTGCTTCAAATGACACTACAGTATTTAGTTTCTAACTTAGAACAGCCCCAAAGTTTGCAAGTTGAACCTTTGGCTAAACATGCACACAGCATCCCATCTGCTTTGCAGCAGTTTAGATATTCATGAAGCATGCGGCGTGAAGCACTTCTCATTTTTGCTGTGCTTGGTAAATTAGGCAGCAAGCCCGGAGTAGACAATAATAGTAGATTCCTATTTGATGACTGGATTCGATGCATCTTTTAGTGTTTTGATCATTTGGACTGAAGATAAGACGCACACAATTTGGGAGCTGGCAAAGTGGGATTTAATAAGCCTCCTGTAAAACACAGCATGTATGCAAACAGCCCAGAGGATTAGACTCCACTTGCTTAGTTTAGAACTTGGTGCAGCCAACCTGAATAATCAAACGGAGGAACAAAAGTTGTGAATCCCCTCAATGCACTGCTTCATTAGGATCTCCTTACAAAAAAAGAAAATGGGACTCATCTGATCAGCCAGATTTTATGGCATCTGATTAGACCACCATTTTCTCAGCAGGTCCTCTTTCTTTAAACTGTTGACTATGGATGGCCTGCTGAATAGGATGAACTTTGGACCGCTAAATTGCAGCATTATGGTTATTTAGTGTAATTTATGAAAAAGAGAGAAGTCGTGATCACCTACTTCATATTGCTAATGATATCTCCATTTATCAGAACAGGTATGAGTTTGGATCATCATTTTTGCCTCACAGTCACAGAACACTGTCCAATTAGATATTGAAAAAATTATGTTTGCCAATGGGGCTGTACGAATACTAAATTAAGATTTAATAGTCCTTACATAATCATTTATTACTGTTGACTGTTTGCTGCCTTGCATTAAGTTCCACATCACCTCAGCATGTTTACTTCAAAGTTTTCTTCATTCAGTATTTTCTATTTGAGTTTTACTGTGATTAGTCAAAAAAAATGTTGCATCTAAACAGCAATTAAAACAATAACAAATTAAAAAGATGCTGTGAGAATTACATTACAGTGATTTCAGTGTGAAAGTTCCCTCTCCCTGAATGAAAAGAGATAGATTTCCAATTACTGAAATTATCACTTTCTCTTTTTTTCCCTAACAAATAAGACTGCTGAACACTTCCCATAGAGGCAAATTTGTAAATTGCTGATTATTACCGGTAATGATCTATTCACTATGTCAGCTCCCTAGCCATCCTTAGAAGCTGGAGTCATGCAAGTTAACAATGAACTATCAGGGAGGGGAGGAACACCAGTAGGAGATGCTACCAGGCAGAAGCCAATTACACAGGCATGGCAGAGCAGAGTACATAAGGACTGAACATGTCTCCTGTCCCAGATCCATCCAAACCACTGGAAGAGGTTCTAGCCTCCATCTCACTCATTACTGGCTATCTATAACTCTGTACTGGTAGCTGACACTTGCCCAGCTGTTGCCAGTAAGAGGTTGCATGGGCACTTCTACCCCAGCCCCAATGAATCAGGTGGGTAAAAACCCTAGAAAAACATGGCTTTCAATCCAGCCTGGAAGAGGTCTATGGGCAATCCAGAGAGGACCATGATCTCCACTGAGCCTCCTGGGCAAGCAGAGCAGGATTCCCTGGCACAGCTCAGCCTGGAGCTCAAGGTCTGCCTCAAGCTTAATTCTGAATCCAACCTCAGGAAACACATTGTTCTTGTGGATTGTTGATAAACGGCCACAGGGACATTGTTCTGGAATGACTAGGAACTAAATTTGCAATAATTACTCCAGCACCACTTCTGAGACTTGCCAGTAAGAGGTTGTATGGGCACTTCCACCCCAGCCCCAATGAATCAGGTGGGTATAAAACCTAGAAAAACATGGCTTTCAATCCAGCCTGGAAGAGGTCTATGGGCAATCCAGAGAGGACCATGATCTCCACTGAGCCTCCTGGGCAAGCAGAGCAGGATTCCCTGGCACAGCTCAGCCTGGAGCTCAAGGTCTGCCTCAAGCTTAATTCTGAATCCAACCTCAGGAAACACATTGTTCTTGTGGATTGTTGATAAACGGCCACAGGGACATTGTTCTGGAATGACTAGGAACTAAATTTGCAATAATTACTCCAGCACCACTTCTGAGATAACAATGTGAACACTTTTTTTCTGTTCTGGTTTGAACCCACTTTGGAATCACAAAATTCTTCTAAAAGAAGAATCTGTTTTGTCAGCTTCCTCCTGCAGCCAAGCCTCCACGTGGTTTATTTGGTGCCTTCTTGGAAGAGGTCTATGGGCAATCCAGAGAGGACCATGATCTCCACTGAGCCTCCTGGGCAAGCAGAGCAGGATTCCCTGGCACAGCTCAGCCTGGAGCTCAAGGTCTGCCTCAAGCTAAATTCTGAATCCAACCTCAGGAAACACATTGTTCTTGTGGATTGTTGATAAACGGCCACAGGGACATTGTTCTGGAATCCTGGGCAAGCAGAGCAGGATTCCCTGGCACAGCTCAGCCTGGAGCTCAAGGTCTGCCTCAAGCTAAATTCTGAATCCAACCTCAGGAAACACATTGTTCTTGTGGATTGTTGATAAATTGCCACAGGGACATTGTTCTGGACTGACTAGAAACTAAATGTGCAATAATTACTCCAGCACCACTTCTGAGATAACAACATGAACACTTCTTTTCGGTTCTGGTTTGAACCCACTTTGGAATCATGAAATTCTTCTAAAAGAAGAATCTGTTTTGTCAGCTTCCTCCTGCAGTCAAGCCTCCACATGGTTTATTTGATGCCTTCTCCGCAGATTTTTCTGCTGTCACAACTCAGATTCAGTATCCTCCACTAAGTAAAGTTTTTACATGGATGCTCTCTAAGAGTCAACAGCTTTCTCTATAGCCCTCAGCAGGACCTATTTGCTCTCTGAAATATTTAATTAGCAAGCTGACTATTTCTGTTGCCACAGGGACATTGTTCTGGACTGACTAGAAACTAAATGTGCAATAATTACTCCAGCACCACTTCTGAGATAACAACATGAACACTTCTTTTCGGTTCTGGTTTGAACCCACTTTGGAATCATGAAATTCTTCTAAAAGAAGAATCTGTTTTGTCAGCTTCCTCCTGCAGTCAAGCCTCCACATGGTTTATTTGATGCCTTCTCCGCAGATTTTTCTGCTGTCACAACTCAGATTCAGTATCCTCCACTAAGTAAAGTTTTTACATGGATGCTCTCTAAGAGTCAACAGCTTTCTCTATAGCCCTCAGCAGGACCTATTTGCTCTCTGGAATATTTAATTAGCAAGCTGACTATTTCTGCAAGAGTACAGTGGGGTTTTCCTGTGGGTCGCAGTCCATATTTACTGTCACAGAAACCCTGAAATCTGTGTAGGCTGGTAAATGCTCTGAATCTTTGGATTTTGGTTCTTAGAATCAGAAGGTAGCAGATACTGTGAGACACCCCAGAGCGCACTCAGGTGGGATGCAGAGAAAAAGCAGCAACAAGTGAGGATATGTCTGTCAACCCTACACCACAACACTACCCCTCAGAGGCAGCAGAGTTTATTACACTGGACCAAGAACTTGATCAACTGAGAACTTATTTCCCATCCCAAATTGCTATTTCTCACTCAACAAAGGAAAGCTGCTGCAGCAATATTCCCAGGGAAAGATTTTTTCTTAGATTTACTACAGTGCAGATCCGTGAGGCCAGTAGTTGTTAACCAATGGCAAAGTTATCAGCACAGCTCCCTCTATGCAACATAATCTTGTTCTCTGTACCCAAGAGAAGTTCTAATTTGTTGTCCTTATTCTGTACATGTCCTTCAAGCAGATTCTTAAGAGAAATGGTGAGAAACCCTGTATGGTGTAACACTACATGATGACATGTCTCCAGTTCTATTCACTGCAATAGATACAACATTCACCCAAGATCAGCCTTGTAAATAAATGCCTGTCTTGCACAAAATGGCTGGTTTTGGGGAAAGTCAACAAGGGGTTTTCTCAAGCACCAAATGAAGCTTTCTAACTGGCTCTGCCAAGTAAGACACTGATGCCTCCCACTTGCAGTGTGCTCAGTAGTAAAAAGTAGAAGGGAAGAAGCCAGAAGAAAGCCATTAGTTCAGCTGTCAATGTACGTAAGTGTCCACAGGTGTCATCAAGTGTGAAGAAGCTGTGGCAGCCATTTGACATTGCTGCCCTCGTGGAAGAGATTTTTACAGCAGAGGCAGAATTTGTTAAATCGTGCCCATCCCCTGCCAGAATTCATCAGCTCCTGGGATGTAGCAGCTCTGAATAAAAGATCCCCTAGCAGGTGAGTAGACAGAAATCAAGGACAGCTCTTGGGCCGGATAAGTAGGCCTTCACATCTTCTGCAAGTGGCAGGAGATTGAGTTCTGCTAAAGCTCTCCAAGCCTCCTGTCATTGCAGTATTTGCATGTTTGTTGTTAGAGACCAGCATTGCTCTGGGTACAAAGTAGAGATAATTTTCTAAATGCCTTCTGTTGAACCTTCTATTGGCATTTGTGGAAGAAACCTTCCATCTCAGTAATTACCTGCTTGTGTTGCGCTGGTAGAACCTTCAAGCTCAGCAGCCTCTTTGAGACACCTCTGCACAAAAAAGATGGCAGTGGTGGTAAGGCACATTACAAAGCTGAGGATGAAAATCAAGCAAGGTTTAGAGGCAATTCATTCTCTGGGAATGAGTTTTTCAGGAAACAGGTAAATGAAAGCATGACTGTTCCCCGAAAACTTCTGTTGCTGGAGTCACCGTAGTGTCATCAAACAAACCTTGGTGACAGGAACACAAACAGCAACTTTTTGACACTTCTCACCTTAGCACATACACTAAAAATTTCCTATATAACACAGAATAAAGACGTAAGGGGTTCAAGTACTTAGAAATGATCCTTGGTCCAGAAATAGATTTTGAGTTGTATCGTTTATACGGTATTGTTAATCCGCGATTGTCATTTTAAAAGCAGGTTTTCAAATGGCTCAGATACGTTTCAGTAAGACTTCTTATCTCGCCTGTGGAAAAATGCAATGTGTATTCTAACAATTATTACACCTTTATTCTGTGCATCAACTCTGTTTCTAAATGTTTGACCTGACAGCATGTCTGGTCACATGAGTCCAGTCGACAAATTTGGCTAACGGTAACGCTTTAGGACAAAATTATGAAAAAAATGACAAATTAGCAATGGCACCTAATCAATAAATGACACAATATGGAATCCATGAAGCTGATAATGCAACCTCACAAATCTCTCATTTCATAAAATAAATTACTGGACCCAAACATGTGCAAGATGATGCCTCATTTCTGGTTAGTTTTCCCCCAACCAATAATAAATTTATCTGGGATTACATAGATTGTAGTTCTAAAATGATCAGTAACACAATTTTCAAAACCTGGCTACTTTTAACCCTAAAACAGCCATTAACAACTAGCTGTTGCCTTAAGACACCCTTCGACACAATACAGTGTGCTTCAGAAAGTTCCCAACTAGAATATTATCACTACATTGAGTAAAAACCATGAAATCAACAGATCAGTTTGTCTTTGCTAAAGGAACTTCTCAACTTCCCCACTTCATCTAGAAAAATACTACCACAGCACTGTCACTTTGGGAAGAACTCTTAAAATATTTCAAGATTTAATTGGCTTTCGAACAGCTTTTCTGTCATTGCAGTCAAATGCTATGTTAAGGTACCTCGGTGATAATACTGTGAAGTCTGAAATTACTTACCTTTATTCTTACAACTGGCACTGGTGACTTATCTAACCTCTGCAGGCTGACATTTCTCAAGATGTGGTTTGCACAAGAAAAAAAAGATCGTCTTCAAAAAATTCTGAAGGAAATCTGTTTTATGATTTTGAAATGATCAGAGTGCAAGCTGAGTTAATCACGGCAGTGAAATTACATTCAGGCATCCCCCTTCTGCTATTTTCTGGTCATTCAGAGCAAATCTAGATATATAGAGCCCAAATCGGTCACGTACATCATGCATTGAGGGAAAGGTGCTTTGTCAATTTACTCATCCGGAGAGGTACTGAAGGTACCCTCCACTCTGGTGGGTTGGCAGCAACTGAAGGACTCTAAAATAAACTCCTTCTTAAACTTTGTTTAAAAAGCAGCTTGCAAAAATCAAATAGTACAGTGAAAATGTCCAACACAGTAGCTGCTCAGAAGGACAGGTGGGATAGTCATTTCAAAGCTACAAAATAGGACTGTGAAGATCTCACTCAACTAATAGCATTCATTATTTCCAGGAAATGAGAGGAAGTTGTTACACCAAAAGACAGTGTGTTTCTTGGACACAGGTTAGACAGTAAGACACACAAGAAAGTTAAAAAATAAATAAATAAAAAGAATACGGGTCTCCTGCATTCTGTAAGTGTTGGGCCACTAAAGCACCTGTCTGAGACCAAGGCATTCAAGTGCTATTCCTGCCCCAGGCTCTGGCCAGTCAAGGTGCTCACAGCTCTCCTAATTGTGTGTAAAGTGCTCTCAGCCACGGAGGGAAAGCACTATGCAACATGCAGATTTTTGCTGTTCCTCTCTCCCTTGGACTCTGACACATTCCCTCTCAGGCTTCTCCTCCTTTAGAGATTGCAACCATTACCTACAATATTTGGAAGAGGAAAGAAAGAATAGTTTTCTTCACACACCATAATTAAAAGCTGCCCATCATCATGTTTTCTTATGACTGTATGGGAATCAGCACATACCTTTGCATGGAAGTACATACAGTTGAATGAAAACAACTACAAGAACAGAGTCCTGTATTGCCAGCACACATTAATGTTGGTTTTGGTAAAGAATTTAAAACCTTGCTCTTTTGAATGCAGCAGTAATGAATACAAGTCTCTATTTTTCACAGTGTTTAATATGGTTAAAGGAAACATTTTATTTGAGGGAAAAAGAAAGCGTATTTTGCCTTGGAAAAAAAAAAAAAAAAAAAAAAAAAAAAAAAAAA
>NW_015090995.1:4786380-4791400 GCF_001431845.1 Calidris pugnax
GCCAGCGGGAATTAGAAGCCCGAGGGAGTTGTTTTTTTTTTTAAAAAAGGACATTGGATGCTTTTATTAATTCAGAAAAAAAAAAAAAAAAATTATAAAAAAAAAAAAAAAAAAAAAAAAAAAAAAAAAAAAAGAAAGACTTGAAGTTCTTTCTTTAAAAGTTATTTAAAACCCAAGAGACTTTGAAAACAGAAGAACATCCCAATAAAGAAAAATAATGTTAACTCACTGAGCCAAGACAGACCTGTTTGCAGCAAGGACCATACTTAACCCTGATCCTGAAAAGCCTTATGCATATGCCTACCTTTACTGTTAAGAGTACTCGTATTCCAAAGCAACAGAAAAGAGCACAGACAATAAATATGTGAATAAAAGAGGCTATTCTGCTTCTCTTGAAAAACTAGCCAAACACATACATTAGTGTATTTTTAACCAAATCTCTCCAATTCTATTACACGTACTCTTGAAGCAGAGAACATCACAACTTCCCCAACCACACCTACTGACATGTTTTCATTGCTTTAAATCTGTGCTACACTAAAACAGTTCCCACCACATTCCTTGCTCACAGCCACTGTTTTCTTGCACTGGTAACTTGCAAGAGTTAATCCAGCTGAAAAATCATTCCAGAAGAAAAACATTAGTGTACAGCAACATCAGCTCCTTGATCCAGGTGAACATAAGAACATTAGCCCTGGCACAAGGCAGCACCTTTGGCTGCAGCTCAGACTTAGCCTGAAACTGTACCCCAAGGCCTCTGAGTCCTACTGCCAGGCACTGCCATGGAATGAACATTAAGTCAATAAAATAGCATATATAATTAAGAAAATGCCAGCCCAGCACTTGAGGGTGTTTGGCAGGAAGATATCATTCCTTCATGCTTGGACTCATACCGCCCAACATGTGCAATGATCTCCAAGTTAAGTAGCTGCAGTATATTTTGGGTCAATTTACACACACCTCTGCACAGGACCTTAAAAATAAAAATAAAAACATCTTTCAATAGATTTTACTATGACCTAGAAAAAAAAATAAAATAAAATGTCCTTCATTTGCAAAAATACCAATTCAGTATGTGCGTCCAAAATTAGAGGAAAATCTTCATCCTTGGCAGAGAGAGGTGAAAACTCTGCCCAAAAGTCACCATGAAAAATTAACTGTTACAAATACTTCAGGGGTAGCTCTGCTAAATCCTCTACAAAATATTTCTGGCTTCCACATGCTCCTGTTCAAGTGGTCCCAATTGTAACTCTCTAAACAGACATGTGTTTGTGGATGTATGACTGGGGGAAGAGAGATTTTAAGTATGATTACAAATCCTTTGAAAACCTAACCTCTCAAAAAAGTTATTTTCCAGGCCCCTGGAGAAAGCTGTCTCCAGCCAAACATTCAGAACAATGGGAGGTGCAGAATATACCCCTAGTTTATATTCATTACAATGAAATGTGTCTCTATCACCTCCCATCACCTTAATGAAGGGTTAATTCAAAAATCTAATTAGGAGCTAAAAGCAGCAATGTTATTAAGCTCTGTCTGACTGGAAGTAAACCTGCACGGAGGCAAAATACCTGCTAAAAGCAATGGGCTAAATCTGCAGCTCTTGATGGTGCTCAACGACTTCTATCTCTGCTAAAGTAATGCCTATCACCTACACGCCACTTTCAACCCATAAACACTTTATAAAGGTTAGCATTGCTGCAGAATGCCGAAGATCAGGAAACTAAAGTGTAAACGAAAAAAACAAAACAAAACGAAAAAAACCCAAAACAATACAAAACAAACAAAAAACCAAACCAAAACAAAACAAAAAAAACCGCAAAAAAGGACCCAAAAACCACCAACAACAAAAGTCCCTGCAAAAAAAGACCCAAAAACCACCAACAACAAAAGTCCCTTGCACACTCACATAGCAGATGTCATGACTGATCCTCTAGAAACGGGTAAAAGAACTTGTAATTACCCTCCCAGGAAAAATCCTACACATACTGCTGTGTATCAGTCTGGACAACCACACCGACCAAAAATTCAATCCCGCATTTTTCCAGGTTAAAATTTTCACTTTTTCTTAAAAAGAAACTATTTTTTGTCTTTAATATTATATGAAACACACAGAGTACTTTGCTCACCTATTTAGCAGAATGTAGCCCCGTAACCAGAGTTAGCATTGAGACAATTCTATAACCCTTCTCCCCATCATTCTTAGAAATCTTGCTCCTTCGTATTTTATACTGCTTGTATCATTCTCAAGCCTTGGCCACTTTAGGCAATCACATCATTTTTGAGAGGTTTGGTTCTGTTCTTCTTGTGCCTCTCTGAAATTTTGGGTTTAAATTACACTAAAACGGGAGGCATCATTGTTCAGACACTGTTCCAGCTGCAAGGAAGCACAGGTGGGGAGAGCCATTGCTGAGCAGCACTTGGGAAAAGTCTGTGCTGTAATAAAAGGTCTCTTCTGATGTAGCTCAGGACAAAGTCCATCAGCCCTGATCCAAACCTCAGCATCTTTTTTACTATATACCCAGTCATATCTTTATTAATCCTGGGTAGAGGATTAATGTGAATGCCCCTTTTTCCAGAGGAAAAGGGCCAGTGGAAAGATGTCTCAGGGTTACCTGGACAGCGTCTGCTTATCATCAGGACAGATGAAAGCAAACATGCTGCTTCCGACCTGCTCCACCCCTGGGTGGAAGAGAGCAGAGGAATGCAGTCCCCTCCCAGCAGCCAGACTGGGATGGGCCTCCACCTCCTCCCTGGCCAGCACCTTTCATGGGGACTTCACAGATCAGGGTACCCCCCCACCCACCCCTGTCTTCTGACCATCACAGACAACAATAACGCCAAGTACATACTAGGATAGCTTTAGGGCTCAATAATGGATTTCTCACACTTAGAGGTCACAGGTTTGACACCTCGCCCGGGCTGGCAGGGTCCCATATGCCGAGTCAGCAGGGGAGAACAGCGGATGGTCTGGTCTCCAGTCCCTGGGCTTGAAGGAAGCCTTGACTCCTGCTGGAATTATTCAACCAAGGTTGCTTATAAATGTGAAATTCACGTGAAATCATTCTCAGTACCTCTTGGGTTTTCCAAAACACATTTCTGTGTGGCAGGCGAGGTTGCTAGAACAGCATTAATTATCTGCTTGCTTAGTGGTAGTCACTGGAACAGTACTGCCTGTTTGCTAGGACAAAACTTGCTCTGCTGAGCCCCCCTGGCAAGGAAATGGGGATGGCACAGTGTGGGGCAGCCAAGGCTACCCCAGCACACCACAGCCCAGACAGCACAGCCATGAGCTGCTGAGCTCAAGCATCACACAATTTAAGGCAAACTAAAATCCATCCTTTTCCCTCTGAAATGCCACTCAAAGGAGCAGAGCAGCTCAGCAACCCGTTCATGAGCTGTTGAGCTGCCTGGGCAATGTGGGTGGGGTGGACAGCTGGGAGTGGTAAACTGGTCCACTGCCTGCAGCCATGGATCCCCTTGTCAATCCCTTCACTTAAACAGCCATCAACACGCCGCTGGCCTCCATTCACTCAGATCCTGCCCATAAATCCTTCCAGGCTGGAACATTTAAATCCAGATTGCGACTAAGATTTGCACTTCTACATATACAGGTGAGACATTAACACCTTGGTCCGTGGTGGCCCTCACTAGCACCAAGCACAGAAGCCCCAACCCAGGAAAGCTCTCTGCTGTGACTGCCCAGGGGGGCTGCCCTAGTGACCTGGATGGGGGGGACAAGGCACCAATCCTGCTGGTCTTCACCTTCTGCCAGAATTTACAGAAGCACCTTGGGCTCCTCTGGCCCAAGTTTCCTAGCCCTTAAAACTGGAATTACAAAACCTAACTGCCCCCCAGAGTATTCATTGAAAAGCACTATACAAGCTTTGCAGAGTTTAACAGCACCAAGGCTGTGTCCAGCAGCGCACAAGAGGACAATTTCCTGTTCTCATGTCTTTGAGGCAACCAGAAGAGAGCTGGCTGCACTGCACTGATCAGTTCAAAGTTGGGTACCGAATAAATCAGATCTGCACCCAGCTCTTCTCAGCGATTTCAGCACGAGGCAACGATATTCAAATGCTCCATGCTGCTACCAGCTCTAAAAAGTTACATTCTGTGCCTTTCATTTAAGGACTGGAAAAGGTGCTGTAAATCCCTGAGGGCTCTGGTGAACGATTCCCACTGGATTCAGCAGTGCAAGCTGCAGAGATGCTCCCTTTAAACGCCATGTAAATATTCTGGGCTGTGAACAATAAAACAGGACTAAGAGTGGTTTATGCTGATAAACCAAGCTGTGAATTGCAGCAGTTCAGGAGCACATCCCCGCTGCAGTTCAGCTGTAGGCAATAGGTAATCTCAGGCAGGGGAGCAGGACAAGCAGCTGAATTGTTCAGCCTGTCGCCGAGTTGTTGAAGAGGGAACACCCCGATGTGTGTACACCCCTCACTGCACTGAGGCTGAGCTTGTGAGGTACCAGCGAGGGCTATCGCTGCACTGGGGCTGAGCTTGTGAGGTACCAGCGAGGGCTATAAGTTTGATCTGTTGCTTGGCATCGCAAAGAGTCATCGCATATAGTCAATATTTGTTAAATTAATTGCAATTATTCATCACTTAAACTGTCACAGCATAATAACACTTCTATACTTTTCATTACAATACTTAAAATTCATTTTCCACAGAAAGTGTCGTTGTTTAGAGGATGTAAAGAAGAAAAAAAAAATAAAAAAAACTGGCTTTAGTGCTTTTTCTTTAGCGCTTTTAGTGCTTTTTTACAACATCCTTCCTAACATCTTCTCTAATGCTTAAGACTGCAGTGTATATCAGAGACTGGTGTCGGATGCGTTAGCCCCAACATAAACGTAGGTCCCAATCTCACCATTGGGTCTTTTCTGATATGTCAAAAAACCCTGACATGTCAAAAAAACCTACAGCATTTTAATTTCATTACTCTTACACCTGCCATAGTGGGCTTGGAAAGCAAGTTTCTTTTGCTCAGAAGGAAGAAGAGAATTTACCAAAGAAG
>NW_015090995.1:4799645-4819517 GCF_001431845.1 Calidris pugnax
TGAAATCATTCTCAGTACCTCTTGGGTTTTCCAAAACACATTTCTGTGTGGCAGGCGAGGTTGCTAGAACAGCATTAATTATCTGCTTGCTTAGTGGTAGTCACTGGAACAGTACTGCCTGTTTGCTAGGACAAAACTTGCTCTGCTGAGCCCCCCTGGCAAGGAAATGGGGATGGCACAGTGTGGGGCAGCCAAGGCTACCCCAGCACACCACAGCCCAGACAGCACAGCCATGAGCTGCTGAGCTCAAGCATCACACAATTTAAGGCAAACTAAAATCCATCCTTTTCCCTCTGAAATGCCACTCAAAGGAGCAGAGCAGCTCAGCAACCCGTTCATGAGCTGTTGAGCTGCCTGGGCAATGTGGGTGGGGTGGACAGCTGGGAGTGGTAAACTGGTCCACTGCCTGCAGCCATGGATCCCCTTGTCAATCCCTTCACTTAAACAGCCATCAACACGCCGCTGGCCTCCATTCACTCAGATCCTGCCCATAAATCCTTCCAGGCTGGAACATTTAAATCCAGATTGCGACTAAGATTTGCACTTCTACATATACAGGTGAGACATTAACACCTTGGTCCGTGGTGGCCCTCACTAGCACCAAGCACAGAAGCCCCAACCCAGGAAAGCTCTCTGCTGTGACTGCCCAGGGGGGCTGCCCTAGTGACCTGGATGGGGGGGACAAGGCACCAATCCTGCTGGTCTTCACCTTCTGCCAGAATTTACAGAAGCACCTTGGGCTCCTCTGGCCCAAGTTTCCTAGCCCTTAAAACTGGAATTACAAAACCTAACTGCCCCCCAGAGTATTCATTGAAAAGCACTATACAAGCTTTGCAGAGTTTAACAGCACCAAGGCTGTGTCCAGCAGCGCACAAGAGGACAATTTCCTGTTCTCATGTCTTTGAGGCAACCAGAAGAGAGCTGGCTGCACTGCACTGATCAGTTCAAAGTTGGGTACCGAATAAATCAGATCTGCACCCAGCTCTTCTCAGCGATTTCAGCACGAGGCAACGATATTCAAATGCTCCATGCTGCTACCAGCTCTAAAAAGTTACATTCTGTGCCTTTCATTTAAGGACTGGAAAAGGTGCTGTAAATCCCTGAGGGCTCTGGTGAACGATTCCCACTGGATTCAGCAGTGCAAGCTGCAGAGATGCTCCCTTTAAACGCCATGTAAATATTCTGGGCTGTGAACAATAAAACAGGACTAAGAGTGGTTTATGCTGATAAACCAAGCTGTGAATTGCAGCAGTTCAGGAGCACATCCCCGCTGCAGTTCAGCTGTAGGCAATAGGTAATCTCAGGCAGGGGAGCAGGACAAGCAGCTGAATTGTTCAGCCTGTCGCCGAGTTGTTGAAGAGGGAACACCCCTCGCTGCACTGGGGCTGAGCTTGTGAGGTACCAGCGAGGGCTATAAGTTTGATCTGTTGCTTGGCATCGCAAAGAGTCATCGCATATAGTCAATATTTGTTAAATTAATTGCAATTATTCATCACTTAAACTGTCACAGCATAATAACACTTCTATACTTTTCATTACAATACTTAAAATTCATTTTCCACAGAAAGTGTCGTTGTTTAGAGGATGTAAAGAAGAAAAAAAAAATAAAAAAAACTGGCTTTAGTGCTTTTTCTTTAGCGCTTTTAGTGCTTTTTTACAACATCCTTCCTAACATCTTCTCTAATGCTTAAGACTGCAGTGTATATCAGAGACTGGTGTCGGATGCGTTAGCCCCAACATAAACGTAGGTCCCAATCTCACCATTGGGTCTTTTCTGACATGTCAAAAAAACCTACAGCATTTTAATTTCATTACTCTTACACCTGCCATAGTGGGCTTGGAAAGCAAGTTTCTTTTGCTCAGAAGGAAGAAGAGAATTTACCAAAGAAGGTTTAAGAGAAAATGAGGTTTATCTTTGGGGCAAGATTCAACTGGTGTGAAAATGTTTGGCATCCACCAGATACCCAGAAAGCTAGAGAATTCAGCTTGGCAATAATGACAAAAGATGTTCTGGGTGCTGAGTGTGGAAGCTAACAAGTAACTGTTCTAATTCAGCCCTGTGGCTAAGGTAGAGATTTCTGAAGATGAACTTTTAAATTACATAAATCAGTTCAGGGATGTCTCAATCAGTTGATACCCAGAAAGCTAGAGAATTCAGCTTGGCAATAATGACAAAAGATGTTCTGGGTGCTGAGTGTGGAAGCTAACAAGTCACTGTTCTAATTCAGCCCTGTGGCTAAAGTAAAGATTTTTGAAGATGAACTTTTAAATTAAATAAATCAGTTCAGGGATGTCTCAATCAGTTGCTAGGCTCTCAAGGGTAAAAAAAAAACACCTGTAGAAAGAGAAAAATAAAGTTAAGTGACTGTCTTTGGTGGAAAAAAAAACCAATATATTTTCTAATCTATTAAAGCAGATTCATAAAATACAGTTTATCAAAAGCTGTACTACTTCAGCTAAAGGCATAATCTTAAACTGGGTTATCTTCTGTGCATGAACACATCCTCTCTTTACGCATTCAGGTTGGAACATTTTGGCTTTATCATGCATAATCTTAAACTGGGTTATCTTTTGTGTATGAACACATCCTCTTTCTGCATTCAGGTTGGAACATTTTGGCTTTATCATGTGTAAGCCTATGCAAAAGCTACGTATTTCTAATCTCGCCGAATCTCTTATCATTATCCAGGGATGTTATAAGACTGCTACGATCCTGGGCACCAGGGAGTACCAGTACTTGCTGCTGAACTAACTGAAGTCTGCACAGTGATTTGAGGTCATTCCTGGGTGGAATGTGATGTGGAAAACCAAAGCCTGTTAAGATATGGATGCAGATGCAGGATGCCATCAGACAGCTTCCAGTCCCTGGATGGCTCACTCATTTACTGCGACTGATGGGGCACTCTGGCATCCTTGAGGTTAACCCAGTGATAATTAGGGCATTGTGCATTTGCTATCACCTTGTGTGATCTGCCATTTTAACTCAGAAATGTTGAAAATACATCTAAGGGTGAAAAAGAGCAAACTTCTGAGTTCTCTTATATAAGCCCACTTCATACTGCAACTGTGCTTTTCAATGTTGTACTGTGAAACAGGCTGACCAGCAACTATTACAGAATTGACGACGTGTTAGAAAAGAGTCACTAAAAAGCAATGTGTTCAGAAACTCCTGTAAATTAAGATTTTTCACAGCACTGTTAACCCTGCATTATTCCTTTTTCCCTTACAGCTACAGCTAACCAGCTCCCATTTTTAGGTTTTTCCAGTTCTCAGTTTGGTTAATGGATCGTTGACCTTCTTATTGTAGCCCATGGGATCAGAAAACAAGGAAGGAGGTGTGGTGCTGTGCAGCCTTGGACTCAAAGGAGCCTTTCTATATGGCACACTTTGCAATATTTTCATTTTCTCAAGTGAATTAACACACCAGCAGTGCTCACCATCACATGGTGGATGATGGCTGTCTCACTCGCCAGAGAGGAAGAAAGCATGAAAAACAGCAGACCAGCCAAGCGGTTGTGAGCAATCCATCACAGGGGTTTCAGGCTGATCCTCAAGGGTTAAAAGTGCTCATTTCAAGAAAGATTTTGGATGCACTAACACTGGCTGCAAATACAGTAAACTCAAAGGAGTAACATGTGGCAAACACCATCATAATGCTTTCTCTGACAGTCCTGTTGGCTGCCAGAGTATTTCAGTCCTGGTCAACCATCCACCTACCACAGACCTGAGCAAAGTTCTTCCTTCTTGCACTCTCCACACACCACACAGCACTCATTGCTCACTGAGACACCTCTTCCTCCTTGCACTCTCCATTCACATACCACACAGCACTCATTGCTCACTGAGACACCAATAATGCTTCTGTAGCTGAGTAACTGCTATCATCACTTTTCACCTCCTCCAAACTAAATCAGCAACAACAGGTATAGGATGAGATTTACTGCTCTGAAAAAAAATCAGACTTAGTTCGAGAATCAATAAGACTTTTTTCCATTTACATTTTTAATAACTGCAGCATTTAAAGGCACTCTTGTCCCACTTCTTTCCTGAAGCAACCTACAACAGCTTTAATTCTTACATGTAAAAGGCACTTTTGGTGGTTTTGCAGAGTTCTCCTGGGTGATACTGCAGTTGCAATCCTGTCGCACTGTAGGCCTTAAAAGTGAAACCTACAGTAAATTTTTATTTCAGCCACACCTTTGTAAAACTCGTTATTCCACGCTAAAGCATATAAAGGAGATCGAAATCTTGACCATTAGTGCTAGAAGCAACAACTCTCACACAGTTGATAACCTCTGGGTAGAGTCTTAGTTGTGAACCCATTGCTTCCATAAAGCTGACTTACTAAAGACATACATCATGCAAGTGAAAGTATGTAATTTCAATTATACTACATGGTTTTAGAATAAAGAATCTGGACCACAATCCAAAAACTATATTCCCCATATGTATTCCACCTCCATTCCCAGCAGTGCCAATCAGTGCAGGAGCTGACCTCCCCCAGCCAGGCTTTTCCAGGCACATCACCACTCAAGTTACCAACTCAAAACACAGCAGAGACGAGATGGAGAGATAAGCACCCAATCCTGCATTCCTCCCACACCCAGGGCTCCCACCCAGAGGGTGAAGGGAGATGGCTCCCCAGAGTAGTTATGTTTGAAACTGCTCAAATGGTGCTGCTAAACGATTAAGTCACAGTATTTTAAGACTTTAAGACAGTATGTGCTTGACTGTTTATCCCTCTGCATGTGCTTGTGCCCTTTCCTGATGGTCCATTTAGTAGCTGGCTTGCAGAAATGTCTGATGTCAGTTGACTCCAGGCAGCACCCAAAGCAGACACAGACAACAAATCCAGTGTCCTTTGCTCACAAAGGCCCAGTTCACTATGTTTTAAAGTCAGGTTTTTACACTTGAAACTCTAACAATGATGCAAACAAGAAGTCAGCCATTATTATGATATTTTATCTGGTTGTATATGCAAGGAAAATGGATTCTAAATTGTGAGCTGTTCATTCAGAATGCATAACATAAGGCCACAGAGTTTAACCAGGACGTTTTGGGAGGATGCTGTATGGAAGGGTCACATAGACTGAAAAGGCTGAATAAATCCCATGGCCAATTACATGGTCACTGAATCATGAAAAGGCCAGGCTCCTGGAATTTTGCAGCTGCTAGTAGATTCAACGGATGCATCAAACCAGCAGCAAACTCAGCTACAAGTTACCTCACCACAGAATTGATTGAAACAAAAGAAACTTACATCAAAACCCCATAATTTAGAAATTTTGCAAGGTAACACTGATAGACTTTAATTCCTGGTATCTTTCCTGGTCTTTAGGATTCGTCTGTGTACTTTACTGCAAAACACATAAAATGCCTTTTGTGTTTAATGAAAAGCATAATACACACTTCAAGAGATTATATTTTTAGTGCAATTAAGCTCAACATTTAAGTGTGCTTTTTTATTGGGAAGAGGAAGCGTATCTTTAGATTAAAAATACTTGACTGAATTTGTATTGGCTGGTCTCTGAAGTTCCACCTAGCTTGTAGCACTAATCACCTCCCACAAATTACAAATGCACATAGGGCCAGAGAGGGCATGCAAATCCTTCAGATCTCCCAAGCCATCACACAAAGCCTCCAAGAAGGCTCAGAGAGTACTGAGTGGCTGAGCCACCCTCACACACTACTAGTCTGGCTGTCCCTAGAAAAGCTCTGGCAGTCCTCACTGCTGAAAAAATAGGAAACAAGTACATGACCCTCTACTGTCCCTTTACCAGCGCGACAAAGTCTATACGACACACCAAGTGTACCAGCCCTCTATCACAAGTAGTCCAGTGTATCTGAAAACACAATCTGTTTAAGCTGGTATGCAGTGGCTGAAAAGCTGACATATATACACTTCCCTCTCCAAGGCCGGTAACCTTTAGTAGAGGTATAAGGAGAAATTTGGGAGCAATTCCCTTTTAGGGCTGCTGGAGCTCTTCTGGAGCCATCATCAACATAAGAAAATGCTGCAGACTGGACAATAATAAGCCCAGTTCTGAAATTTCTCTTCTAAACAGTGGACAGAGAATCGATCTAAAACAAGGCATGACTACTGGCTCTGCCATTGCATTGCTGGTTGTCCCTGGACCATTTTCCTAACGTAACTGAGTTGCGCTGATTTTCTTTGCAAAGTGCAAAGATCTAACAAAGAAAACAACCCCAAAATTAGGACTTATTATCAGACCACAAGTTCTGTCCCAGTACAGCACCCCCAGGCTTCCATGACACTCAGGAACACACCTGACCACGTATGTTTCAATCAGAGCAAAAAAAGTCTTTCACAAATGACTGAGTGCTCTGGCTCAGACAAAGCCTGAGTTCACACAAGAGAGCAATGAAGAGAAACTTACTGGAAACACGAGTCAAACTGACCAGTCTATGTTAACTACAGGTACTGACTCACAGAAATTACTTGCAGAGAACAGCCACGAAACACTCATCTCCTCTTTTTCCAACACAAAATTCTTCTTTGCAGTTCACAGATACTTTATCCAGTCCTGCTTTAACATCTGAAACATTCTGCTGGAGGGAACCTTGCATGTCTGACTTTTATTCTCCTGGCATTCCTTTGATAAAATCCTCCTTAAATCTAACCCTGGTTGTGTCACCCAGCAGAACTAGTTTCTCTTTTTGAATCTTTTGGGTGTTATGTAGACTTCTTAGTCCCTTCACCAGCCATCACATAGTCCCACGTATAACCACCTCTTTACATGTCCCCTGAGAATGTCTTCCAGACCTCTTGCCCCAAAGTGATTTTTTCAGCTGTGATCTCAAACTTCTCCAACTCTGTGACTGACAACGTGCTGCAGACACACATGCTATATCCCAGGTATGGACACATGGGAAGACTGCATCAACATCCTGATTTCTTTACCTTTACCTGATTTAGTTTTCTTTAATTGAAAGCACACACTCTTCCTGTACATCTACACAGTGTCTCTGTCACAGCCATGACATCTGAGAGATTCCTTAAGAGCAAATGACAAATCGTTACTGGACTGTGAAATCAGTCATCTTCTCTGCTTGCCAGCGAGGACACAAATACACAGATCCCAAGGATCTCTGATACCCATGGCAGTTTCTACATGATCTAAATTTTGGTTATAAAAACCAGTTTCCTAGCCTATTGGCTCTAAAGACGATGCAATCCTAATGAGTTCTTTGGTATGCAGCCATCAGAATTATTAGCACTAGCTAGATGTTTTATTCCCTTTCCCTTTTACCTCAGGAGCCTGTCAAACATTTAACAACTGATCCTATTAACAAATATTCCAATCTGAAGAGGACGTACTTCACTGGACCAAAGGAATGAGGTGAAAAAGTTGCTCTTTTCAGTTAATGATCAGTCAAATTTTACCAAATAATTGTTACCAATGTCCCTCTTCAGGTTAAGTTTAACAATGAATATGAACAGTGCTATCAAATGAAGAAGCGTGAGTACAGCAGCACCATTTGTGGGATAACATAGGGAGCTGACAGTGTATGTTTGTGTTCTGTATTACTTGATCCAACTGTTATTTAAGCAGTTTTTATGTCCAATAATTTATTAAATTTGTTGTGGGGATAAAAGGGAATGTATGTGAATGTGTGCATTTATGCATAATCTACTGATGCTTCCTGTGCCAAAGGGTATATGTTCACATATGTATGCCATATGACACAGCCAAGTAACTACAGGACCTTCTTTTAGTAGTTTGCCTTTTCTCTCACATCATCTGTTGTGGTCGTGCTGCTCCATGCTGTGTCTTTCTTAAGCTTTTAGACTGAAAAGTGTCAAGAGAAGACCCTGTCGGGGGAATCCGCTGACTGTACTGTGGCCGGGATACAACCCTGGTATGTACTTAGATATTGTTATATACTTATATATTTTAAGTTCAGAAAGGACCATTATGATCCTTTACCCTAACCCCCTGGGGCAGAGCCAAGACTATTAAATTTTACCCAGCAGTTCCTGCAGAGGAGGGAATTATTCTCGCCTACTGCATAAGTGAACTCTACTGAGCCCAACAGCTTGTTATTCATACTGTAAGGCAAGCAGCACCTACCACAATTTGAGTGATGAAATAAATAATAATGCAGCCAACCAGAATGGGAGACAAACTACAGAAATCCTCATCGAAATTCAGCAGATCTGGGCTAGCTCCCTCCCAAAGCTCCCCTGTCCTCCCCTTCACACAGAGATTTTAGGGACAAATGCCAGTAGATCTCTATTGTCCCTGTTCATTCATTAGCTACAACTGGTTTTTCTGTTGTGTTCACACTTCAAGGTAAGGATAAGCTACATTCCAGTCACACTGTGCATACTGAAAAAGTAACTATAAGTCATAGAAAATACAGATGTATTTTAAATACAAAACAACATTGCATTGTTTTCTTCAGAGTTTTAAATAATCCTCAGAAGTGAAACACACATGTTTCAAGGTGATAAACTCCTTTCATCCCATTATCTTTGGGCCTTCCCTTCCATCTCCATTAGTTGTATCATTCTCCTTTTTTACATCTAACCTCCCTGCCCAGCCTCCACTCAATGTACTCAGAAAAAAAACGTCTTGGTACTATTTGTCACAATGCCATTTTCTATATGCATATTTCTTGTGTCTGCAGCAAGAGAATGATATTTGTGATTAAATCATAAAAGCCTACTTTTAAATTGGTGCTCTGTCTCTAGTCCTCCCTTCCACATGCACCACTGCAGATCATGAAGGCTGCCTTATAAGGCTTCAAAGAAAAGGAAAGGGTTTCAGTTTAGCTGGAACAATGCGTTTCACAGAGCCACAGCTTTCACTTGCCTCCCATGCTGTGGGTTGCTATTTGCTTTCCCACACTTCCCTTTGGGCTGCCAGTCTTTGGAGCTGGAATTAAGACAGGCACAAATGGTGATTAAACCTGCTTAGATATATGAATGAGTGGGATCGTCAAAATCACACCTAATGCTTTAGAAGTTGGGGAAAACAAGTCCTCGTCCTCTGAAAAGCACACACTCAAAAGCATGTTAAAATAGAAAATGCTCAAGGGTTATTTTTGCAACAAAATTTGTGATGCAATTTATTAAAGTCACCTGCTCCTCCTTTGGAAGCATTCTTGTTTCTCATCAAGTAGGCAAGGTAAACTCAACCTTGTCCCTCCCACCTGAGCTGCTTAGTCCTGTGCTTATAACCCTGACTTTCTTATCTCCCAGGTGATGAAGGTCTGTTCATGTCTGTTCCACTTGCTGCTTCTCTCCCCAGTGTTTCTATGGACAAGCCAAGGCAGAGCTCTGAATGCCTACAACCGGCTGTGGTTCTTACTAGGAGTTGCTCAGGAAATTCTTTTATGAGTTGGTAACAGTCATCGCAGTTTTGAAACTCACCAAGGAGGTCACCCTGTGGACTGCTTCTCATTCACAGACCACATTCACCTACTTCCCTGTCACAAATCAAAGCAGACAATCTAGTGCTATAAACACAAAGCACTTTGAAAAAGTTAATATGCCCTGACTTCAGCATCAAGGTTTCCTCCTCCTCCTGGCTTCAAGGAGGCTTCCAGACACAGAAACTCCGCTTTCAGTTCACAATGCTCCCACAACCCAGACTGGCTTGCCCCTAGAGTGATACAGACAAAAGGACATTTGCTACTTATATACCTACTTTGCACTGAAGATGAAGCAGATCAAGGACCAAAGGTCTGCCAGTGCCTTCCCAACACCACTCCTGGGCAGTCTTTTCCATTAGTCCCTCTTTCTCCTCTTGAAGTCCTGTACTGAGCCAGGTACAGAGGTGCTCAGCACCTAATTCTTGCAATATCATGCTGTCAGCAATATCTTCATATCTTGTCAGCAATTGTCTAAGCTCTACAGCAAGCTTCTGGTGTGAAGCTGTTTGGAAATACAATTGGATGAAAACTAGAGATCAGTGGTTCTGTTAGGGAAGGAGGGATTTTCCCATGATGAAACCTCGGTGTAAGGAGAATTGAACTTTCTCAAGATCGTGTGTACCAGGGCAGCATCCTGAACAGACATTCTGACAGCCCAGTGAAAATGCATTTCTCCAAAAGAAGAGTAGGACCTCATGGTCAGTACTCCCTTAGATGTGGAGGCTGTGTTCGTATCCGGGTTCTGAATCTTGGCAGGATCAAGGAGGGAAATGGAGCCAAGCACAATCAGAGCATGGGAATCAGACATAGGACTGCAAAATCTCATGTAATGCTTGGTCAGTGCTATTGAAATCTGCTTAGGCTTGGCCTAAATTCTAGTCCTCTCTTGAATAATTGAAGAGAAAATGATTGCAGGAGAAGTTTAACAGGAAATCCAAATGATCTGCCAGATTTTGGCATGCTTCGCTGTATCTCACAAGTCTCCTCCAAGGGTTAATTGGCTGTCTGTCTTTGAATAACAAAGTAACTCCAGCACACAGATAGACAGTCCTCTGCTAGAGGCCAAAACAACCTGGTTTCCTACTCCAGAATCTCCAGCAGGAGATCTTTCAATGCCAACCACAGTCTATATACTTAACAAATCTTTTTGTAATACTCCTGTCTAAACAAAAAACAACAAAAGGATCCTTATTTCCTTTCACGATTAATCCAAAATTATTAGTACCTGCTTACACAGGACTTTCAAATCAAAACAACTTGTTCTTGGCTAGAATTATTCCCCTTTGACACAAGTGCAGACTGAAAGCTATTGAGGGAAGAAGAGCAGAAAAATTATTGGAAAAGGAAGCAAAATACAAGAAGCTAGCCTCCTTAGTTTGAGAACAGGGAGCAGAAAAATTATTGGAAAAGAAAGCAAAATACTTTCAAGAAGCTAGCCTCCTTAGTTTGAGAACAGCTTAAAAAAAAAACTTCTGTTACAACATTGCACGCTCTGGACAAAATCCTTTTGTTACAACATTGCACGCTCTGGACAAAATCAATCAAGTCAGGAAGACTTCAACTGTTCTTAGGACATACCTTGAGACAGCACAGACAGGGCTAATCCTTACTGCAGCACCTCCCGAATGCCTGGAAAACTACACAGGATTACCTTGATGCATACGTTTGACAGTTTGTATATTCAGCTCCTTTACTTCCTTTTACTTTAGGGGCATGACAATTAATTCAGTTACTATCCCAGCTCTGGTACTCTCATAAAAAATTTACACCTGGTTTCACAAATGTTCACCTGTTTAACAGAGTAAAGGTCAAAAGAAAGGAACTTTTTGCTCAATAATGAAAGAATAACTTACTTTTTAAAAGGAGTTCCTACTACGACGTTTTCTGTTTACAGGATGGAATATGAAAACTGCCCAGTCAATCTCAAAGGAAATAAATAATAAAAAAAAAATTTAAAAAAAAGAAGAAAAAAAGAGAAAAGAATGATTTGGATTAAAATATCTTTTCTTAACTTTGTGGAAGAGAAGCTTTTCTGACTAGGCAGCACAGTACAATGAAAATGAAATCAATGCCAAGTGCCTTATCCTGAACTCTGAATGGGCAAAGTTCCCATTGACTTTCAAGATTTCTTCCCTCGCAAATGGCATTCAAGAACAGTCGTTACATGCACCTAAGGCACGTCCAGCACTATGTTCTGTCTCTCCCCTTTGTGTCAAGTAGATGTATAGAATTTTTGAAATCAGCACAGCAAGCTGTGAATGATGATGCATGAAATGAATAAGCTGAGTCTAGTACAAAGGGGAAATCCTGAAGGCTTGGTGCAATCACTGCTATACTCTTTCCTATGGCCTGTATAGAAAAGGTGCATAATATTCTTCACGGAGACAAAGAAAAAAGCTCACCAAGGCCACAGAAGTCTCAATCAGAAGCCCTAGACGAGATAAATGACAGAGGCTCACAAGTTTTTAACATTGTTTAATTTCCCTCCTGTTCCTAGGCCCCTCCCCACTTATGCCTGACTCTTCCAAGCTCCTGGCATCTGTGCACGTGGAACATACACACAGCAATTTGGGGCTCCCAGGACCTGGCTCACTTTGCATGTCTTTGGAAGCAGCATGGCTTATGCCAAGCCAAGCCAAGGTGAGTTTGCACCAGTCCCCCAGCATATGAACTGTGATGGCCAAAGCACGGAAAAAAGTGCCGTGATTTCCAGAAGACCAACTGAGCAAACAGCTCTGGGGCAGCAACGTGTTAAACCCCCACAACTCCTGCATCAGGTGGACATGAATCAGAGACTTCAGTTAGCACAAGCATTTTTAAATCAGGCCAAATCATGCTCAGATTGATTTAGCTTAATTTTATGTATTACTGAATAAAAGTAACTTGGCATAAATACGGTATAATTGAATTTAGCAACAACAATATAGTTGAGCATCCTGAGCACAGCACTGATTTAAGTAACATCTAAGTGGTATTTACTTTCTTATTTTATTTTTTTTAATCAGAGAGGAGGTATAAATACATCTTTTTATGGATTCAGTGTGACACCCTGCTCTTTCGCTTGCTCTCACACACACACACTCGCTCACATGCATTGCAACCCCCTAAGTAGGAACAGATCTCACTTTTGAAACTGGAAATATGAATTATAACATGGATAAAGAGCTTCTGAGGATGTCTTTGGAGGAGGCAAATCTGAAATCCTGTTTACTTGACCAGCAGCACAAAGAAGTTGGCTGTGAATGGTGTTCACGTCGAAGAATAATTAATTCCTCATTCTGAGGACATTTTCTGTTGTGAAATAAGTCACTGTGTTGCAATTCTTATTTGCATCCAGCAGCATCAGTAAAAAGTCATGATAGAGAAGCACAGGGGAAACTATTCTGGAAAACTTAAGCTGCACTAACCACTAAATTACCCCATGCAAACATATCTGCAATAACAGCCTTCCGTTCCTTCCTTAAAAGAAATGCATTCAAATTTTATCCCTTTCTCTTTAAGATTTCTGTGTTTTCTCACTCCAGGTTTACCATAGAAATAATCTGGATCTGCACCATGCAAATTAACGGGATTTGACTATGATAAATCTAGGATAAAGGTGTATATAGGTAGAAAAGAAGCCATATCAATCTCCTCACTTTTGCAGACATTGGGAATAGCAGCGACATTCCAGCCCTGAACATCATCTAATTTCATCTCTTCCGCTGTATTCATTCCTATTAAATATTTCTATTAACATCGGGAGATAGTTAGACAAGTTCCTATCTTTCTGATGTTCCTGAAAAGTGTACTTTCTTAGTCTCGTACATGATATGGGGAAGTGCTGATTCATAAATGCTTTCAGTGTGTTTATGCTAATCATATGCCTTTTACTGAATTTAATATTCATCTCTTCATATAGCAAAAAGTATTGGAAATACAAAAATATGTTTAAAAAAAAAATTCTTAAAAAAACCTAGGTTCCTCTGCTAATTATTAGAATTTACTCCAGACTGTCTCAAAACTTTAATTTAAAATATTTTCACTTACCAATTTTTGTTGAAATAAATTAACTCTGCAGCTCTTTAGCATCAGAAGGAACCGTCAAAGTGTAACACAATATGCTCTTTTTTGACAGACTAACAGTAGCACCAAGTGTGATCTTCCACCCTTCCAGTCAAAAAAGTGTTAACTCAAAAGCCTAAATATTGTCATTACACTTAAACGATAACATCATTAGCGTCTCCACAGCCGATGTTCAGTCTTTCTATGGACAACAAGCGCACTTGCATTTATTCTAGATGTTTTAGAATAAGGTGTAGGGCTTTTTAACAGTGCAATAATTGTGCTAATGATTTTGCACACGCAGTAACTCAGCATTTCACTCACAGCCCAATCCCACAAACTGCTGTGGATTTCTGGAGAGAAGGATCCTGTGCAGATGCATCTTCCAGAGAGGAAACATCTCTCCTAAGCAACTGTTTGTAACTTCACCTGCTCTCCCTGGGAATTTAAGGGCTGGATTCTGATCCCTCCCACACAAGCAGGAGCATGAAATCCCACCCGGGCATTGCTCAGAAGGCATTTAGATTTAACGCAGGCAGGATGCGTGTACCTACGTCCAGAATAAAATGAAAAATTAAAAATTGTGTTTAGTACAAATAAAACATACTTCCATTAATTCTAAAGGGAACATGCTCCCGCATTTGTTCCCGAGGCAAATTTCTCTGTTGCTCTTTAAAAAAAAGTTGTCTTTCAGGCAATGTCTCCCTCTGTGCCATTGGCTCTCAGATGGAAAATACACTCGTGGTCGGGGAAGAAGAAGTTGGATCTGTACTTACAGTTAGGTACAAGGATGAGTTCATGGCTTTCGGTGTGCAATGGGTCTCTCCCCCACCCAGAAGTGTCTCCCTGTTTACAACCCTTTCCACAAGCTCTGCCCACAATTTAGGAACTTCAGGATAAAGTTCAGCCCCAGAAAGCTGAAAACTGTGTGGAGGATTTTGTCAGGAAAAGCATCCACAAGCCAAACCACTGAGATGAGCTTTCAGAGAGAACAGGGTAGTTTATACAGAAGCATCTCTTTATGACTTTGCAGGGACTTGCTCGCAAACTCTGCTTAGGCCCTGACTTATCACAAAGGAGGATAACTTCAACTCAAATACTGCAAACCTTGGAATAACAGTATTTCTCCCCTTACATAGCAGAGAAGCCACTTCCAGAGAACTCAGATGGAGAGAACAACTACTTAAAATGATGCACCTGCAATTCAACTCTGAAGATAACACACACAATTGCAGTGCTGGCAGCAGCTCACCTGCTCAGGAGCCCTCACTTTGGTCAGACTTGCACCGCACTTCTGTCGGGGCTGTGGAAGAGCCTTTTCGGGGAACAGGATCATCACACTTTCATTCCCAGAGCTTGTCCTGGTGCTGCCTGTTCAGGAGAGCACTGGGGAGCAGTTTGACCCCCAGCTGAGATGAAATGGGACCTGCTGCTGCCCCCCCCAGCATATATCCATGTACTGTACCAACATCACCTGGCCTTACCACCTTCTCTCAGACCTCCGGGTTATGGGGCTGCTTCTCCTCAGAGCTAGTAATGCTGGCTCCTATTTGAAGGGCAAACAGGAGAAGGCAACGACACAGGTTGGCCAGATTTCACCAGAAATGTTAAGGCAGGAGTTGAGCTGAGGGTATTGAACACACCGGGCTCTCATTTGCAAAGTGATTACCCCCGGTCCAGCACGGCTGTTCCTGAGCAGAGGGGAGCATGTGTGATGCCAGAGGCTTTACTGCACGGACCAGAGGGTGGGGAGCCCCAGGGGCTCGTTTGAGCAGAGGGCAACGTGCGCGGGCCCGGGGTCTCTCCCCGGGTTGAGGACCTGCAGCAGCTGCTCCCGGCGCTTCCCCGTGTGGCTGGGAGCCAGGCATCCCACCCTACAGAAAGAGACTCTCCCTATGGTTTGCAGAACATTGATTTTTTTCCATATAGGAAGAGCAGGAGGAAAACCCTGCCCGAGTTTGAACGTATATTCCCGGCGGAGAACAAGGCAGGTGCCGCTGCCGGGACATCCCGGGGTGGGAAGGTGGGAAGCGGGCAGACAGGCAGGAGAGCAGCGGGGGAGGGAAAACCGAAGATCCCGGGAGGAGGAAAGTCTCCCCGAAGCCGCTGTTTTTGAGGGGCGAAGAGAGCAGGCCCCTTGTGACCAAACCAAACAAAAAGCCCCCTCCCGTTCCCTTTCCTCCCGTCCTGAGAGAGAACAGCGAAAGGGTCAGGGGAAGCAAACGAAAGGCTCCGGGGGGGTTTGGGGTTGTGGGGCGAAATGCACTGACCGCCCGCAAGAGCGCCCTGGCTACCGGGTGGGCGAGCCCGGAGCCCGGCGGGGTCGCCCCTCGGAGGCAGGAGGAGCCGGGAACACGGCTTGTGCCGCCGGGAGGAGGGAGAGGGATAAGCGCTCCCCCGGCTCAGGCCGGAGACCCCCGGGGCTCCGCCGGGGGCTGCAGCTCCGGGCCGTTCCGCAGCGCCCACAGAAACACAACCGGGAATAACGCAGACCCTTAATAGAAAAAAAAAAAAAAAATAAAGGAAAGAAAATACAAGTTGTCCAGACTAAAAAGACACTGAAAAGATTGAATTATTTATTTCCTCTGGGGACTCCTGTAACCATTCATTTTTAATAGAGTCTAATTAAGAGTTCCCCACTGGGTTTTACTTTTGTAAATATTTCAGATGAGCTCGAGTTTCTAGGCAAACCCTCTAGAGAAAAAAAAAAAACCAAAAAACCAAGACAAAACAAACAAAATACACAAACCCCAGCGATTTTAGGCGCAAACCTGTAACCCCCTTCCCTCCCCGTCGGCCGGGAGACAGCAGCCGGGCGGAGAGGCAACAAGTGGCCGGTGCCTCGGGAAGAGCTGCAGCCCCCGGAGCCCGGCGACACTTCCCCGGCCCCGCTCCCGCTTTTCGGGAGAAGAAAATCAAGTGGAAGGAGCAACTCTCAGCGCCCCCCGCCCCAAATAAAATATACCCGGCGCGGCAGCCGCGGAAACCCGGCGGAGAAGAGATGGGACCCCCGGCGAGGAACCCGCTGCCCCGGCTCCGCGCTCTCCCCGCCGCCGCGGAGGGACCGGCTGCGCGCCCGCCCCCGCACAAAGCAGCGCCCGGAGACCGCCGACGTGCCTGATATAAAATTTATTGATCTCTCTTCGTTCGGAAGAAGGAAGCAAACGAGGACTAGGGACATGGAGAGGGAAGGAGTGTTTTCGATGACTTTTTTTCTTGGGAAGAAATCCGGTAAACAAAACTAAAACGTTTCTTCATCTGATATGTCAAAACATGGTTCACAGTAAAATTCACAAATCAATTTACATTAAGTTTACAGTTTAAGAAAAACCAAGACACACCACTTACTATAAATAAAAGAAATGCGTTTGCGACCCGCACAGCTCTCTCCCACCTCCCCCTTTTTTTTTTTTTTTTTTAAGGAACAAAACTATAAAGTTAAAAACTCGTGAAAACTACAAATTGTGGATAGAAACCAAGCGAGACTCTAAGATGGGCAGAACAAAACACTTAAAACCACAACGACCGAGTTTAAAAACAAAAACCCGCCGGGTATTTTTTTTTCATGTCATTGCAACGCTAGAAATCAAACGGAAAGATGCAAGATCTTTTAAAAACTTTTAAGCGAATAAAACAGTGCCCAACTTAGGAGAAACCAGGAAAGAAGTTGCCGTGGTTTGAAAACTTCACAGCGGCTTCTAGGAGGCAGGAGTCGTGCTCTATTAAAAGAACAGCTTGCTCAAGTAATTTTTTTTTTTGTACAAAACAAAAAAATGAAATAGCGACACAACTAACGGATTTCCTTTTTTAAAATTTCTCCAAAAGTTAGTATTGAGTCTGCTAAACCGAGCAACACTGCCGTACGTCCCGGTGGAGTCAGGGAGCGGTGGTGGGGTTAGGGATTAAGACGGGGGGAGCCGTCCGGAGCAGCCAAGTGTTTATTATATGTGAGTTAGTGGTACGGTCCCATTGACGCCAGTCCCGGCACTCTGGTAGTGCTGGTGGACGCTGTGTAACCTGCTGCCCTGCAGGGCGGAAGGGTCTGTGGCATCCCCCCCCGGGGGCAGGTACATGCTGATCATATCCCTCAGGTCTCCCAGGCAGGCCCTCTGCGAGTGGGAAGCGATGGCCGGAGGCGGCGAGCTGGGCTCGGATTTCACCACCGAGCCCATGGAGCCCAGGCTCATGGCCGTGGAGGGCTGCTGGCCGTAGGCGGCGGGGGACATGCTGTAGGTGGAGGCGGCGTTCATGTAGGTCTGGGCCGTGGACATCATGGGGCTGTACTGCAGGCCCGTCATGTCGTAGCGGTGCATCTGCTGCAGCTGGGGACTGTTCATGCCCGGGTGCTGGCTGTAGCCCAGCTGGTCTTGCATCAGCGAGTAAGCCCCGTTCGTCCAGCCGTTCATGTGAGCGTAAGTGTCAATCCTCTGTCCCACCCCGACGGGGCTGCTCACCGCGTTGCCCCCTCCCGGGGCCAGCAGATTACCGGGCAGCGAGTATTTGTCCTTCTTCAGCAACGTCTTGGTCTTCCTCCGGGGCCGGTATTTGTAATCCGGATACTCCTTCATGTGCACGGCCCGCAGCCGCTTGGCCTCGTCGATGAAGGGCCGCTTCTCCGCGTCGCTCAGCAGCTTCCAGTCGGCCCCGAGGCGCTTGCTGATCTCCGAGTTGTGCATCTTGGGGTTCTCCTGGGCCATCTTCCGCCGCTGGCCCCGCGACCACACCATGAAAGCGTTCATGGGGCGCTTCACCCGGTCCTGGTCCGAGCCGCCTCCCGTTCCGTTGCCGGCCCCGCCGCCTCCCCCACCTTTACCGTTGCTCCCCGGAGCGGGGTTACCCCCGGCGCTGCCCGGCGTGGGCTGCGGCGTCTTAATCTCAGTCTCCAGCATGCTGTACATGGCCGGAGCCGGCAAGAGGTGCGCCAGGGTGGCGGGCAGGCGGGCACCAGACCGGGGAGAGGAAGTTAAACAACAAACAAAAAAAAAATAAAGAGGAAAAGAACCTGCCTGGGCGGCTGCTGCGGGAGGAGGAAGTTTTTTCTGCCTGGCGGGCGGAGGCGCCGCTCCCTGAGGTGACGGTGGTGCTGGTGCTGCTGCTGCTGCGGCCGCGCCTGCGGAGCGGTGCGGAGCGCTTCCCGCGGGCAGCACGGAACGATGCGCGCAGCAATCCCGGGGGGATTTGATTGACGGGCTATAAATGAGCGGGCGGCAGCCAATCAGCGAGCGGTTCCCGACAGCCCCGACGCCGGTAACCGACCAGCTGGGGGGGCGGGGGGAGCCAAAAAGTTGGCGTTTCGGGACTGGTGATACCGGACACCCCCCCGCCACCACCGCTTCGTCCCCGGGAGCCGCTGCCCCGCAACTCCGGGGCCCTGCACCTGCTCTGGGCCGGGGGAACCGGGGCTGCGCGGTGCGGAGGGGCCGGCGGGGCTGCCGCGGGGGAAGGAGCGGGGCCGGGCGGATCGGGGCTGGACGCCGGGGGGCAGGGGGAGGAGGAGTGGGGCGGGACGCTGTGCTGGAAGGGGGAAGAGTCGTGAGTTTCCCAGGCACAAAGAGATTTGGGGCTCCCTTGGTGGATGCCAAGCCTGGAGAAACCGCCTGGAAACGGAGCGACCCCGCGCCGCACGGACACCCCTCCCGCATGAAGCGGAGTGGGGAGGAACGGACAAAATCTTCCGCTTCTGAGCCCTCTCCTGAAGGAGAACGCCTACTGCCCCGCCGGGACCGGGCACGGGTGCGCTCCGTCCCGGTGGGAGAGGGGCTGTCCCGCAGCAGCACGCCGGTGCAGCCCGGGGGAGGCGGCGGTGCGGTGCGGTGCGTGCGGGGCCGGGCTGGGCTGGCTGCCGGCGGGGCGCTCCGGGCCATCCCCGCGTACGGTCCATCCCGGTGCCACTTGAGTTTTTCCATCCGGTTGCCCCAAAGAGGCTGGTGGGGGGGTGGGAGGGAGATTGCGCTTGCAAAACTCCCGAGTTTCATGGCAACAGAAAAGTTCCCTCCGAGTGAAAGGAAACTTTGGCGGAGGGTGTGTGAGCGGAGCGGAGCTCGCTGGAGCTGTCAATCACGGGCTTTCCTTTCCGTTCCTTCCCTCCCCTCCCATCTTTCCTCTCTTCCTTCCTCCCTCCCTCTTTTCCTTCCTTCCTTCCTTCCCCAGAGGCGCGGACACGGCACCTGCACGGACGGGGCTGGCAGCTTCGTGCAGGCACCGCTGGCACAGGGCTACCCGGCTGCTGTGGGGCAGAGACGGGGCGCGGGGTCCCCTCCCTGCTCCTCCCCGTCCTTCCCCCTGCACCCCGGCTGGGGAAACCGGCCGGTTCCCCCCGGCGTGGGGGAGGAGAGACAAACCGAGCCTGCAGCCCTCTCTGGGAGATGCCCCAGTGCCGGAGGAGGTGGGCAGCACCGCCGGTTCCGCCTGTGTAGCCCTCAGTAAACC
>NW_015090995.1:4819619-4823718 GCF_001431845.1 Calidris pugnax
CAGCCCCGCTCAGGGCTTCCCGCGGCCGGGGGACCCAAACGAGCCAAATTAGCCCGGCAATGGTGGTTCTCCGGAGGCAGCACGGTGTCACGGTGGGATTTTTATTTTGAGTGGATCTGAGCACTGCTGTGATTTAGCAGTGGAAGATGCCACTCGTTTTGTACGGATTTCTATCTCTTTTTTTTTTTTTTTTTTTTTTTGACAAAAATAATCTATTTAACAAAGTCGAAGGGGAAATAAATCCCACTTGCCACGAGCTATGGTGTAATTTTTTTGTTTGGTTTGCTGCTGGTGTGTTTTTGGGTGAAGCCGAAATTTTTGCAGCCCGAGAGGACAGGGGGGATAGCGGAAAGTGATGTTTCAGGAGGTGTCGCACCTCGGGAGTAGCTCATTTGTAACTTTTGCAACATATTGGAAAAGCTTCGGACATCTGTATTTAAGCTCAGAGCGCTCCAGTCGGGGTTTGAGACGTGCCAGGCTGGGCTGGAAAGCGGAGTGAGTATTCTTTGGAACTGACAACTCTTTGAAATTATTTTATATGAACGTTTGTTGGAGGGACCGGACACGTTTGCATGCACCGAAAAGTCGGGCGGTATATGGAATCGGAGAACACGCTGAAAGCTCCGTGAACGGTGTTCCCTTCGATGTTTAAATAAATATTACAATGTTAAGTTTCAGACTCTTGTCTTTCAATCTGTCTTTGCGCCGCCTGAGACTCCAATTATCCCACTTTTTTTCCAAAGGCCACGCTATGTAATACTTTAAGACGCATATTATTTCAAAGCAAGACGTTTCTCTTGAAACATCGCTAGTCTTGTAGATGAACTGGACCTGACTGTATTAAAAAGTAAGTACGGACTCGTGCCTTTCCACATTTCACAGCTCCCTCCAATGCTCCCAGTGCGCTGGGGTTCCCATGACGCACATTTTCTGAAGAATACTTAAAAATGTGGCTGACCTCTACTTCCAGAAGAAGGGGTGAGCACAGGGACGCGCTGCTCGACCCCTCCTGCCTCGGTATTAGCGACGGGTGTGCACGGGAAACTCTCGGTGGGATTCCTTGAGCCACTTCAACAGCCGAGAGACGAGCCAGAAACCAGGTCCTCTCCTTCCCCGCCCGGCGGCTGAGCCCCCTGCCCGGACGCGGGGCTCCGCAGGCGCTGCGCACCGGGGCGCGGAGCTGGCCGGGGAAGTAACTCACCGGTCTCCGCCAGCAGCAAAGCCCGGGCGGCTCCTCCCCGGCTGTACCGCGGCGAGGTGGCACCTGCGGCCGGGTGTCCCCATGGAGGACGGGGAAGGGGGGCTCGGAGCGGTTGGCACCCCACTGCTCCCGGTGAGAAGAGGAGAAGTAGCTCCCCTCCTTCGAAAACTACAGGGGGGAAGGAGGAAGCGAGGTGAGCCCCGTTATACCCCCGTTATACCCCCGTTACCCGCAGAGCGCTTTAAAAGGTCCGATCCCCCCAGCCCCTCGACAGCCACATGCGAGTTGGAGCCTCCGCCCGCTCTCGGTTCTCCCCGTCCCGTGTCCCGGGAAAGGGGATGGAGCCTCCGGAGCCGCTGTAAAGCAGGGAAAGGGCAGAAGGTACCAGGGGACCCCGCCAGCGCAATAAACGGGGCGGGGGAAAGCCTCATGACCGGAGCCATTTGCTGAAATTCCCTCCCCGGGACTGGGGGAGAAGCCGTCCGGGGCCGGAGGGCCCCATGTGTCCGGTGGGGACCGGGGAGGGAACACTTGGGGTCGTGTAAATACAGTTGTCAAAGGCAGGGAGCAGAGAAGCCCTGCGCTTTTTTTTTTTCTTTCTTTTTTTTTTTTTTTTTCCTTTTTTTTTTTTTTTTTTGGGTGAGAAAGGAGCGTGAGGGGAGCTCAGGAGTTTGCAGCACAATCCAACTTGAAGGCGAGAGAGAGAAACCCCACGGTTGAAAAGGCACGTTTGAAAGGGACCGTCTGCTTCCTACGCAATCAGCGCTTAATAAGCGACAGCCATTAATATATGTTAATTGCAGCCCCAGCAGAGCTTGGGGGAATCTTGGAACCGTGTCAGGGAGGATCGCTGGCTTTTAAAGAATAATGCCACGCACCAAACCGAACCCTTTTAATCCTATTATTAAAACATCTCCCCTGGTCCCCAGCCTAACTCCCGACCGAGATGAGCGAGGACTTGTCCTCGAAACTTGCCCAGACAAGGGAACTGCGCGTCCCTTTCGTTTGGACCCTGCTGACCCTCCCTAAGATCATCCTCCGAAAATGCCCAGGTTTTTAGCGATGCTCATGATAAAAGTTCACGTGCTGCTCAGTTTGATCCCTGGTTTAGGCTCCCATCCACGCCCTCCCCCAGAAGTTTCCAGTGTGGTAACGTGGCTGCTAAACGCATCATTTCAGGCTGGTTCTGCAGCCCAAGATTGTTAGATTTTTTTATTTCCCATCTAACAGTGTCACATAAAAAAACCCCAAAAGCTCGAGATTGCCTGCGGGGCTGCCCCCCCGCTGCGGGGCTGCCCCGGCTGGACCGACCCTCCAGCCCTGCCAGAGGGAGAACAAATCATTAGTTCCGACAAATGAGCTCAACTCCATTCTGTGACTTCCCCAGCACCTCTCCTCGTGGATCTCCACTCTTGCACCGGACACAGGCTACGGTTGTCCCCGCTGCTCACGTACACGGGAAAGCGAGGGGTGTACTTTTGATGGCATCATTAAAAATAACAACATTTAAGACCAAAAATGTGAAGTGCCCGGGTGTTACCAATTAACAGAGTTGGAGAGGGGACCACCAGCACAGGACAACTCGCCAGGGCTCGCTACGGAGCCCCGAGGAAACGAGAGATGTAGCTCGTGTGTTTTCAGGCAAAAGCACCCAGAAAAAAAAAAAAAAAAAAAAAAAGAAGAAAAAGAAGTGATAAAAACGGTTGAAAAGGCACGTTTGAAAGGGACCGTCTGCTTCCTACGCAATCAGCGCTTAATAAGCGACAGCCATTAATATATGTTAATTGCAGCCCCAGCAGAGCTTGGGGGAATCTTGGAACCGTGTCAGGGAGGATCGCTGGCTTTTAAAGAATAATGCCACGCACCAAACCGAACCCTTTTAATCCTATTATTAAAACATCTCCCCTGGTCCCCAGCCTAACTCCCGACCGAGATGAGCGAGGACTTGTCCTCGAAACTTGCCCAGACAAGGGAACTGCGCGTCCCTTTCGTTTGGACCCTGCTGACCCTCCCTAAGATCATCCTCCGAAAATGCCCAGGTTTTTAGCGATGCTCATGATAAAAGTTCACGTGCTGCTCAGTTTGATCCCTGGTTTAGGCTCCCATCCACGCCCTCCCCCAGAAGTTTCCAGTGTGGTAACGTGGCTGCTAAACGCATCATTTCAGGCTGGTTCTGCAGCCCAAGATTGTTAGATTTTTTTATTTCCCATCTAACAGTGTCACATAAAAAAACCCCAAAAGCTCGAGATTGCCTGCGGGGCTGCCCCCCCCGCTGCGGGGCTGCCCCGGCTGGACCGACCCTCCAGCCCTGCCAGAGGGAGAACAAATCATTAGTTCCGACAAATGAGCTCAACTCCATTCTGTGACTTCCCCAGCACCTCTCCTCATGGATCTCCACTCTTGCACCGGACACAGGCTACGGTTGTCCCCGCTGCTCACGTACACGGGAAAGCGAGGGGTGTACTTTTGATGGCATCATTAAAAATAACAACATTTAAGACCAAAAATGTGAAGTGCCCGGGTAAAACCTGGGCAGCGTCGTTTGGGTACAGATCGATTCCTTTGTACTGAGCCTCCCAGTGCATTCAGGAGGCAGAGGCGAATGTTGTTTTTAATCACTCTTCCCCCCCCCAGCTGAACTTTTATTTGGCTTCTGACAACAATAGCGCGCTGCAAACAGACCTCTCGGAGCGCCCGCTGAATAGAGCCTTTTCGAGCCCGGATTGTTTCCACCGCCACAAAAAAACAACCAGTAGCTCCGTTTCTTAATTGGGTTGTTCTTCCTGGCCCTCGTTCATTCAGGTGTTCGCGAGGAATTTGTTTATTAGCCTTTGACAAACAGCTCCTTCTGGCAATCGCCTCATGGGGTTGGCTTCAGCGGGCGCGAAGGGATGCGAA